>NW_005871048.1:60164002-60203364 GCF_000147115.1 Myotis lucifugus | reverse complement strand
CCCTAACTGCCCTCCCTACAGCCTGGTCACCCCTAACTGCCCTCCCTGGCGGCCTGGTTGCCCTAAGTGCCCTCCCTGCCAGCCTGATCACCTGTAACAGCTTCTGCCTTGGCCCCCAACACAGTGGCTTTGTCCAGAAGGATGTCTGGATGGATGTCCGAAAGATGTCTGGTCTAATTAGCATATTACCCTTTTTTTAGTATAGATAACATATATGCCCCTAAAAAGTTATATTTTTTTACATACTTTAAATTATACAGTACATATTCAACCTCTTTTACCCGTTTTTTTTTTTTTTCTAAATATATCGATTTTTTTTAATGGAAAGGAAGGGAGAGGGATAGAGAGTTAGGAACATCAATGAGAGAGAAACATCGATCAGCTGCCTCCTGCACACCCCCTACTGGGGATGTGCCCGCAACCAAGGTACATGCCCTTGACCGGAATCGATCCTGGAACCCTTCAGTCTGCAGGCTGATGATCTATCCACTGAGCCAAACCAGTCAGGGCACCCCCCACTTTTTTTTTTTTTTTTTTTTAGATTATCCACGTTTGTAGATATGGCATTAGTTCATTTTTCCATTGATTTTTAGAGAGAGTGGAAGGGAGAGGGATAGAGAGAGAGAAACATCAATGTACGAAACATCCCTGCAGTTGCCTTCCTTAGGAGCCCTGACCAGGGATCCAACTTGAAACCCAGGTATGTGCTCTGACCTAGAATCGAACCTGCAACCTTTCCATGCACAGGACCACGCTCATGCTCAACCAACCTATCTACTTCAGCCCGGCCATTATACAATTTCTGGAATTTTATTTCAATTAATTCTTGCAAAGTCTGTGGGTTAGGTAATATTCACATTTTGCTGATGAGAAAAAGAAAAACCAACCTCTTCATTTTGAGACATTATTCTTCCCTCACTGCCACGTTTTCCTGCCAGCCCTAGAAAGGCTCTTGATGGCAGTTTCACTGGGTATCCAGAGTCAGAAGCATTTTCCTCACCACCACCCTCTCCAAAGCCTCCTCTGCACTGGCACTGAGGCTGCTCTGGAGGGCACCGAGGCTAGGTAATGCAGACAATGACAGGATTTGGACCACTGGAGCCACCGTACCCACCTCTCCTCTCTCAGCCTTTCTCTGCTGTGCTGGAGATAGGCCATGATTTGCAGTGCTAGCACTTCGGACACAGGAAGTGCTGCAGTTTTTCCCTCTCCAGAGCTGCTGTCACCACCTGTAGGTTATAGGGCTGTCCTGGAAGTCCTCAGCATGCCTTCCATCAGGGCAAACATGGTGGTGGACTCCACAATGGAACTGCTATTTTTAGATACTTTTAAACACCCCAGCGCTGAGGTAAGACTCCACTTCTTGATTCTGACTCTGATTCCAGACTGTGGGACATGTACAAACAATCCTTAGGCATGCCTAGACTTTCGTGATCAGGATCACGGGCTGCAGGCAAAGCGGCTCCTGGGTCCTGGGGGTGCTGCCTTGCCTGTGGCCCAACTTTCCGATCTCGATCACCAGCTGGGGGGTTGGCAAAGGCAGCCCCAGTTCTCCGATCCAGGGCCAGGGGGCAGGGCAAAGTCGGCCTTTGCCCTGCCCCCCGGCTCTTGCCTGTCACCTGGGTTTCTGATCACCATTCTTCCATCCTTCCCCTTTCGCCTCCCATCATTGCGCCTATGTATGCAAATTAACTGCCATCTTTCTTGGCTGTTAATTTGCATATCGCCAGGATTAGCCAATGGGAAGCGTAGCAAAGGTACGGTCAATTACCCTGTTTGTCTTTTATTAGATAGGATATTGAAGCAGTTCTCAACCTGTGGGTCGCAACCCCTTTGACGGTCGAACGACCCTTTCACAGGGGTCACCTAAGACCATCAGAAAACACATATATAATTACATATTGTTTTTGTGATGAATCACTATGCTTTAATTATGTTCAAATTGTAACAATGAAAATACATCCTGCATATCAGATATTAACATTAAGTTTCATAACAGCAGCAAAATTACAGTTGTGAAGTAGCAACGAAAATAATTTTATGGTTGGGGGTCACCACAACATGAGGAACTGTATTAAAGGGTCGCGGCATTAGGAAGGTTGAGAACCACTGCACTATAAAGAAGGGAGACTTGGAAATCTGGTCAGAACTGTAGTAAATGAGCATAATTGTCTTCATGGGCTGAGTGCTCAAGAACATAGTACAGGATGTAGACTACTTAGGAAGTTGTGTGGGTGGGAGGAGGGATGGATAAGTGGGGGCACTCGAGAAGCATATGAAGATTTAAATGCATGTCTAAACATTGTTTTTTGTTTTCACTTTTCTCTATTTCCCTTTCATGATAGAAAATGTGGATATCTTCACTTCAATTATCTCTCAAGTACCAATGATATATGGGCTTTTAAGACAAATTAACTAGAAAATGTTGGAGATGAGAATTAAAATCGAGTCCAACATGGTATTAGAGTTATAAATAGAATGAATTTATCTTTCAGCATAAATTGAATGCTACATTTCTGTGCTTCTTTCTTTTATGTATTTTTGGTTACTATAGAAACTTCCTCCATGGCACTATATATCTATTTTAGTCTTGTCAAGCCTTTGCTAAGGTAAAACTCATCAACAACTGAAAGAGAGTCGATGGGAAAATTTTAGAGCTACAAAGAAAGTCTTATTGAAGCAGGTACTCTGTCTGTGGACTGTTTTCAGGTTATCCTATGCAACTGCTATTTGGAAGCAAACCGAGCACTCAAGGTTTCCATATGTGAAATGAGTTTGGTGGCATTCTTTCCTTTCTCTGGATTGTTCATAACATGAAATTTTAAAAAGTTATGTCATCTAGTCACTGACTTTGCACTACAAAACTCAGCATACGTATTTGGAGTCAGATAACTAAGCACATTAGAGTCTGATATAGCTTAACAGTGACAGTGGAGCCTGCCAGAATCAGATCTCTTTGACTTGACAACAGTGGGGACACACCCTTTATTCAATCTCCTTTTGCCACAATTTATTCAATAGTAAAATGTGGAGAGCTGTAATACTCACCTCACAGGCTTAGTGTGACAGTTAACAAATACTAAAACTTCATGATGAATAATAAGAACTCATTAACTTCTAACAGTTAAATAAAATATTTGCTGTTTATTATATTTGTTCATTAAATATTGGTTATTATTGAAAATATTAAGACACTTAATATTTTAATAAATAAAAACACTGTGATGATAGGTAGATGGATTTTTTCAAAAATATATTATAATTTAAAATCAGTTTTTCAAATTTTCAATGGGGTAAAAATAATCCCATTTTAAGAATATAGGACAGCACACAAAAAACTGGAGGAAACCAAAAATACATGGCATTGAATCATGTTCTGAGTGAAGAGATAAGGAGTGTGCAGCAGACCACTTATTTTAAAAATGTCAACTGACACTAAATTGAATATTCTTGGAAATACCTGGGAAGACATATCACCGGTAAGAAAGATCTAGAAATTAGTGGTGAGCTGTCAAAGGCAGAAGGAAATTCTGAAGAAACCATTTTTAAAGTAATGCTTTCTGATAGAAAGTAACATAAAGAAAATAAAAGGAAGAAAACATAGCTGCCAAGAGCTTATAAATAACCACAAAATGATAGTGAATCTTCAAGTAGAGATATTAGACTAAGGCAAGGTGCTTCATCCACATTTCTCAGGATTTTTCAAAAGTAATAGGCTACAGATTGAACACCAAATTTATAGTTGTTCTGTTACTTAACAAGCCTTCATGACACTTGATCATTTTACAGTCTAGGCTTGGGGAAAAGATAAGAATGGGAAGGTTCATGTGACAACAAAAACTACTAACAACCATATAACTCACTGGCTGGTATGTTGCAAGTTATATATGTCCATATGGGAAATGCTTTTACTGCCAGGGTGGATCTTTGATTTCTTTATTTGGGCCTTCTACAGCCATTTGCCACAGGCTTACCTTTATTGCACTTCCCTTTATTGAGTTTTGCAGATATTGTGCTTTTTAAAAATTGAAGGTTTGTGGCAAGTATCCACTAAGAATGTAGACTGTCAACTACCACCATTAATGACTAAAAAAGTGCATTACCATAAAGTATAAATGCTACATTACAAATTAGAAAGCAGAGACATTTCATAGAGACAAAGCACTGCTGCTTCAGATAAGCCTGGTAAATGCATATTCATGTAAGCGCATATTTGACTATTCTCTTTAATAACAGGGAAGAACTCAAAAAGAAGGCAGAGGTAGAGCCAGACAGGGATGGTGGGGAAAAGCAATGCCCAGAGCATGACTGGAATAGAATTAATTGTTCCAAAGAAGCTAAGATTAAGAACTCCACGACTACATGAATGTAAATGAGTACATAAGTACATATTTTATGATAAAATAACAGCTCAATTTGAACTGTAGGAAGAATAATTTAAATAGGACCATAAAACAATTAGATTTCCTCAGCTATTTAAAAGTGCTCTCTGAGTCACCAGGCAATTCTTGGAGGTAATTCTTAGAGGACAGAGCTTATACTTGATAGAGCATCTTTTATTCATGAAAGAGTTGGCAAAGCTAATATTCCAGTTTCAGAAAAATAGAGACCAAAGATAGTCTACCAAAGTAGGTGAGTAGATGGGGCCACCTACTCAGTAATTCATTGGTCCCATCTAGTTCATTGATTCTTTTTTCCCACAGTAGAGAGAGGGAAACATAGAATTGAGGCCAAAATACCTTCTTTTTAATATCAAAAGCAAACTAAACATAAAGTGGATAATGCACATTAAATGATACATTTCTATGGCTTTTAGTTTTAAGACTACTTTTCTTTTGCTCTATTTGACCTTACATCTCATAGTCATAGCATTGCCTTGACTAGCAAATGGTCCTTTTTTATTGCTATAATCATGGAAGCTATCCCATATGCTTTCTAATGAATGAACATGAAAAAACAGTAAAACTAATCATTTAAATTAGTTTCAGGGATACTGGTCTTGGCATAGAATAGACTTCATGAATCTTTTGCAGCTATTTAAACTCACAATGTACCAGCTTTTGTAGATTTAGCTCTCAACCTATATTTTCTTGACCTTGAGCACTTATTAACATTTTATTGTTCTGGAATAGTCCTTACTCCATAATAGTCATGCTCTTTTACAATCTATTATAATAATAGATTACAGTTATTTAATAGGACAATATGTTAAAATCCTCTTATTTTTAAAAATCCTTTTAGCAAAATGTGAATAGTTGTAACAAGGTAAATGAAATGACCTAGTCACATTTGCTTAAACACTAGCTTATCTCAAAAAAGGGACACCTGATTCAGCAAAATCCATCACCAAGTTTAAAGACTCTCCTCTCCAGCCCACAAATAACTATCTTCTATCTTCAGGCTGATAATGGGAATTAGTGTCTCTATTTCCACACTGAAACCTTTTTCTCCCATCTCTAGCCTAATGATTAAAGCACTGATGTAACACAAGTATTAAATTTTCATTATTTTAAATATAAAATGTGTCTCAAAACAAACACCAAAGCCTCATAACTATACTTAGCTATTTTATATTATACTGGAGGCCTAGTGCACAAATTCGTGCATGGGTGGGGCCCAGCCAGCTGAGGGGAGGGCCTGAGGGAAGTAGGCTGGCAACTCCCACCCCCATCAGGCTGGTTGGCCTGCCACAGTGCACATCATAGTGACCAGTGATTCCGGTCGCTTGAGATATATATATATATATTAGAGGCCCGGTGCATGAAATTAAATTCGTGCACTGGGTGATGGGGTTCCCTCAGCCCAGCCTGCCCCTCAGTCCGGGAGCCCTCAGTGGATGTCCTACTGACAGCCACAGTCTGGAAGCAGAGGCTCGGAACAGGTGTCCCATGTGTGTGTGTGTGTATGTGTGTGTGTGTGTGTGTGTCCCCACTGGGGGTCTGCCCCCAGCCACATTGGAGGCTCAGAGTAGGCGCTGTGTGTGTGTGTGTGTGTGTGTGTGTGTGTGTGTGTCTGCTGGGGGCCTGCCCCCAGCCACACCGTGGAGGCTTGGAGCAGGCGCCCCTCTCTGTTGATCTCTCAGGCTCCTGGCCTTCCCTGCGTGTTGTACTCTCCCTTGAGCTGTGGCCAGGGTGGGGTGCTGCCTGCAGGCCAGGGTGGGGTGCTGCCTGCAGGCCGCGCTTTCCTGATCACTGCGGCAACTCAGAAGCAGGCGCACACGGGGGCTGCCTGTAGGCCTCCCTTTTCTGCTCTGGGATTGCCACGGCAACCCAGGAGCAGGCCTTGCTGGGTGCTGTCTACAGGCCTCCCTTTCCTGCTCACCGATCGCCATGGGTTCCCGGCTGGGGGTGGGGCTTAGGCGGTGTGATTGCGCCGCCTAAACCTCGCTGCCCAGGGCTGCACACAGGGCCTGGATGGCAGCTTGCACTATCCCGCTCTGCCTGCAGTATGCAAGTTAGCCGCCATCTTTGTTGGCAGCTAATTTGCATATCTCGCTGATTAGCCAATGGGAGGTGTAGCGAAGGTATGGTCAATTACCATCTTTGTCTATTATTAGATAGGATATATATATATATATATATATATATATATATAGAGAGAGAGAGAGAGAGAGAGAGAGAGAGGTATATGTATATATAGATACTGCCACTAATATTGAATTTCAATAGTCCGTATGAAATGAGCATAAATCTTAGAAGTCAGATAAAATTCTGGCTTCATGGTTTGGTTTCAGGAGAGTAAAATGAAGTAGATTTGAAACCATCTCTGGAGAAAACAGAGCAATAACGTTGTTAATCATGTTTGTGGCAAGCAGAAATGCAAAGCCTCTAAAATTATTGGAGACTTACATCTAAATGAGCATAAAGATGGGATAGAGGTGCATAAAATATTTCAGGGGCTTTTTGCTATGATGTTCATTAGAGTTCCAGCTTAATGCACGCTTTATTGCCCAGAAATTCATTTCATTTGCATTTTAACTGAGTTTTAGTCAAGTTAATCCTTCTTTCCTTGCTAAGAAACTATTCAGCAACTACAGGAAAATACTGAAAGAAAGACATTGAAAGAGCCTACTTATACTAAAACTAAAGAAAAGAGGTACCTATACCAAGTTTACTATACCACATTATTTTAACATAACAAGTGTCTTCTTTATTAGAGTGTAAGGCGTATTAGATGACAAGCAATTTTATTCATTTACGTTAAAGATTTAAAATCAAGGGAGAATTAGTAAAACTTAACATCTCATTTTGACAGGAGTGACTATCATAAAACAATCACACTGTTATAGGCACCTCTCACAGACACCAAAGAGGCGTTACCAGAAAGGACAGCCCCCTGAGCCAGTGGGAGAGGGCAGTCCCCGACCAATGAATTTATAGGAGAGACCCTGACTGCGTTGTGAAAGGCCAATTTGTGAAAGCAATTAAAGCATGCATCTTTATTGAAAAAAAGCAAAAGCAAGCGAACCTGTACATCTAGTTTATGAAGCACAGAAGGGCTCTCAGCTAATCTGAAGAGCCGGCTGGGTTGAGGTCTGAGGCGTTATATACCCTCCTGTCCTTAGGCTTCAAAATTCCTCTGCTGACTATTTTGATACAGATTCATGCTCAAGGTCCCTTTTTTACTTTGTTGTGGCTTTCCTGAGGTTCATGAAAAGCACCTGGCAACTTTATCTTGCCAAGCTTGTGACTGCTGGCTTCTCTGCTTTGGTGGTAAAATGGCCCTTTTATTCCTTTCCCTTTCCCCCCTCCCTTTCCGTTTTTTTCTCATTAGGGAAGTTTTTTAACCATTTGCTCTGGTGTCCGTGGCTGGGGAAGATGATGCTTTCTAGTTACAAGCTGGCTGCAAATGACGCACACTGTTTGGCCTTGTTTTAACTTCCCTGTCTCAGTTTCCTTATTCCTCCTGCCCTGGAACCCTCTAACAACACTTAGAAGCGTGCAGTTAATTTCCACAAGGAACTCCAAAATGTAATAACATGCATCATAAATAGATGAATAGATAGGTAGATAGATTTAAAAAAAACATTCAAAATGTAATCTATTTGAAGTTAATGGTAATATAGTCTCAGGCTGTTTTCAATCAGAATTTTAGAACAATTACCTTAATAATGCACTTTACTGACAAAGACAATTATAGATATTTTACATGGAACTCAATCCTATATCATAAAAACAGCAAAGGTAAATGAATGTTTTTTTAAATTAATTCTATCATTAATCAATGAACAACTAGGTCATCCTTTCATAATTAAATTTGAGGTAGTTGTTTTAGGCAAATTGATGTTTCCACCAACTTCTCAGTATGAATACAGCTAGAACTATTGTGTTTTACCTAATGACAAGGAAGATGCTTAAAATAAATTAGGTCATAAAGGTCATATAACTCTTAGAGGATTAGTTTTTGTTTTGTTTGTTTTCTTTTAAACTTTTCTCTAGATTTAATCAGCAGGAGTGGAGATAGGTGAAAAACATGACTTCTGTTTAACTTCGGATAATTAGTCAAAGTCATTCCACCCAGTTTTCTAAAGACAACATGAAGCACCAAACTTCCTTTATTGATGAATAGTTGAAATGATTGACAGCTCAAAATCTTTTCTTAAAAGTGTAGTAATTAATAGCAGCAAAACTTCCAAACAGACTACCTTCTGTCAACAAATATCATAAGAAGTCATCCCAAACCTGAAATCATAGCTTAAGATCAGGTAAGTAACCTGGAGGGAGCAAGTCACTTTATCTCTCAGATGTTAGTGAGAGAGAAAATAAGCTTTCAGATTTCCTTGAGAAATAGCACAAACTTCAAAAAAAAATTTGTTTAAGAAAACTTAGAGATGATTTTCAACAGATATGGGATGGTTATTCTCAAACTACTATGTTTTATCTTACAAGTATATGTGTTAAATATTTTTAAATAAATAATGAAGAAACTTTCCTTTTGTCTGAAGACTTTATTTGTCCCCATTTTTTGGCTTTTTTTATTCTCACCTTTCTTTCAATCTTTGGGATTTACTAAAATGTCTGTTTGCCTGAAGGTGCTATTTTACTGAGGTGCTATAATGAGTTTGTTTTTTAATTAACTATTACAGGGAAAGAAAAAAGATATATTATTGACCTCGCAGTCATGAGGATTTAGGAAATAAGTATATTTTTACAATTAAGAAAAAAGCATTCTCTCTCCATTAGGTCTAGGTATTAATGAACCGAATGCTTACGTTTTCAAAATACAACTTAAATTGTTCTTGTATTTACACAAGTGTTTAAATAAGCAATTTCAACCTTTTCATCTCATGGCACACATAAAATAATTAGTAAAATTCTGCAGCACACAAAAAATATATTGTGTCCATTTGACAAAAAAAATATATTTTTTGTCCATTTGACAAAAAAAAAATAGGTATAGTTTGATTCGCTCATACCAGATGGGTATTGTTGTGTTGGCTGTCATTTTTCAATTTGACATCTAAGGTAAAATAGCTCACTCCCCTTACTAAAAAGTCAGGTATTGTATGTTTTAAAAATTCTTGCTGCACATCCATTGAAAATCTCTGATTTATAAGATTAACAATTTATATGAAATTTGCACCCATATTTTATTCTCAAAGTGCTTGGCCCTTTATCCCATTGTCTCACAAATTTCAATAAAATAAATATGTTTTGGCTAATATTATCCTTATATATTTTCGGATATGGAAAATGTAAGGTAAGCATAGATCTTACGAGATTAGAGACAATGACAGAGACAAATATTAGAAGCAAGAAAGAACAAAACATGTAAGAATGTGCTAGATAATGTGGAATATAATTATTCCAGCTCCAAAATTTACTTAGCAAAATATAATTACAATGGAACATATTTCATTTAAAATTTCACTAAATTAAAAGAATCACTTACAATATTGATGAAACAAGGGCACCATTCAATGTATTATGGCATGCTTTTAGTAGCAAAATTTTACACATCACATTAAAAAACTTTCCTTGGAAATATAAATAGCTATAAATTAATAGTTAATAATCATTGAAAAGTAAAGGCATTAGTCAGTTTGCAAATCCTAAAAAACATTAAACTTGAAATGTTATAAACTATAATTAAATTGCAATAAATTTTTGTGTTTTGAACTATTTAAGTTTATTTATTTTTATTATTTTATTTTTATTGATTTCTGAGTGGAAGGGAGAGGAAGAGAGAGAGAGAAACATCAATGATGAGAGAGAATCATTGATTGGCTGCTTCCTGCACACCTCCTATTGAGGATGGAGCCTGCGACCCTGTCATGTGCCTTTGACCAGAATGGAACCCAGGACCCTTCAGTGCTCAGGCTGGCGATCTATCCACTGAGTCAAACTGCCTAGGCCTAAATACATTTAACCTTAATATTATAGTCATGAACTAAAAAAAAATAATAATAATTACACATTATATAATTTCTCCCCTCCCAAGAATCTTATGGAATTAAAAAACCCATGTAGATTCTTGATATTAGATACTATAAAGGTATTCAATTTAAGAAGAATGAAAGTTATATGTCCCTTGATAGGATAAATACGTGCTAAATCTTTTCTATTTTATGTCTAGAGAGTGATGCTGACCAGGAAAGAAGAAATTTAGCTCAGGCATTTGCGTATCTGTCCTCACAGAGTCCATAGTGGATGCATGACACTGAGTGCTGTGGAGTTGCTGATTTTTTGCAGCCTATTTTGGAGGTGGTGTGAGGAGACCAAAATATACTTCAGAGAGAAATTAGAGTTGCTTTCTACCAGTTCTCAATTTTGTCCATCACTGCCTCTTTATTATATGCCTAATTCTTCCCCAGCGCTGTGCATCTCATTGGTGGGAAGAAAACAGTGTAGGAATATGGGTTCTGTAGAAATCAAACAGAAGATGATTTGCCATAGATAGTATTTTGTACAATCATATGTAATCTTATGATTTTCTTGTAAAGATAAATTAATTTCTCTAAACATAGTAACTAAGAATTCAATGAATATTTCAATCAGGCAATAGTCCAGTCCCTAACAGGATTGTCTAAGAAGTGTTTTATAATACAAAATAAAATGTAAAAACATGATAGCAAAAGTAACAATCAATATCATATTACCAACAAAACCTTGTTTAGAAAACCATTTCAAATATCTCTCCAGAGGCGCTGCAGGTATTTCTAGTCCTCAGTTTTCTTACACCTGCGTGACTCAAATTTCCCAGCCCCCTTCTAGTTAGCGGGGCACTTGCCCAGTACTCACAATGGGCTGTAGCTAAAGACCTGTGCCAATTTTAGGATGAGGCGTTTAAGGAAAAGTGTGAGCACCCCATGTTCTCTTTCAGGAGTCTGTGGTGTCCGTATTTGATATGGAGGAGCAATACAGTAGAAGCACATGAATTACTGAGGCACCACATGGAAGACAGATATCCAAAAAGTTATGGAACACAAGACTGTATCTGGCATGAGCAAGAAATACACCTCTGTTGAATGAAGCCATTGATATTTGCTTTTGCGATATAACCTGGTCTATGTTGACTAATCAGATAGGTCGATGCCAGGAGATTTATTTTAGTCTTACAATTTGTTTTGCACACCCTTTGTCCCTCAATTTGTTGAGATTTAATATATCGCAACAAGCATTAATCTTGTTACTGAATGTATATTGCACGCAGCATAGCCATCACAAAGGACAATGTGTATGATGAAACATCCAGAACAAATTATGGTCATGACACCCACTTGTTTTCTGGTCTGTGGCCACTCCAGTACTTACTGAGCTATAATATATTCCACAACCTTGAATGGAATATCCTCCTCTATTCTTATATTTATTGGGCTGGTTTCAGATCATTAATCATCAAAGTTTCTATAATAGCAGCAGACTAATAGGGTGATTTTAGTGATCCATAGTACAGAAACGCCATGGAATGTTCAATAGATAAACTATCTAAAGCATCTGTCTGTTATGGGTTCTGTATCTATCAATCTCCTCTCGTGTTATTCGCTCAGCTTGAAATATTGTCATCCATTACTTGTAGAATATCTGCTTTCATAGTACGGAGCATTTCTATTCCAGGGACTCATTGTTCAGTCTCTAAAGCACGGGGCCCTGATTTTTAGCTATTAGTGTAAAAACACACAAATCCAACTTGACAGTAACAAGTATGCCTCTGGTGAGGCTATTTTCTCTCTGAAAAAATCAATGTGTGATAAAGAATTTAGACAGTGACTAAATTGCGGAAATATTTGGTGGTGAGAGCATTTCCAGATTTTCTGTCTAAAATATACAGAGATTCTAGGGCAGCAGAACTGGCATTGAACAAATATGCCTCTTTATAGGAAAGCTAAGAACTTGTCCTGGAACCTTACTGTTATGGTTTTACTTATTTAAGAGTGAGTGTGGTGAGAGAGAGAGAGAAGAGAGATTGATTTTAGATTTTTAGAAAAGTATTTCCTGTCATCTTTTTGTCCTCAGTTATGGTAAAAACAAAACAAAAAACAATGAGAAAAAGATGGGCCCTGTTACTTGATAGATTATGTGGCCCCTTAACCACACAAATAAGTAAATGTTCCTTGCCCATCTTGCATGAAAATACTGGCCCTTTGTTTCAAAACAGACATTGTGTACAATTAAGATAAATTCAATGTTTGCTCATTCTCCCCAAGGAAGCAGAACAAAGAAGTGACAGTGTCATAATTCTGTGGGCTTGCTGTAACCTCAGTAGCGTAACCCAATGGAGAGGAAAAGTCCATTAAAACAGGCCACTATGGGGCTAATGGCACTAATCCATTATTAATCCAATCTGTATTTTGGGGGTCCAGTGAACACAAGACAACCAATTGTTTTTGGACAGGGCAAAAGAACTTTTCTAAATAGGGAGTATTGGAAGGGGTTCACCTTCTTTTCTCTGGCCCTTGATGGGGATTTAAGCTATCATGGTTCTCAGGTCTTAGGACTTGAACTGAATTACATCAGGGGCTTTCCTGGGGCTCCAGGAACAGCAGATCATGGGATTTTCTACACCTGTAATTGCATGAGCCAATTCATCTTAGTAAATCTCCTTTTATATTTTTTGGTTCTGTTTCTCTAGGGAAACCTAATTCAGGTAGTAAGAAGAATGGACTAGAGAAATTGGAACCTACATACATTTCAGGTAGAAAGGTAAATTAGTGCAGCTACTTTGGAAACTTTTTTGACAATTTAAAAAGAAAGTTGACATGTATTTTAGCAATTCCACTCTTAAACATCCACCCAAGAGACAAGAAATTCTATGTCCACACAAGAACATGTTTTACAAATGTCCACAGTAACATTATTTCTAATAGCTAAAATACATAAAACCACCCAAATATCCATTAACTATTAAACAAAATGTGTATATCTTTCCATTGGAATATAATTTGGCAATAGAATGAGTGCAGTATGGATAATGCTACGGTAAGGATTAACATTATGCTAAGGCATTGATTTTCAACCAATGTGCCACAAGAATTTTTGAAAACATGCAATATCAGACTATTTAGTTGGGGATAGTGACCTCTTTTCCCTTAGATTTTTCAAACAAAAAATGATAACAGCCAGCATAACAATAGCTGTCTGGTGTGAATGCCCTGTCTTGAACCCTAAATATATCCTATATAATAAAAGGCCAGCAACCATAATGGAGTAATGACCAGAACAATCAATCGACCAGTCACTATGAGTTGCATTGACCACCTCTCAGTCCCTCCCCGCAATCCGCAGGCTCCAATCGCTGGATGGCCAATGGGGAACCACGGGGGAACTGGGGTGGGCTGCGGTGGGGCAGGACTGGGGACTGGCAAGCGGGCGGAAGATGGCCCGGATCGCAAGCTAGGCCTAGGGACCCTACCTGCGCACAATTTTGTGCCCTGGGCCTCTAGTAGGTTATATAATGAAGTTGCATCTTCCTGGTCATGTCCAAAATATGGTTGTATTTGATTGATTAATTCTTGGTATCAGAAATCCTTATATACAAGTAGAGACAGCTGATTTTTTTTAAAGTAACTTTGGAGCAAAAGGAGTAGGTAATTACTATTACTATTATTATTATTTATACTAATACTGTCATAATAAATCAATTAAAATTGTACCTATTTTTTGTCAGATTGGCAAAAATATATTTTTGGTGTGCTGCAGAATTTTAGTAATTAGTTTATGTGTACCATAAGGTGAAAAAGATTGAAAATCACTGTGCTAATTGAAAGAAGCTAGTCACAAAAGATGACATTGCGTGATTATATATTTGAAATAAATATTCAAGATAAGAAAATATACCTGGAAGAAAGTATATCAGTGACTCCATGTGGCTGGTGAAGGCTAAGGCACTGGGGAGACAGGCAGCAGTGGATGTATTGGAAAAGTTTTGCTAAATTATGGTGGTGGTTGCATCACTGGTAAATAGACATAAAATCAGTGAATTGCACACCTCAACAGGTGAATTTTATCATGTGTTTGTATCAATGATGATGTTGAAAACAAGCAATTGTAACTATTTCCCTTTGAATAAAAATCTGACTGAACTAATGAATTCCATGAAACCAATAAACACTAACACAGTCACTTTCTCCATTTCTCCAAGAGTTCATAAGATTAAAGCTTTTGCAGAAATTGAGTCTGACTCTTCAGATGGTATGTGCTTCACAGAATCATCTCTTAGTGTATCCTTTACCACTAATGAGAGGGGGGATAAACAAACCCCAACAGTAACTGTTAAGTACTATCCTCGAGGAAATAATCGTCACACCCTGTCAACCATCTTTTTTCCACATTATTGCAGCATATGAAACGTTAAAAACTTGCTAAGTTCCCTTGAGAATCTTATGTTCAAAAATGGTTCAAGCCCTAGCTGGTTTGGCTCAGTGGATAGAGTGTAGGCCTTCAGATTGTAGCGTCCCGGGTTTGATTTTGGTTAAAGGGCATGTACCTCCCTGCAGGCTACTCCCCAGCCTGAGGCCTGGTCTGGGCATGTACAGCAGGCAACCAATCAATGCATTTATCCCACATGGATATTTCTGTCTTCCCCTCTCTCTTTCACTCTCTCTAAAAATCAATGGAAAAATATCCTCTGGTGAGGATTAAAAAAAAAAAAAGGTTCTAGCCTTTTGTGTAATGTGATTGTTGGAGACTAATCTGTCTGGAGGGAGGAAATGCATCCATGACTGCATGTCCTTACTGCTAACTGTACCTGCTCAAAGACACAATATAAAACATCCCCTGCCTCCACTGGAAAACAGGTCATTACAAGAAAAATACTCTGCTGCACTCTCCACAAAAAAAAAAAAAAGTTGGGATAGATTCAAAGGTACATCATAGCAAAAGGTGCCATTTTAAGAAAAAAACAAAAAATTACAAAATTATGCAAATAACTATATAGTTAAAATGAGAGAAGAAAACACATTAAAATTTTAAAAGACTCACAAATTCCAGAGCTAGAAAAAGTAGCATATATTTATTAACTGCCAGATATGCTTTTATATTTTTCTGTAATATTTTTGGCTTCATATATTGTGATCATCCTCTAATATTTAAAAGTTTTATATTTTTTAAAGGAATGAGGAAAACCATTTTAAGAAAAAAACAAAAAATTACAAAATTATGCAAATAACTATATAGTTAAAATGAGAGAAGAAAACACATTAAAATTTTAAAAGACTCACAAATTCCAGAGCTAGAAAAAGTAGCATATATTTATTAACTGCCAGATATGCTTTTATATTTTTCTGTAATATTTTTGGCTTCATATATTGTGATCATCCTCTAATATTTAAAAGTTTTATATTTTTTAAAGGAATGAGGAAAATGTTTCAACATTTCCTATAGTATATGTGATCTATTTTTATTATTGTTATTACTAGTTGGTTAAAAAACTATTTTAAGATCTCATGAATGAGTTTTACATATTGTCATATGACTTTTAGAATTATTGTTAGATTTGGAGACATTTCTATCAAATATATTTGATACATGACCTATAAAGTTTCATGGTGCTTCACAGTTTCTTTTTTCAGTGACTATCTTAAGTACCATTTATTAAGGTTGTTGTCTTTAATATGTTTATGGAAATGACATTTTATTAGTTTTATCTTACCTCCATTAATACTGGTGTTTTATGTCAAATGACAATAGATTTAAATTTTTGGTATATGTTATTATTGTTAATTCTTTTACATAAATGGATCCACAAAACCCAATCTAATTCATTAATTACTTTTGAAATGAATATCTTCTTAATGAATTGCTATATTTAATATCACCTACATTTTGTTACAATTTTATTCTTGATGTCAAAATATTTTCTATTTATGATACCACATTCCACTTATTTTTTAATCTAGTTTTTTTCTCAAATTTTCAATAAATAAATGTTAATCCAACAAAAGGAATACCTCCCATAAGTGTTCCATTCAGATATCTGTTATTTCTCATGTGTTTATTAAAGCATTCCAACATGTCTTTTAGAATTGCAGTTGAATGATATATTTGAGCCATATCAACTTTTTAAATAAACTTCAGCATATTGTGTTTGGGTTTCACTTTTCAGGTTTTAAAAATATGTTTAGAATGCTTAAAATGGTTTTATTCTTATATTACAAAGCCAGATCAGCTTTGTAGTTGGCTGATAATCTCATTACACTTTAAAAAATCAAATTGGCAACTAAATGAACTTGAGATAAAAATACATAAAAAATTACAAGGTACCAAGAAGAGCCAACAAATTTAGATACTGAGAAGGCAACTTTTCCTCTGATTAGAATAAAAGAATGCGTAGTATAGCACATTTTATACAAATCCTTGGTTTCACACCTTTATATTAGTCAAAAGTTCAGGCCATAGAAATATTTCTGGAAGATATCAGGAAAGTTGGCAGTAACTTTAAAATATATGAAAATTACTCTGAATATAAATGTAACAGGCTAAGTTATAACTAACTTGGTGCCAAATCACCTTCTCATAGCTGGATTCCCAATCTAACTGTAGCCATCCAAATTTATTCACCAGAGGGGGACTGTGTAGACTGAAAGCCAAAGGTTAAAGAGGCAGGAATCTTAAGCAAGTGTGGTTAAACCCTTTACTCTTGTATATTTTATACTAATGTGTTCAGGTGAACACATTACCTTCCGAGTAAATCAGCTTCAGGGAATGAAAGGTCAAGAGTAATAACATAAAAAAATGGGCGAAATCTTATAAGCAAGAAATTGAAATGGAAGTGGTCAGATATGAATATATTTAGATAGTATTTTGATCAGAGATTAATAGTATTAGAGTAATGTTTGAATAAGATACTTTGGATCCCGAAAAAAAATTATTGCAGTATTTAATCGAAAAGAATTCCACATTAGCTGAAATCCAGAGAAGGAGAATGCATCTGACTGTAGCAGCCAAAAGTATGTGTATTAGAATTCTAATGTTGCTCTGTATTAGTTTTCTAAAGCTGCATAACAGGTTGATAAAAAAATAAAAAAATAAAAAAAACCCTTAGTGAGCCTTAACTGGTTTGGCTCAGTGGATAGAATGTCAGCCTGCAGACAGAAGTGTCCCGGGTTCCATTCTGGTCAAGGACACATACCCGGCTCTGGCTCCGGTCAGGGCGCATGCAGGAGACAACCAAGCGATGTGTTCTTTCACATTGATATTTTCTCTCTGTTTTTCCCTCTCTCTTCCACTCCCTCTAAAAATCAATGGAGAAGTATCCTCGGGTGAGGATTAAAAATGAAAAAAACAAAACAAAACAGTGACCTAAAACAATGCACATACATCACCACACAACATACTAGATAGGTATACAGTTCCAAGTATGCAAAACAGAGTTTATTTTTGTATTACTATTTATCAATTTTTGTATTATTTTCCATATGAACAACTGTGAACCTACTTTTGCCCCACTCGGTATGTGGGTAAGAATTCCAGGCATGGCCTAACTGTCCCTCCCCGCACCTCCTTCTTCAGGGTCACAAAGTTGCAGCAAAGTTGCCTGCTAAGCTGCATTCTTATCTTCAGGTTCAACTGGGAAATAATCAGTTTCCAAGTTCACTGATGTTGACAAAATTCCCTGTGCCTGTGAGAAGGTGGTATCAGCATCTACTACAGCAGTTCTCAACCTGTGGGTTGTGACCCCTTCGGGGGTCGAACGACCCTTTCACAGGGGTCGCCTAAGATCATCGGAAAACACATATATAATTACATATTGTTTTTGTGATTAATCACTATGCTTTAATTATGTTCAATTTGTAACAATTAAATTGGGGGTCACCACAACATTGTGAGGAACTGTATTAAAGGGTCACGGCATTAGGAAGATTGAGAACCACTAAGGTTGGTTGACTAGGTAAAGGTTGACTACAGTCATTACTAGCATGGAGAGTTACTTCTTCAAAGCAAGTAAGAGATCCTCCCTGTGTCTATTCTGCTAACATAGAGCCGTGTGCAGTGTAAGACTTCACCATGGACATGATAACCCATCACTTTGCCATATTCTGTTGTTAGAAGCATCACGGTTTCCACCCACACTGAAGAGAATTGTATAGTGTGTACCACCAGGAGAAGGAAATACTAGGGGGCATCTTAGAAATCTCCCGACGACAATATGGACATTATTGATTCATAATAATTGTGTGATTTTTTTAATGAACTAATAATAAGCACTATGCATCTAGCCAGTGATGTCAGCAAAAAGTCTGAATAAGTTTGAGGGGGAAAAAGCAATTTTGTGGAACATTAGATATTCGTTAGTGAAAACAGACAATCTTTATGAGCAGAGTAGGGTACCTCATATTTTCTTATTTTACTTTTCACTTTAGTAGAGAAAAACATTTTTATTGATTGATTCCTCTTTTATAAGACATCAATAAGAATGCAGTGTTCTTCTGAACAACTTGACCAAGGCAAGTTGATATCTGAAAAAAAAAAATTCTTCCATAAAGAAAGAAAACCTGTGAATAATATTAAGTGCAAGGATCTGCAAATACTAGTCATTTTCCTTAAATAAACAAAAATTTAATTAGAGTCTAGAGTTTATATAAGTGATGTGAAGGTTCTTGTGGAAACAAAGCAGATGGAACAGCTAATTCTGCTCCTACATGTCCTGGCAGTTTGCAAAAGGAGGTGAAATTTAGACTGAACTGTTAGAAGTAGATAAATAGGGAAGAGGGCGTGGGAAGTGCCACAGAAAAAGGAATCAGCATGTGCGAAGGCTGGGGTAGATGGAAAGAAAATGTCTCCCTGGAAGTATATTGAAGAGTTAATCATGGCTGGTGGAATCAGAGAGAAGTAATAGATTTAATCGTCAAGCTAGATTGGGGGCAGTTTAGAAAAAAGCATCCATTTTCTGCTACAGTGTAGAACTTTATCCTTTAGGCAATGGAACTTACTTTAAGTAGTGTCTTGATAATATATATGTACTAAAAGGCAATTAATTAGCATGAGAGGTATCATAAAGAAGATGAATGTGCGGATTGGGAGAAAATAAAACATAGTAGGTATTTATAATTTTGTGTAGAGAGAGTTGATTAACTAAAAGAAAATTGGTTGCCATTTCCTAATATCTGAGGAATTCCTGAATGATGTTAGAGACGTACTGGATAATGCAAATGACTGGAAAAAAAACACACCAAATACAGATTCTGAAGTTATAACCAGAAAGATAGAAAGGAATAATGGGGGGAAAAGTATTTCTTGCATGCAAGGAATACAGAATCTAATGAATATATAGTTGATCTCAGCCATGTCTAATAAATGAATATTGTAATTTACATTAGTTAACATTTAAAAATTTCATGAATTTCTGTGTTGCATCTACATTGATGACCAGAAATAATATATGTCAAGAATTCAGTTCACAGCCTGGCCAGTGTGCTCAGTAGTTGAGGCTCCACATATGAACCAGGAGGTCACAGTTTGGTTCCAGTCAGGGCACATGCCCAGGTTGTGGGCTTGATCCCCTATGAGGGGCGTGCAGGAGGCAGCCGATCAATGATTCTCTGTCATCATTGATGTTTCTATCTCTCTCTCCCTCTCTATTCCTCTCTGAAATCAATAAAACATATTTTTAAAAAAGAATTCAGTAGAATTCAGAGAATGTAGGATTAAATAAAAGTCAATAGCAGTTGGGATGAAGAAGAACAATAACAATGCATCATATTCAGTTGAAATATAACTTGCCTGTGTGGAGTAAGATGAAAATATTGAGGATGACCCTTATGTTTGTAGCTTGAGAAAATCAGAGGTGGGGGTGCCATTAACAGAGATAGCATATAAAAGAGGAGAAGCAAATTTAGCAGCACCTACTGCTGATATTCAGGAAAAAAAATCTGGAACATTTCAATCAAGAGAGGAGTCTTGATTGAAAATTGTTTGGAGAATGAGATTCAGAATTATAGTTTAAAACAAATGTGTTATATTAACAAGTTATTTTTTTATTTATTTAAACTTAAAAATGTCCTTTGCCAGTATAAAAGCATTTTTAACTTGTAAAATAATTTATATTTTTTATTTCTTTATTGGGTTAAATCAGGATAAAAGTGGGAGTGATTGTATCAAAATGAATGAGAATACTGAACCGTCTATGAAAACACAGTTTAGATCTTGAAGTGAATATACATAGATGTGTTTGTGCTGTTGTATCTCTGGGAAGATATGTGTACCTACTAAAAAACCTAAATGTCACAGACAGAGTATCAATATGTTTCTTATCATGATTCGGTGAAGAGACATTTAGTGACTTGCAAATGAACCAATGAGCCTGCCACAGTTTCAAAAATGCTGGCAGAAGATTCAGGATTCCTGGGTCAGAGACAAAGGACCGTTCTCCATGTACCGCAAATCCACAGACTCAATGTAAGGGGCCCTAGATTGATCCTGCAAGGGTTGTAATTTGCATGAGAGCTGAGTAACCCTAAACTTAGGAAATACTACACTTTTATAAAAAAGATGCCAGCAAATCCTACCAAACCTTGCTGAGAGGGTAGACATTATCTTTATTAAACTTTAAAACACCTGTCTTCTGCCATGGACAAAGCCACTATCTCTCCTATAAGGCTATTTGTTAAATAAACATCCATCAAAATGCAGTCAATCAAAATGGCTCACAGTGTCTCTGGTCACATGATGTGCCAAAATGAAAGAAGTCCATAGAGAATTCTCTCCCCAAATAGATTATTGTTCTCTTATTTTTCAGTTTAAACATGAAGCATACATAATTATGCACATAAATACATAATATAGTAATTTAATTTTCTAAAAAGCATGAGGATTTGATAAACAGCAATAACAGTATAACTTCTGTATTTAAAAACAACCATAGATTATTGGACTTTTCACATTAAATTAATATGTTTAGCTTCATTACCATAAAAATGTAATTTTGGAAAACTACCTGTACTACCTGTATCTAAAGTCACTATTATTTTTGTGTCCCTTATCAGTAGAATAGCTTTAAAATTCAATGGAATTTTTGTTGCACATGATGGGGTCATGAGTTGGTAGTATGTTGACTCTGAATATTTGATTTAAAATATTCTGGGGAAAATAAGATTGCTAAAAATAACAAAATAGATCATAATTTGTGGGCAATTATACCTAACTAGCCACATAGACCAATGGAACTGTTGATTAGTGAGTAAATATATCATTTTCTTATAGTTTGTTTTAATATACCTATGTAAAATGTGATTGAGCAAAAAGAAAATTAATGAAGATCCTGGAGATTATTTATGAGATTCTATGTCTTTTAAAATTACTGTGGTCATATAACTTGTCGTCTAAACCAAATCACCTTGAGAACATGAAAGGATGCCATTAATTATTATACCATGATAACAGATATACACCTAAGTTCTATTAGACAGTTTGTAAAGCCAATTTATTTATAATCCCCAAATTATATCACCAAATTATAAAACCAAGTAAGACTTGGTTTTTACTATAAAGAATCCCACACAGACATTTTTCTATCAATGGGTATCTAGTTCTTATTAGAAAAACTGGAAATAACATTTTAAAGGAGATGTCCCATCTTCAATATATATAGGAGGATTACGCAGAGTCAACAGTTTCTTATTTCTCCCTATCCAAGATCAATTCTGTTTTAAAACTCATAGAATAAATCACAAATTTCTATATGCAGTATGCATTTTTCTGTGCCAAGCACTGTGCTGTGAACTTCTCATCAATTATTTTATTTAATTCTCACTCCATTGTCTCAGAGTTTCTTTTTTTTTTTAAACTTTTTTTTTTAAAATATATTTTATTGATTTTTTACAGAGAGGAAGGGAGAGAGATAGAGAGTCAGAAACATCGATGAGAGAGAAACATCGATCAGCCGCCTCCTGCACATCTCCACTGGGGATGTGCCCGCAACCCAGGTACATGCCCTTGACCGGAATCGAACCCGGGACCCTTCAGTCTGCAGGCCGACGCTCTATCCACTGAGCCAAACCAGTTTCGGCTCAGAGTTTCTATTATTCTCATAATTTTATAGGGAAGAAACTAAGCCTAAGGAGATGAAGTGATATGTGCCAAGTCCTATGGTCCATAAGGGGGATGCCAGTCAGTTTGATTCTACAATCAATGTCTTCAACTACGTACTGTTTGTGATGTATATATTGTCTTAGTATCATCAGATCAACTTTGCTACTCAGCCATGTATTTGATTGGATATGGATAGTCACCAAGGAAAAGAACTAACAATTTTAGTGTGAAATAGCTAGGCGGTGGGCCAATAGTTAGCTATTCAAATTTGTTCATTTTACACAAAACAGATAGTGACAAAGATGACCTCAACCATGGATACCGACGAGCCAAAATGAGTTGGAATACGTTGTTTGATTCCTTTACTTTAAACTACAGAGTTTCCCTGGATTCTGAAATATGAATCTTATTACTTAGGTTTACCAGCTGAACATATTTTCATAGTAAATGTAGAAAATTTAGCCAGTGATGAATGGTTAAATTCTACCATTGGGAAAGATAAAAGTGAAATCCTCTTGAAATCACCCATCAGCTTCCTGGCCTCCTCTATTATGCTGATTTATACTTTTACCTGCTAGAAGAGATTATAAAATAAAAATGCAAAATTTCAAAACTTAGTCAGCTAAAGGAAAATTGTTTATATATTTATATACTGTTATATCCATGCTCATTAGGTAAATGTCTAGAGAGGTAGTCTTTCATTCAGCTTTCACACACTTGAGAAGAAATTGCAATAGGCTAATGGTCTATGATAAGAATACTGACATAGTTACC
This sequence comes from Myotis lucifugus, assembly GCF_000147115.1. Classification (NCBI taxonomy): domain Eukaryota; kingdom Metazoa; phylum Chordata; class Mammalia; order Chiroptera; family Vespertilionidae; genus Myotis; species Myotis lucifugus. Next base: position 60,180,124 of record NW_005871048.1, on the reverse strand, counting down.
AACAGAAAAGAATCATAAGGACATCCTACCAGGGGGATGAGGGGCAAGTGGAAAATTATTTTTCATTTTTTTTAATCCTCACCCAAAGATATGTTTCCATTTATTTTTTAGAGAGTGGAAGAGAGAGAGAAAGACAAGGAGAAACATTGATGTGAGAGAAATACATTGGTTGGTTGCCTCTTGTATGTTCCCCAACCAGGCCAGGGTGGTACCTGCATGGAGGTATATGCCCTTGACTGGAATCGAACCCTGGACCATTCAGTCTGCAGGATGACGCTCTATCTACTGAGCCAAATTGGCTATGGTGAAATTCTTTTTCTTTATGGTCTCAAATTAAGGTCTGTTCAAATTATGTCTGTTCAAAACACATGCTGCTCCATTGGGTCATAATAAGGTCAGATATCTAATTTGAACATGCAGAATGCTCAATTTCATCAGGCTCAGAGAGTGATACAGGGAAAGATAGATGCTGCCTCTCCTGCAAAAGGTAAATGATATTCTCAGCTACAAATCTGGGCATCTTTGTAGACATCAAGATTGAATCCTAAAATTAAAGTATTATAATTCTGGTAAAAAGAGACACAAAAGAGACTTAAAATAACTAACTCTAACCAAAAAGCAAGTAAATCCACTGGGACCTATTTCACTTCTGAGTACAAACACATCTGCACTAGAGTAGAATCAGAATAAACATGATTGTGGTATAGCTAGCTTGTACTGTACTTCTGTTACTATTATCCATTGAACCAGACACACACTTTTCACATTTTGTAGTAGTCCAGGACCCCAAATGGGCTGTCCCATGACCTGTACCAGGTAGAAATATAGCATTTAAAAGTGATTTAATCTTGTCTATTATTTTTATAAAATGTCTCATCTGAGACCGGAATGGAGCTTGCACATGTAAAACTGATGTTAACATAGTCTCCACAGTGAAGGAGATTATAGCCTTGTATGGAAAAATAGCTGAGCAATTATAATTTTGCTTATTAAGTTCTGTAATAATGTTTTGCATGGAGTTGAGGGAACAGATGTGGAGGGCTTCCCATGATATATAACGTTTAATCTGGGTTTGAAGGTGGCATTTGGTTATCCATATACAATTGGGGTAATTACATTTTATTGAAAGGCTCTAATCTATGTAAGATATGAATGCATGATACTACAATGCAAACTTTATAATATAGTATGGTTCCCTTATTTACTGACATATCTCAAGAGTAGGAAATTGTCTGGCATGATGTAGGCATTGATTAGTATTTATTGAATGAATAATAGAATGTGGTGAATTTGCTCCACTGTAATTAGATTGAAATTGCTGAATAAGAGATATCCTGGGTAAAGCTGTTTCTGCTGTGTTTGGGCAGCAGTACAATAATAGGAGGCAGGAAGCAATGGTGTGTAGAAAGGGCCGGTGAATGTCCGGGATTGTGTTTTGTTAGGGCTGCTGCTCCTGAATTGGCAAGTGAACTTGGCTGTGCAAAATAGAGGTGAAAAGTTAAATACAAAGGAAATAAGAAAAAATGTCCTTTGCTCAATGATGCCTCAAATCTGGGTACTTTTCAGGGTCCTTAATCCCCAAGGAAGTTGTTCAAGTTCAGAGGAATCTTTTAGGAAACCATGCTACTTCCATAATTCTAATCATGCTATTTTCTCTGCCTTATATTTGTTTGGGTTAGAGGGTGGGAAATGAAGCTGTAGGGCTCATTATTTAAATAAGTATGTTCTAATTAAAGCAATGGTCAAATGTGCCATAGTGAGATATTAGAACATTCTTCTTAAATTGATGGAGGGCCATAGAATTAGTTTAGGCAGAGGACTGGTATGTTCAATTTTATAAACTACAGAGTGAAGGAGAAATGGAGGGGAAGCTACATAGAAGAAATAGAAGCACATTTGTGCATTCATTAGCTCATTTTTGAAAAAAGCTGCAATGAGCACTGATCATCTGTGATCATCTGTGCTAGCCATAGGGATACAGGGGAGAAGAAGGCATACTCAATCTCTGCCCTTGTGAGGATTGTGGTGTAGAAGGGCAGAAAAAGACTGAACCAGTGAGATTGTTTGATGAATGCTTAAGAACAACCAGAAATAGGCCAGCTGGCATGGCTCAGTGGTTGAGTGTTGACCAAGGAACCAGAAGGTCACATGCCTGGGTTGCATGGGCTACATCCCCAGTATGGGGCATGCAGGAGGCAGCTGATCAATGATTCTCTCTCATTATTGATGTTTCGATCTCTCTCTCTTCTCTGAAATCAATAAAAACATATTTAAAATAAGAACAACCAGAAATAAAGAATACAATTAGAGTTTGACACAACAATCTAAAGACTTACCTGAAGATGTAAAGTAAGTGCACAGTGAGATATAAATTCCAGAAGAATTTAACCTAGTGGCAGAATAAATAGAATAGTGTCCCAGGCAAAGGTAGCTCCTGCCATCATCAAGACTGTAGATGGGAAATGCTACAAACAACAACAACAACAACAAAAATACAACAACTACAAGGTAATAAGTATACATTGTTTGAAGCTAATAAGTTTGTGGTGTTTTTGTTATGGGAGCAATAGAAAACTAATATATTCAGTTTATTTTTATGAACAACATGTTATGCTTATGATATGCTAAATGTTAGAGGTAGGAAAAATATTGATTAAAATATAAATTGGACACACATTGGCAGTCACTCCTATCTTACTGATACTATGTGTGACAATAAAAAAAACACATGATAATGAAAAACTTTCTGAGAACAATTCACATTTAATATTATTTTATAACATAATTCTGTTTGTTTTAAAGTTTTAGAGGACACGCAAAACTACAGTCTTCATAATGAGGTAGCATAGTCATTTCCGGTGTATAGTTTATCAAGTCTGAAAACTCTCACTACAATAAAATGGTGCAGTCAATTCCATTTCCTGGCAATAATAAGTTTTTGTTTTACCCCCAGGGTCTTGGGTAAATTCACCCAAGTGTAGATTGAAATGAACTTCGGGTCCTTAGATTCTTAAACCTATGATACAAGACTCATTTTCTATATATAATATGTTGGCCTGTTTTCTTTTTTTCCCCATTTTCTGTACTTTATATAATTTATATCATACTTGTTCAAAATAGAAAATACTGGTTACTTTTTATTAGGAAAATAAATCATTGCTGAGAAGAACTTGGTGTGCAGAATATTTAGCTCATTTTAGTCCATGTCTGGAATTATACTGTGACATTGAACTGTGAGAAGACAGATTAGTTGAAGTTGGTCTTCATCGCAACATTAATAGGACAAGAAATGGCACCAAATGTTAATATTTAAGACTCAGTGTGTTTCCACTGCAGGCTATGATGTCAACATGATTTAGTTTTCACTTTATTTTTAAAACCTCTAAGAACTTCACAACATTTAAAAAGAGGCTTTGTCACTTGTTTGTGGAAACAATGGCCCTATTGTTTCTATATTTTATAAATTCTATTTTCAATATTTCTCTGTTTGGACTTATACTTTGAATGATTCATTCTTTCTAGGCAGAAGAAAAAAAAGAGCTATCAAAACAATCCTGTCTTCTTCTTCAGTTAATTTGTACAAATCAAGACATGAGAACCTAATTTATTTAGAAGGTTAAATATGATCTGTCTGACTCACTAACACAAAGTCAAATAAAATTCTGGCTTTCTACAACAGGCATAGTCATTTTCTTTTTACTTCTTCCATAATTTTTCTAACACTACCAAACATAACATTATTGGATCTTTTGTTTGGAGGTGGTTTATGAATAATTTAGGGACCTGTTATGTTTTCTGAGGTTATAATGAAGATTTTAGGATATGACTTCTCCCTCAAATAATTTGTCATCAGAATAAAATGAAAAGAGAAATTATAAAATACATTTGTAATCTTAGATGATATATTGTCACAGATTTTAAGTTATATTTTATTAGAAAGAAGGACCTATTGTAGCCAAGAATTTATCATGGTTTTTAAATCCAGGCCAGGAAAATTAAATAAAGTACAAGCAGGAAACCATTGGATTTTTTTCAGCAGTTACTAACTTGAACTATCCCTAAATTGATGCTCTGGTAATACCCAAGCAACCTCAACCTTTACTGAAGCTCTTATCAGAGGCCATTGAACGGTGACTCCAGATGCCTGTCTTTCCCATGTGGCTTCTCTGTCACATTGCATTTCCCGCCTTTGGGTCCCTGGTATTTAGTAGTAAACTAACTTTCTATTATGTTCTCAATAGACATTTTTGCAAAGCCTATACTAGCCCGGGTTTGTGAGCCTAGAGGTTATGAGCAGGTTGATGTACAATGAGAGAGAGAGAGAGAGAGAGAGAGAGAGAGTGAGAGAGAGAGAGAGAGATTGGTGCCTTATGGCTCCATTGTCTGGGATTTATGGACCTCCTTAGGTCAAGTGCTCATTGGGAATTGTGTAATTCTGATCACTGTCAAACCTCAGAGGGAAGGTAGGGGAAGGTGGGGGTAAGAAGGAGGACCAGGAAGAGATTAACCAAAGAATTTATATGCATATATGCATAACCCATGGACACAGACAACAGTGTGGTCAAGGCCTGGGGCAGGGCAAGAACTGGGTGAAGGTGGCAATGGGAGGAAAAAAGGCAATACATCTGTAATACTCTGAACAATAAAGATGCAATCTCCATGTATGCAGATTGACTTATCAGTAACAATAGAAAATCAGAAGGAGTAAAAACATCTTAAACTAAGAGATAAGGAGGATAAAGGGATAAATACCAATAATACTGTGCCTAGGTAGCAATCCTTCATATTGTTTTCCTTTAAACAAATTCTGGAACATAGACATGTTAGTTTCTTTAATCATATATAACTGATTTATAAAATATACATAGATGCTTTCAATATGAATTGATGAGAAAGAAATATGCCAAACTTGCAATTATCTGTAATATCAAGTAGATGCAGATTATTCAAGTTCCCACAAAAAAAAAGAAAAGAAAGTTCAAACTCTTCACATGTAACAGGCCCTCTTTTAAGCTGGGGATAATTATATGGCCTTCCTCATAAATTGATGACTTGCAATGGAGAGAATTAGGGTCTATTTTACCAGAATCTCTCTTCATAAAATAGAGATGATATTCTTGTAAATTGCCATTTGTGAAGGCTCCCCATATTCCTGCCTTGGGCGTTGTTTCAAACCACAGTGTGTGACCAAAATTTATAATTGTTAAATTGGAAACAAACAGTGCTTTCCTTTCAGTGAAAGTAAGTTCCAGTTTTAAAGCCTTAGGTACTATTTTTCCAAATTTTGGCTTTTGGACATTAACTGATTTTCTTGGATGATAAGTCTATGTTTTGAAAGCAAGTGTGTAATTTTCAAATCCAGGAGAGGCAAACTGTCTTTTTGGTTTTATGATTTACAATTTTACTGTATTTAGAGAATTTCTGTAAAAGGAAAGCAATAAGGGAGATGATTTAAGGGGATTAATAATTTTCAAATGCCAGAGGCCAAATTATAATCAAGTTTTCATACATTTAGTTAATTAACACTTGGAAACAGGTGTAATTTATATGGAATTTAGAACACTTTTAATAGGTTAGACACGTGTACAGTAATTGCCTCTACTACCTATAATCTCCTTGATGCATAATTTGCCTGGAGGAGAATGAAGATAAATGATGTGAAAAGCATTCTAATTCCAAAAATCTTGCTAAATGTTCATACCAACGTTCAAGTCTCTTGAAGAGCACTCCAATCTGTTACTTCATTTTTTAAGAACCTTGTAACTATTTATCAATAAGATGATGTAAACGTCTTGGTATAATTGATGTCAACACTGCATCAACTAGCAGTAATCTACTTGTTATTTATAGAAACCATGACAGAGATAAAAATAAATTACCTTTTAGAAAAGTTTAATGAGGTCCTATTATGTTCAATAAACTGTGGAATAAATATAAAGCTCAATTGTTGCTCTTAAAAAGTGTGCATGTAGTTGGTAACATGAGGTTTGTTTAACAGTAAATAAAATGTGCATGAGATATTGTCTAGAAAACAGGTGAGCATAAAGAAATGTTAACTCCTTTGTTACTTTCTGGGAGAGTTATATATTTGTAGTGCTTGTTTTGATCTCCAATTTTGATGTCACAGATGTAAGTCAATATATTATCTAATTCAGAGGTTTACCAGAGATGGTATGCTAACTGGAATAAATTCTAGATGCCACATTCAAAAAAGAAAAAGAAAAAGAAAGAACTGATATATTCAATGTCCTTTCTTTCTCACTGCAATGAGTGAAATTCCCTTCATATTCTGTCATTTTTCTAATTCTTCTTTCTCTTTGTTATTTTAATATGAACCAAGAAAGATTTTAAGAAATATCTAACCTGTTTCTATCTTTCTTCATTGACTTTATAAACCATGTTGTTTTAAACACTTTTTAAAGAACAATTTTATTCTAGTTAAAACTTCTACACTTTCTAGTCTTCATCTTGAAATTATTGGAGCTGGACCCCACTTTTTATCTCTCCTCACAACTTTTTTCCCCCATTTTTAACAAGCAGTACAGGATTGAACTGATCTGCTTTTGGACTCTTGCTTCTTCACTTCCCAAAATATTTCTACCCACTCATTCCGTCTTCTCCAGGATTAGATAGAATCTGGTGCCACACTATATTATGGCAATAAAAACCTGACCAAATTTACAACAATGTTTTCAGTTAGTTACCTTGTATCGGAGAACAACAAAAGAAAAAGAAAATAGAACAAAAAGAGTCTTCAGGCAGAGATCACACTGTTAGCTTCTTTCTATATGTAGACTTCCACCACAAACCATGACTTTTGTTTAAAATGTTAAAACTGTAATCTTTATCTCTCAAGAATTTAGCATGGCCTGATTATCATTTGGCGCTAACCACAAGAATAGCAGGAAGAATTTTAAGGTGAAAACACAATATAAACTCACCAGGCTTCTCTGTCTGAAGTTCTGTTTCTCCAAATTTATTTTCCCTTTTGCATGGAGCTGCTATGGCTTGTCTCTCAGCCAGACCTGCAGTCAGTCCAGGAGGTTCTGATGTCTTCTGTAAGGATCAGAAACTGAGCCAGGCTGGTTTCTCTGCTCCCTGCTTTTGCCATTAATATTTTCTGTACAATTCTTGGTAAAGAAACCGATGTTATGTTTTTGTTTGTTTGTTTGTTTGTTTGTTAGTTTGCTTTTTGGCTGGATCTAGGTAATATAGATGTTTTGTTTTCCAAGAGTGAAGTACCACTCCTTACTCAATTTGCGTTCTGCTTTTAGGACCTGCTCTGTAAAAAAGGTTTTCCACAAAAATGAAAATTTTTGTAAAATTGGTTTTTCCCTATTATTAGTATGTTACAGGTGACACAAGTAGACAACCAATATAAACACATTTTTATTTACTAAAGTCCATACTTCATTCATATTTTGTTTCTTTTGATCTAATGTTCTTTTTCTCTCCCAGGATCTCATCCAGGATCCCACAGCACATGGGGTCATCATGTCCCCTTGCTTAGGCTCATCTTGGTTGTGATTGTTTCTCAGACTTAGCTTGTTTTTTGACAGTGCTGAGAGTTTTGAGAAGTACCACTCAGTTATTTTATAGAATACCCCTCAAGTGGGATTTGTTTGATGTTCTTTTCATGATTACACTACGATTATGGCATTTTGGAGAGGAAGACCACAATGGAAAATGTCATTCTCATATCTTAAGTGTGTATTATCAACATGAATTGTCACTGCTGATGTTCACATTATCACCTTTCTGAGGTCATGTTGTCATGTTTCTCCTCTGTACAGTTATGTCTTTTTTCCCCATAATGTACTTTTCTAAAGTCACTCACCATGTACAGCCCATGCTTCAAGAGAGGAGGGTCATGGTGCATTTCTCTGAGGAAGACGTGTCTATATGAATGGATAGGGATTTCCTGCATGAGTACTTTATTCTCCTCTGCTATTTGTTTACTTATTCAACCATTTTTAATAATATGGACTCTGAGGATTTATTTTATATTTTGGGGTTAATCCAATATGATTTTATCAATTATAATGTTCAAGTTATTCATTTTTGGCCCTAGGGAACTCTCTCAGTGGGCACTTGTATCTCTCTGATATATCCCATCAGTGTATGTGTGCGTGTGTCTGTGTGTTTGTGTGTGTGTTCATGTGCTTTCTTATTTATTGTCATTACAAGATATTCTAGACTAGACTCATCTTGTGTATTTCCTACCCTGGTCTTAGAATCAGTTTTATTTTTCAAGAAGCGCTAATTCTTTTAATTGAAGAATGGTAGTACAAACCAAAATTTGGGCACGAGGTGTGCTTATTGTTACTGAGAACAGCATTCATTTTTTTAAGTTTGATTATATTATTGAGACCAATAAAATAATTATGTGATGGTCTTAGCGTAATATAGTCAGATATCTTCTTTGAATAAAATAGCTATTTATTATGAGTGCATACTTGGTGATGATGTGTAATGTGAGTGATTTTTAATATTTTACTTTCCACAGTAACTAGGCAATGAGATATCTTTCTTGACCTCTCTTTTTTAGTTTTAAATAACCTAAAAGACAATTGTTGTTGTTTTCGTTATTATCCCCCCAATGCACACTCTATGCTCCAACATGTATTAATGAGACCAAAATACCAAAATATTCAGCAACTTGTGCCATTATTGAAAAATTTTATAATTATGTATATACATATATATGTTTATATTTATATTCATAAAAATACACACATACATACACATGCACATACTATCACTTTAAACTTTAAATTTCCACAAAAGTTTCAATAATCTAATAAGAGAGATCAACCAAAGGACTTGTATGCATGGATATAGGCCTAACCAATGGACACAGACAATAGGGGGGTGAGGGCACGAGTAGAGGGGTGGGGGGCAATGAGACAAAAAGGACACATATGTAAGACCTTAATCAATAAAGAAAAGCACATTATAAAAAAAGACTATTCCTTGTTATACAACAGACCATAACAAAATGCTATTTACTTGTTACCAGTATTTTTTCCCTATTTTTCAGCTGATAGTGCAGGATATTCTAGGACAGAAAGTTCATCTTGACATTTTGCAAGAAAAGCACTCAATAAGATGTAATTTTAATAAAGAGTAGGAGAAACTGTATCAGAGAATATTGAATCAAAAATGTTACTGAAACGTAAAACATCTCAGGTTAAAAATAAAATGCATACGAAAATATACAAATGTGCAATCATATATTAATATTTCAAATCTAATGCTATCAATATCACTGCCTACTTAATATAACATTGTTATTACACATTTTTAAATTAAGAGATACAAAATTTAAAAAAACACTTTAATAATAATAATATGCCTATAATTTAGAGTATTTTGTCTCAAGAATAGCAAAATTGAGAGTGTATATACACTTCAGAGTATCTTTGGGTCAGTTCAAGTGTCCTACTCAGGATGCTGAGTGAGCTATCCACTGTACGTGAGACTTAAAGGAAACAGGGTAGTAACCATGCAAACATGGTCTCTGATTACCAACCCATCACAGTAGTCTTAATGGAAAGGACATGATCAACATGTAGTGGTAATTCCTCTGTAGACGATGACTTGACTAAGACAATGGGAGAAAATGAATTGCTGAATGTATTCATTTTCTAGAAATGCCATAAAAAAGTAAAGAGTAGCTTAAACAATAAAATTTTACTGACTCACACTTTTGGAAGCTACAAGTCAAAGATTAAGGTTTCAGCAAGGGTGGTTCCTTCTGAGTGCTGAATCACATGCCTCTCCTAGCTTCTCGTGATGTGCTGGTAATCTTTGGCATTGTTTGCCTTATCAATGCATTGCTCCCATTTCTGCCTTTATGTTCACACGAGGCCTGGTGCACAAAATGTGTGCAGGGTAGGGTCCCTAGGCCTGGCCTCCCAGCCTCCCTGCCTCCTCCTTACCTCGCTCCCTCAGTACCCCACCACTGCCGCTGGTCGCCTGCCATGTTCAGCACTGTCCCCTGGTGGTCAGCATATGTCATAGTGAACGATCGAACTCTCGTTCTCCCAGTTGAACTCCTGAGCGGACAATTTGCATATTAGCTTTTTATATATATAGATGACATTGTCTCAGTATGGGATTCTGTATGAGCATCTGTGTCTAAAATTCCTTTTTTTTTTTCAAGAACACTCTTCATATTGGATTAGGGGCCCATGCTATTCCAGTATGACCTTATCTTCAATGACTACATTGGCACTGATCCTATTTCCAAACAAGGTCACATTCTGTTACTAGAGGTTAGGACTCTAACGTTTGAATTCAGAGATGTTCAAACTGTAACAGATGGTTAATCCCGAAATTAGATATCCCTTTAGTATTTCTGAGTTCCTAATGCAGTCATCCCAATAACCTGTTTTTATAATGCCATGGGTTAAACAAATTAGTGGAATATTAAAACTGCTTGGCAACATAAATTGATTCTTTCTTCAAATAAATGAGAATTTGTCTTCCTAGTTCATTAGCTTAACTCTGGCACTTTTATTTCTGTGTTGTTATTTTTAACAATTTAGATTGCTAGTTAAGTTAGGGATATTCATATGAACAAAATGTTAATAGACTATTTTCTGTAGTCAGGTAAGATTTTAGTGTTCAGTTTATATCTAAAGAATTTTTGAGCTAAGAAACAGGATTTTTTCCATTTCATTAGCCATCTGTAATTAGCCATTGTCTTTAATAAAGGTCATTTTAACTTTTACTTAGTTTTAATTTCAATATTTCCCTCCACATAACCAAAGCATCAACTAGTCTAATATCTTGTATATACAAAAATGTTCTATCTAGAAATTGTAATATATATTGAAAGTCTAACATAGGATGCCTTAGAATATTGCAAAAGCTCTCACAAGTGATTCTAATTTTTTAAAAAAAGAGACTGGGTTTGTTGTATTAAAAATAATGAATTTTTCTAGCATTATGATTTTTCTAAATTTATTAACTATTCTGTGTTTATTTCAAAATGAATCTCAGGTGCTTTGTGATAATGTGTAATATTTATTAATGTCAAGTTAACTAAATTTTGAGCAATGTAAAAATTTTGAAAAAAGAAATTTTAGTGAAAGCTGAACTTTATTCCTTTGGGCTAGTGAGGGAACTAGCCGGTGGTCATGCACACAAGAAAAAAAAAATTAAAAAGAAAAGTAAACAAGGAAGATGTTTAAATGGTCCATTGATAAGGTGAATGTAATCATATATTATTCATGAATCAAATGTTGAACTCTAATATTCCAACCTAAAATAGAAAATTTTATTAGACAAATATTCACGCCAACTGTGTAAAGAAACTAATCTTGGTAAAAAAAATTCAGAAAAAAATTTGATCTTTTACCTTCAATGTTATCTTCAAAAATATCTTTAGATTTGACAATGTTGTTATTATAGAACTATTCATTCACCAAGTCCAATTATGTATTAACCATCTAGTATATGAGAAACACTGCTTGAGAGCTGATTCCCAGGAAGAACAGATCAACAAAGGTCCTTATTTAAAGAACCTAAAATCATTTAGCAGCACAAATAGAAGAGTCAATTGGGAAGCAAAGTTTTACTCAAGAAATGCAGCAGAAAGCACTTGGGAGGGGCTCATATTTTAGCCTGGAGGAATTGGAGAAAACTTCCCAAAATAAACCCTTTTCATAACCTGGGTGTATTATCCTTAATGGTAAAAACACACATAATCTCTGTAAGGGAGGCTGAGAAGCTTGGAGATTGTCCCTGCACTGGAGACAGTCAGAAGTTAGAGAGGACCTGCATTGCACAGAGATGGAATCTGGTGATTGCCATCATCCCTTACATCAACACAATCTCATGCAAATAAAATGCTCCTTTAAATAAATGGGAATTTATTTAAGAGACTTCTCAACTTTTGTCTGGTCTTCAAAGCTGCTTTTGACCAGCAACTTGTATGCATCTACTCTTTCGTTCTTTCCAAACTGATAATTTATTGTAGTTGTCTTTTAACTGCTCCAACCATTCTCGGCTGTGTGTGTGTGTGTGTGTGTGTGTGTGTGTGTGTGTGTGTAACAAACCATAGCTTATTCTCTCAGTTTACAGATATTGGATCAAGTAAAACTGCATCCTGACTTGATGCAGATCTGGAGGTCCTAAACTTTAAGTCTGATAAAATAATTGGATGAGCCAATTGGAATCTTTCAGAGGAGGTAGGTTTAATCGATTTAAGTGAAAACAAATATTTTTGACCAGCCGAGTGGCTGTGGTAGAAAGTACAAATTGTTCCTGTTTTTTTTTATTTTTTTATTTCTCTCCTCATCCTCATCATGCTTTTCTGAAGGCTGAGTATATTTTGTCAACCTTCAATGCACTGTGTGATTTAGTTCTGTTTCATTCTGTTCCTGCACTGGACCATGAGAACAGCACATCCCAGATGCAGGCAGTTCTTTTGGCCTGAGTTCAAGAATAATAACTCCTTAGAGAAAAGCAGAACCCAGGAAAACCATCACTTATCTTCAATCTAAAAAAAACCCCACACAAGTTGTGTTGTTATAACTATGATTTTAAGGTGGTACTTCAACAAAAGGAGATTAAAACAGATAAATCATCCACATAGTCATTCAAGCACAAATACAAGATGATATGTTATTTAGGTAGAAAGGAAGTCACTTTACAAAGTCTAAGGAAATGAATATTAGTGACCAAGAGATCATAAAATCTGGTCAAACATGAGTACTTGAATTTTGAAATATAACCAGATGTCATAAATAAAGGGAAAAAGTGAGCTTTGTGTTTTGAAAGAGGCTAAAAGAACACATGAAAACTCAGTGTGACTTTGGGAGGTGGGAGAGCAGACAGCCTCTCCTCTTGAGATCACAATAGATAACGCACGGTTCCTAGGTAAGTGCAGCGGTTTCTGTGGGTTCTTTACAACTCCCTCTTTATATCAGCTGTTAGGATTAAATGTAGAACAGCAATTATACTTCCAAGAGCAAGTTTCTGATTCCGGGACTTGAGGTCTCCTTAAAAATCTACCTTTCCATCTAACCATAGACTGTATTGTGATTATTTTTAAATAAAAATAACATCATGAGAAAACAATTACTTTCCAGCTATCTTATGAATTCTGAAAGTATCATTATTATGTATGATGTTCTCTTACCTGTGACTATTGCTATACTAGTACTCGGTTAATCACTGTCTATGCATCAACCTTTCACTGCTCACAGAATTAACTCTTAAGCTACCAGTACTCCTATCCCACCCCCCTCACCAACCCAGTGATGTATCTGAAACATTAAAATGAACCCACATGTTCAGCCTGAAAAGAAAGGAGGAAATGTCTCTCTTTTGCCTTGGTTTTCCACTACCTTCAACACATTGAGTTTTCAGTTTCACAGAAAAAAAAAGTTGAAAAATAATTTAAGTGTTTGGGTTTGATTTTTATTTTATAGCCCATTCTATATTAAAATGTATATTCCTATAAATTTTGATTACCCTCAGCCAAAGGGTAATCGTAACAAGAGTCAACATTTTGCCACAGAATCCCTTTTCTTGAAAAGTCAGATACTTTTATGGGATCAGCTTTATATGTAGATTCTGTTGAAAGTAAACTTTCTTATGAAGTTCTTTGGTTATGATAACCTGGGAGACCTATATACCATGTTTTTCAGCCATTAGTAATCCTGGTGTGACAATAATTACCTATAAAGTACATTTTAAATTTAAAAAAAGATGAACAGTTGGTAAGGAGTTATAAACTGAAAGAAGTGGTTGTGTAGGGAATAAATAGTAGAAGGAATGTCCATAAACACAAATCATTTGGTTGTATAGAAATAAAAATAAGGGAGACATTAGCTTGACTGTGTTAATATCATTTTTGGAGGGAAAACTCTCTTTTTTGGTTAGAAACCTACAAGACCAGAGTGACACAGTGCACTCAGTGTTCAAATAATGTAGCTGGCAAGCTGAGCTAGTGTCCATGAAACTGAGCTTTCCTCCATAACTGACATTTAGAACTAGCTGTAGCCAGAAATAATGACCTCAGGAGATGAAGTATGTCAGAGACCCTTCCAGAGATGATATTAAGATGTCTCCAGTTAAAACTGAAAAGGTCTAGTCTTTAAGAGGCCTAATAAGTTGTGATTATGTAGCCATAAACTTTAGTGAACAAAACCAGCTTACCATAGAATAATGAGTAAAACAATAATAAAGAGTAAACAGTTGCTAAAGAAATGTGGTTGGATACAAATTCCTTTAGCATGTAACAACAAATAACATTTTTTGGTAGCCTATTATATTTCTTTGAATTTTATTAGTTTATTTTAATATTTACTCAAAGGAAGCAAAAGCCTACTTAGTAACTACCTTATTGTATATTTCAAAAGTGAAATAGCAAACACGTATGTTAATAGAAATATTTAAATAAAATATAAAGCTTTTAAACTTTTACATATTTTAAATTAGTTATTAGTTTTTATTTCTATTGCTTATGCTTTAATAAATATTTGTAAGGATAGATCAATGAAATATTAAACCTGGAATATTTTAGTATAAATATATGTAAGCAAATGACTTACTGTTACAGTGGGGCCTTGACTTATGAGTGTCCCGACTAACGAGTTTTTCGAGATATGAGCCGTCTCTCGGCCGATTTTTTGCTTTGAGTTGCGAGCTAAAATTCGGGTTACGAGCCAGCTTCAGATACCCCACCGCTAGTTGGCGCAGCGAACGTCATAGGGAACGCCACAACATCAGCCCAGCATCACGTGTCATTGTAATGGTGAAAACTGATTTAACATACGAGTAATTTGAGTTACGAGCTCCGTCACGGAACGAATTATACTCATAAGTCAAGGCCCCACTGTATATTAATTTTCAAGAATTTTGTTAAAATAGAAAACAATTTTACTACTTAGTATATTAAGCCCCTTTAATCTTTAAGAGATGTATATAATTAAACAACTTTATTGAGATATAATTTACCTGTTTTAAGTATATAATTCACCTGTTTTAAGTATATAATTCTTTTTTTTTGTATATTTACAGAGTAGCACAACCACTAACACAATCTAATTTAGAACATTTCCATCATGCCAAAAATAAATCTCATGGCCATTATCAGTCAACTCCTTCTCTCCTCACAAACTCCCAATCCCTGGCAACCATGGCTTTATATTCTGTCTCTATAGATTTGTCAATTTTATATGAGTAATGTTCAAAAGCTTTATGTAAGTAAAATAACACAGTATGTATTCTTGTATGACAGGCTCCTTTCACATGGCAAAATGTTGTAGCATGTATCTGTTACTCCATTTCTTACTATTATTAAATAATATTCTCTTGTATGTACATACCACATTTAATTTGTGCATTTATCAGTTCACGGATATTTGGGTTGTTTTGATTTCTTGACAATTATAATAACTCATTTGTGTACAAGTTTTACGTAGACACATGTTTTTATGTTTCTTGAGTAAATATCTATGAGTGGAATGTCTGACTCATATCTAATACAGAAATGTATTTTAATGAGTGAATTTTCTTTCTGTAAAGTTGCAGAAAAAAGAAACCATTACCCCCTAAAATATGTAGACTGATTTTTTACAAGAAACTTTATAGAACATTTCAATTATTCATAGCAATCATGACCTATATTTGAAATTAAAATAATAAAATCAATTTAGAAAATCTGAGTTTCAAATCTAAGATGGTGGCTTTTTCCAAACACACATTTTTGTCAAAATTACATTTGTACTTTCTGCAGGTTCTTTGAAAACCTAAATGACAAAAATGATCATGTAAGGTAGTAATTTTGTAATTTTTTGACTGAGTAGCTCTGGTTCTGTTGGCACCCAACCATGAGGAGAATTATTTATAAATAGCCACATTACATGCTAGACCAAAGTTCTGCGTTGCCACCAACTCTAAAAGTATTGAAAATGTGTTGTGACAAAAATTTTACATTCTTGATCAATTTTTAACAAACTCAACTTAAATGTTAAGTTTTTTCTAATAATCTCAATCTCACTATATTACATACTACTATATTTTTGCACATTAATACTGATTTCCTGAAGTATCTCTTGATGTGATATATATATATATATATATATATATATATATATATATATA
>NW_005871048.1:60152631-60163902 GCF_000147115.1 Myotis lucifugus | reverse complement strand
CAGAATCAAGCCAGTATCATGAAAACAGCCATACCAGATGTTAGGAAGGGCACTTGAAGAATCCCATTCTTCATTAAATCATCAAAATAGTATTATCACAAAAACAATGCCTGTTTATCTTCAAACTCTTCAAGACATATACATTAACTATCTATGATCTTTACTCAATAAATTAATTTAATTTTTTTTAAAACCACAGCAAAGTTTTAAATATATTATCTATAAAGTAAATTTTATTTAGTCCCTTAAAAAATTGCCTAGAGAGTACCAAAAACTTTCCTAAATGCTTCCTGCCTTCTTCTTTTCACTCATAGTTTATTCACCTTTGCTGCCTGTGTTCTCTCTCTTCTGGATATTTACCTACTTCAAGTCTCTTTGCTTCAACATTCAATGTCATGTTTGAATATGTCTACCAACATTTATGATTTATCCTTGAATCTAAAGCAGCAACATTTCAATGACTTCAAATAGAAATTTTCACAGAAATAGGTGTAATATTATGTGAACATAAATTGTGTAACATCTGCCATGTAGATGGTTCATAATGTTGTTTGTTTTACATTTCTGAGAGTTGTGCATGAATCACTTCCATTTGTTTCAAGGTTTTCAATTAATCAATGTTTTTTACCTTTGGCTTCAAATTCCATTAGAAAATTTTAATGTGGAATAGATTAATGATTATTACAGATCTTAGGCTATTTTTTACTCTTATCATGTTTTTCCCCTTTTTTGTTATTTTTCTTAATATGAACACCTCCCCCCAAAAAAAGAACACAAATAAAAACTAAACTCTAGAACAGATGATTTAAGCTTAGATACTTGAGAACAGGATGTGAGAATAAATGGATGCCATAAAATTATTTGCTGAATATGTATAATATATTTTTTAAAAGGTTCATAAAATGTCCAAAGGGACTTGTGACCCAACCCTCTGATTCTACTTTAAAGAAATGCCAGAAACGGCTCTGGTTATTTATTCATTCATTTATATACTTAATTATTTATAGGGTAAATCCTCCAACTGTGTTTAAACATCTTCAGATCATAAAGTAGTGTACTACAAAATTCTTAAATATTTTTAAGAAAAGAAATGAAGGCTTCCGCTTTAGTGAATAGTAAATTATTCCAGCTTGCTTTTTCCTCCTTTGTTCTCTGTTGGAATCTGGCAATTCTACTAGACTGTCATAGAGATTGCACCAATTAAATCTTCTTTTATTGTAGAACAAAGGTTCCAAGTGTGGGGTTCATTCCACATGGGGCAGGATTAAGAGATGACAGTTATAATTTCATTCTGGTTAGGTCAAAAGGCTTCAAAGCTATCAGTTTAAAATATTCATAAAATATAATACAATGTATGCATGTTTTCAATTTAATTGAGTTTCACTTAGTCATGGAACATTGTGACAATCTCCCACTGCCACATATGGCACCACGGGCTATAGTTTGAC
This sequence comes from Myotis lucifugus, assembly GCF_000147115.1. Classification (NCBI taxonomy): domain Eukaryota; kingdom Metazoa; phylum Chordata; class Mammalia; order Chiroptera; family Vespertilionidae; genus Myotis; species Myotis lucifugus. The sequence continues at coordinate 60,162,454 of NW_005871048.1, read as the reverse complement.
AAGTCAATATTCATTCCATGATTACAATCTGAGGGGTTTTATTTGTATACATAGCAATCATTACTGTTTTCTTTTTATTACAATACTGAGAGTGGCTGATTAAAAACAGCGGGGAAAATATCTTTCTGCACTACTGTCTTATTTCCAGACAACAAGCACTCTGAGAGCCTATTTACACAACCACATTCTCTGAATAGATTCCTGTTAGCCTTAATATACACAGAACATTTCTAAAAACCTACAGTGTTTGCCTTTCACTACTCAACTTTCTAAATCAGAGAAAAGTCAATAATTAATTTTGGACAATACCAGATTCACTTCAAATAGGCTCTTTGTATGATGAGCCTTCACAAATGATTGATTTCCATTCTCAAACAAAAATAATAGCAACTGCTTTGAAATAAATTATGCTTAACTTAAATAACTTCACGCAATTCAATTTGGTGATTAGGATTGGTAAAATAATTGAATTGACTTTGCAATTTTCTGGTTATTTCAGTCTTAACCACTGAATCAGGTCCCATCTATACTGACACAATCAATTTGTGACAAGTGGCTATTACTCTAGCTAAAGAACAATGTGGTGTCTTTTAGTAAGGGTTGCTTTTACCATTCTACAAAAGTTTTAGTGAAGCAGTACTAGGTTAGGGTACTTGTTTATATGATAGAAATTTAAAATAAAATAAATAATGATTTGCCCTGTAAGTACAACATTTGAATATCATTTATTTTGACAGTAATTAAAAAAGCATCGTTGCCTTGGCTGGGAAGCTCAGTTGGTTAGAGTGTCATCACGATAAGTCAAGGTCATGACTTCAATCCCCAATCAGGGCATATACAAGAATGAACCAATGAATGCATAAATAGGCGGAACAATGAAAATCAATGTCTCTCTCTCTCTCTCTCTCTCTCTCATTCCCCCCAATAAATAAAAATGGAAGAAGAAAGAAAGAAAGAAAGAAAGAAAGAAAGAAAGAAAGAAAGAAAGAAAGAAAGAAAGAAAGAAAAAGAAGGAAAGAAAGAAAGAAAGAATCATTGCATTTGCTTGTCTGGTGATGAGGGGTAAGGCTGTAACAAAATTACTTGGAAAGCATTCTACAATACCCTCCCTTTCCACCTCTCTCTTTCCCACAGATTTTATCATTCTCCCAGGTATATTGTAATATTGGATATTAATTTTTAGACATTCATTGGCTTGTATATGCCCTACATTTCTCCTCACTAATATTACTCTGGTAAGTTATGAGAGAGACTCTCTCATTCAATTTGTGAATGGGTAATTCCTGGTTTCCATCTCACTGTGGGGTGAGGAGGGCCTAATAGGTGGGTTGGTAGATAGGTGTAAAACCTTCTTCTACATACTCCCTGGGAATAGTTAGCTTGAGTCACAGGCTGTGACGTATATTAACTAACTTTCACCAATAACCTCCTTCACCACCCCACTATCACCACCAATATGCACATACATGCAAAATCTTTTGAGAACTACTCTTCCAGGGTTTGAGGACACCCACAATATTTTAGTTTTCACTGATAATGCTAATTTCTCTCATTGATTAATTTCTCAAAAACAGTTAAAGCTATTTATATGTTCAGTCTTTAGCAGCTTCAGGTTATTAGAATACAAGTTATTGATGCCAACAATTAAATGTGTTGAAATTTTACATATATGTTCTCTCTTTTTCCTTTTGTATCTACTTCTTTTTTTAAATTTTACTTTTATTTTTTTAAATTTTATTTTATTGCTTAAAGTATTACAGAGTATTACATATGTCTCCTTCCCCCCCCCTTGACCTTCCCCCGGCCTCCCCTACCCACCCCAGTGTCTTGTGTCCATTGGTTATGCTTATATGCATGCATACAAGTCCTTCAGCTAATCTCTTACCCCCACCCCACACCCTCCCCAGCCTTCCCGCTGTAGCTTGACAGTCTGTTTGTTGCTGCTCTGCCTCTGTATCTATTTTTGTTCATCAGTTTATAATGGTCTTTATTATCCATAAATGAGTGAGATCATGTGGTATTTTTCTTTCTTTGACTGGCTTATTTCACTTAGCATAATGCTCTCCAGTTCCATCCATGCTGTTGCAAATGGTAAGAATTCCTTCTTTTTTACAGCATAGTATTCCAATTAGTTTTCTGACCCATTTATCTGCTGATGGGTACTTAGGCTGTTTCCAAATCTTAGCTATGGTAAATTGTGTTGCTATGAACATAGGGATGCATATATCCTTTCTGATTGGTGTTTCTGGTTTCTTGGGATATATTCCTAGAAGTGGGATCACTGGGTCAAATGGGAGTTCCATTTTTAACTTTTTGAGGAAACTCCATACTGTCTTCCATAGTGGCTGCACCAGTCTGCGTTCCCACCAGCAGTGAAGGAGGTTTCCCTTTTCTCTGCATCCTCTTCAGCACTTGTTGATTTGTTGATTATAGCCATTCTGAAAGGTGTGAGATGGTACCTCATTGTTGTTTTGATTTGCTTCTCTCGGCTCATTCTTGCTCTCATACTCCAAAGTGCCTCTGAAATCTGAAAGCAGTCCCTGCTTTTATACTTAGTTTTCTTACCTTCTCAAAGATTCTGCTTTTTGCTGTCAGCTATTAAATCAAGTTCTTCCTTCCTAATATATCTTGCCTACTTCCCAGCCAAAAATATAGATTCATTTTAGGACATTATCATTAAAATAAAACAATAATAACAAGAATAACTATAATTCTCCCTCTTGACACTGACATGATTTCTATCTTCTATCTCATTTCCCTAGTTCCCTTTGTTCATTGGCCTATTTTTTTGAGTATTGTCACCCACATTCTTTCAACTTCTGAATCTGCCATTTACTTATCTGTTCACCACTGGCTGGATTCAGCATCTACCATATATATTTTTCAGTATCTTATTGGTCAACTGAATTGGCAAATTCTCTCACCTCATTTTATTAAATGTTTCAACAGAAATTGATATAGTCAGCCACTCATTTTTGTAACATTCTCTCTTGCATTTCTGAACACAATGTGTTTCAATTTTCTATTTGCCTGTGTAGTTTATTTTTTTTTACCACACCCTTTTCTTCATTTCTACATCTAATTCCAAGATCACACCTATGATCATTGTTTTCATCTATTACACTTTTTCCTTAGGTTGAAATAAACATTATTTTGCTTTAATCAATATGCTATGGAGATGTTTATCAATTTTACCTCTTTTGCTAGACTTTTCCTCTGGGTTTCAGTCTCATTTATCTAAATCACCCCTTTATAGCTCCATGTGGATGTCTCTAATGCATTGTAAACATCATATAAGCAGAAATCCTGACTTCTCTCCCCAAATCTCCCCCTCCTTGAACCAACCATATATCAGTAAACTGTGCCAGAATTTATCCAATGATTTAAGCAAGAAAAATTAGAGCCATTTTGCACCCCTTTTTCTATTTGTTGGGGAAAAGCCCCAAATATCTAAATTCAGGATTGATTTCGAAGAACTGAAACGTAGCCTTATTCAAATTCATAAGAGTTTTAATAGGAGATACTTACATACCTGGAAAAAGCAGCTGTTCCCAGTGGTGGGCAGCCAGGAATAAATCCACACACTCCCAGGACAGTATTCCTCTGTGATGGGGGGTTAATAGTAAAACCATATGGTGGGTAGTTACATAGACTACCAGAAAGAACAGTGCATTGCTAAGTTAACAGATAACATCGAGCAATTATCCACACACTGTACATTCATTAACTTCCTTCCTGGGGGCTTGATGTTTATGCAACTTCCTGGTCTTCGCCAGCCTGAGGCTACAAACAGTTAAGCACAGAGGCTAATATTTCCCAGAAACCTTTGCCGCTGGAGCCATACTGCATCTTTAAGTGAGTTACCTTAGACTCTTTCAGCCATTACATTGAATCAATACTTCTGTATCTATAGTAATACAAAGGTAATATGCTAATTAGACTGGGTAACCGGACATCTTCTGAATGTCCGACTTCCTTCTGGACAAAGCTACGGTGGTGGGGGCCAAGGCAGAGGTGGTTAGGGGCGATCAGGCTAGCAGGGGAGAGCAGTTGGGGGCCATGAGGCCAGCAGGGGAGGGCAGTTGGGGGCCATGAGGCTGGCAGGGGAGCAGTTAGGCGGTGATCAAGCTGGTAGGCAGGCAAGTGGTTAGGAGCCAGCAGTCCTGGATTGCAAGAGGGATCCCGGATTGGAGAGGGTGCAGGCCGGACTGAGGGACCCCCCACTCCGTGCATGAATTTCATGCACCAGGCCTCTAGTTTAAAAATAATTATCTATAAAGTTTGTTCACTTTTTTCTGATCTCCATTATCATCATCCTGGTCATAGGGGTTCTTGCAATAGCCTTCTAACTCAGACCTCAATGCGTGTCATGATTCTTCCAATCCATTCTCCACAGTGTAGCCAGAATAATGCTTTTACATTAAGAATCAGATAATATCATTTTCAACTTAAATGCTTTCCTATTGCATTTAGAAGAAAATGTGAACTTCACCTTAGGCTAGTAAGATCTGCTTAATCTTGTCTCATTTACCACCTGGATCCCACCTCAATAGCAGTCTCTCCAATTCTGTTACAGTCTAGTCAAACAGTCTTAAGTTAAAACCACATATTAAATTATTCCTAATTATTTTACATTTTTCTCTGCCTGGTACAATCTTCTCCTATTCTTTGTTTAGTGCTGTTTTTTTCTGGATAAGATACCAATCTAATTATTAAGAGTATTTTCTTTTCCCTCAGAAAAAGCTTAGTTTGGACAAATTCCATAGTAAACCTGTTTTTGCAAAGCAAATTATTTTTATTTTTTAAATCTCAAAATAAATGTCACTTCATCAGAAACCTTGCCTAACAACCTTTTGCAAATCCCCCCTAAGTCTTATCACTTATCTTGCTTTTCTAAGCAGAGGCTTTCATTACCACATATTTTGTTAGGTTTATGTCTGATGGAAAGGTCCAGAAGTATTTTATACACTGGTAGGAAATATACATATTGCTTTTCTGTTACGTATCATTTTCAGTTTAGGCTTTCAAAAAGAATGCTTTGAATACAGTCAACATTTATCCACTCATGCCCTTAAAAGGAAGTAATCATAAGCAAAATAAATTGGTGAAGGTATCCCTAAACCTTTCTTAAATTCACAGTTCATCTTTTCCAATTCATATTTGATTTACAGTCAATTTTATTTATTTATGTTTTCCATGCAATATCGCTCTTTATGCTATTACAGGGCAATAGCAAAAGGCATGCAGATAAATGCCGAGAAAGGAAAAGACATATTTTCTGCAATGTTGCTTTACCATTGTTTCCTGAATTTTAAACTGAACCACTGCAACGCATTTTGCAAGTCTTGGGGGTGGCACTTTCTTAATTTCAGTAGAAGTTATCAATAACGGCTCTTACTCCTTCTTTAAATAATCCTGAACTATCTTGTGTACAATGGGTGGGGGTAGCTTTCTGGAATCACCACCAGCAGTAACAACTAGACATATTTTCTCCTGAGTTTATTCTTTATTTGTACACATCTGAGTCAACACCAAATAGGCAGGGCTGCCTCAGCACTTTTACTTTCTATGAGATTTAGCTAGCCTGTCCCCAAACATTTCTCTCTTCCCCTCAGCCCTGCAGACATCTCTTCTCCTCATTGGGAAGGTGAAGGGACATTTAAGTTAATTAATGAATTGAACAGGTTTATGCATTAGTTAGAGTTACTGCTATGGTTGTGATTTCCTTTCTCCTAAGAGCTCTAAGACAATTTGTCAAATAGGACATTTGACTCCACTGATAATAATGACATGTGGACAGCCCACCAAATGTGCCCATAGGCAGACAATGGCAATAACATCTGCTTCTACTACTAAAAGGGCTGCCTGGACCACCACAGCAGAAGAAAGGTACTATTAGTTAGACAATAAATGCTAGCTCAAGATATTAAAATGCAAAAAATGTTCAATTTAGGATTAGGAAAATAAAAGATATCTTGTGTTGACATTCCTCATTGTCCAACTCTCCCTCTGGACTGAAAGCTACATGAGGCTGTGTTCGTTTTGTTCATCACTTGAACCACAGGCCTCTAAGGTAGTGCCTACTGCATAGTAATTGTGCCATACACATGTGCTAAGTGAATATGTTAATGAAGCCACAGAGTGAAAAACTCTATAAATCCTTGCTGTAGTTTGTGTAATGAACTTACCGAAGTCACTAATTAAAATGAAACCATTTCCATCATAGAACTTCTGATTTTCTTAGATAAAATTTAATTTTTAGTGATAAGGTTTTAATGCGAAAATCAAGTAGTCCAGTTCTCTCTCACTTTCTTCCTCTCATGTATTTTATAATTAAATATTGCCAAATAGTCAAATATTTTATATAACAGTGTGATATACTTAGATATATATCTAACACATATATTTATACATAAATATCTATGTATATATATATATAAATTATAGATATAAAACTCATTTTCTATGTTTGACTTAAAATATACTTATGTATCTAGATATATAGCTAAATAGGTTTAAAGATAAATACATATATAATTTTATCAATCTTTACCACATGTCTTTCAATAAAAATATAGAAGTCTCATGGCTAATGTTTAATGTTATAAAAATATTTTTACCTTATCAAACTTCTGTAGAGACACCTCTAAATTCTGCTCTTTAACATAACTGTCTTTGTAAACTGGAACAATCTAGTCATATATAAGGGAATCAAAAACAGTACAGAGATATTTTTTCCCAGAGAAGTTTTTTGAATGATTTGTAATTTCAGTACAGTGCCTTCCATGTAAAATTCTAATGCATGTAGGCTTTGTTTGAAAAATTGGCAATTATAATTTTACAGCCTGGGAGGACTGGTGAAGGCTCACATAGGATGTGTTTTGTTGTGTGCTTAATGATGTATCTTCTCTCACCTCACAGAAGAGAAGTGGCAGGGTTTTACCCTGACAATGTCACAGCTGTTTCAGATTCCTTTACTTAGTTCCCAGCTTTCATAACGTGCGCATCTGTCAGCAGCAATGGCTTTTTCTTTGTTAGACAAGGAAATGTCTAAACTTATAATTAGACCCCAGTTATGAAAGTCTAACTAGTTAATCATGGCTTTCATCACAGCTTTTTCAATTCCAAAGGGATTTGAATGTAGCCAAGAATGGTAGAGAAGACCAAACAAAGTGTACTTGAATTATCTTACAATTTCCTTTCTAATTCACAGGAAAATTTACCATAAGGCCCATAATTAGCATATAAACTAATATTTATATAATTAAATTATCTGAACTGTTTACATTGCCTGTAACATCTTTGTTCGAACTTGACCCCCATTTTTAATTAAATTATTTATATACATCACTGAGATATATATAAGCAAAATAATAGTAACATTTTTAACCATATGACATCAGAACATTGTCATATTAAAGTATATAATCATTACTATACAAACGATAAAAATAGTAGCTTGTAAGTTAAATTATGATTTAATATGATGGCTTATTCTAAAAGATAAATCTTTAAGTTAGATTATTTAAAGTTAATTAAGCCTATTCTAATGTATAGTTTTTCACTTCTTTTCTTTAGTAAAATGTTTGTGGAACTTTCATTTGGGCGGCATGACCTTGTACCGGTTGTATTTCACTCATTGCAAAAGCTTCATTCATGAATGAAGTCTTATGTGTTTTTCTTTCTGTTAGCATGTCTATTTGAAGGTGCCAACATATGTATAAGTAAGTATAAATAAATATATATCAAACAATATAAAGATAGATTGGGAGTATTTGGTTAAAATATGATTACTTAAATCCTGTAAAATATACTCAAATTGATTTTTAAATCATTCTCCAATTAAAAATAAATTAGCTTGGCTGGTGTGGGTCAGTGGTTGAACATCAACTCATGAAATAGGAGGTCACTGTTTGATTCCTGGTCAGGGCACATGCCCTGGTTGCAGTCAAGTTTATTTTTTAATCTGGCAGCAACAGGATCCCAAGCAAACTTCTGATGGCATTTAGGATATAGAGAAACACAGGTGTGATACCCTCAAGCCCTTTGAGTTCCTAACCTCATAGAAACTTCATCTCTTTAATATGACATTTTCTCCTTTCTTTCCTTTTGATTCAAACTTGCTGAGTCCAGCACTGCCTTCCTACTTCCATGCACGTCCACTCCCTTAACCCCTCAGGATAATTATATTCTGGTCAGCACCAAAGAGTTTAGGTACAAAGGCTCAGGTCTGTTGATCGTGGAAACAGAATTTTAGTCAAACTAAAGATAACAACTAATACTCAGTTGTGTTTTTGCTCCAGACCCAAAGAAGCAGATCAACTCCACTAACCACAGCCTTTAAAAAATATCTATCTATAGATATAGATATAGATATATAGATATATGTAGATATATATAGATATACATATATGAGAGGAAAAGAGGGAGAGAGAGAGATAGAAACATCAATGATGAGGAAGAATCATTGATTGGCTGCCTTCTGCAGGCTCCCAACTGGGGATCTAGCTCACAACGCAGGGCATGCGCCCTAAACAGGAATTGAACCATGACCTCCTGGTTCATAGGTTGACGCTCAACCACTGAGCTACACGGGCTCGGCAACCAGTCTTTTGAAACCAGACAGCAATGCCATGGCTGAGATCAGGACCAGATACAATGATCAACTACTCCCTACCCTAGTGTGGACCAATCAATAGAAACCACAACCCTACCTCCCTTAGTCACCATGATTAATGATTTTCCTCCTGTATAAATCAACCCTTAGAAGCCATCGTGAGCCAGGTCTTAGAGAAATAGTTCACCTCTGGATCTGGGTTAGGTGCCATTTTCTAAAATAAACCTTGACCTTTTTTGCTGCAAACTCCTGTTCATGTTTTATTGGGCAGGCAAATGAAACCCTTTTAGTTTGTAACAGGTTCATGGTCTTTTTCACCATTTCCCAGCACCACTTGGGTTTGAACTCTACTCTCTGCCTTGAACTCCTGATCTAATTGGTTTTCTAGTCAGTTCCACGTTGGGAGCTGCTGCTGGTTCAGGTTATAATTTTTGTTAATTGGTGGAAACCCCAAGTTCTTGATTAGACCCCAAGAAGCACATGGTAACTTGCATATTAGTGGCAGTTCTCCACCTATGTGGAGCCCACGATCTGCAGTACCCCTTTGTTGAAGTCAGCTGGTTTAATCTTTTCCGCAGTCCAGGGTTCCATGGTGAGAACTGTTGTTGATGGGCACAGGGCCTTCTCTGGAACAGGACGCAGCAACATCTCTTGGTTCTTGCTGATACATTAAAGAGCGCATACTTGTCTATCTTGTATAAATAAAGGCTACTGCTATTGGGAATCTCAGAAGCAACCACAAAATTGGTGGTGACAGTCAAGCTTTTAAGAGCTGTTACAGCGCTTGCCACCTAACGAAGTTGGTCACAGAAAGATTTAAATTGACACTAAGTCACCTAAAAACCTGAAGAAAATTTCTGTATAATGAGGTTCACTGTGATATATTGCACAGTCACCAAACTAGTGGCAGTTTTAATTGGCAGGGGATTTGGTGAAATTATGTGAAGACAAAAGCCTATTTATATATAGAACTACAGTTTAAAAGATGAACTTCTATAGGGAGACTTGTTTATTCATTTGTTCATTTGTTTCTTCCCTGAGTACACCTGCCCACTGAACCTGACTATGGTAATTGCAGACAAAGGCTTTCATTAATTAATGGTAATTGCAGACAAAGGCTTTCATTAATTAATTTGCTTGCATGTTTGGGAAAATATTTGAAGGCTACCAAATGCAAGGCAATGAAAGGAACCACGGAGATGGTGA
>NW_005871048.1:60106364-60152531 GCF_000147115.1 Myotis lucifugus | reverse complement strand
ATATATATATATATATATATATATATATATATATTAATATTACCTGGTAGGGCTATTATTCAAACACTATAAATAATAGGAGGAGGAGTTGATAGTTAAATGATTTCTAACAACTCCTCAAATTGTCAACCAGGTGATTGAGGTGTGTGTGTGTGTGTGTGTGTGTGTGTGTGTGTGTGTGTGGAGAGAGAGAGAGAGAGAGAGAGAGAAAGAGAGGGGAAAAAATTTAAGAATCACTTTTGGATCAATGTAGCATGAATTGTGGATATTACACTTGGGATTGCTGGCAATTCATAATGGGTTAATTGCTGAAAATCAATCACCATTCTTTTTCAGTGCTCTATTGAGTGGCTGAGTGCTTCAGCTAATCTGGTCTGGTCTGGTCCCAGCGAGGCTTGCCATTATTTCTGGATGGTGGGTTTGCTGGGAGCTGACAGTTCATGCTTATTTTTGGCTGATGACTCATCTCTTCTTGTGTCTCTAATATCTGTCAGCTGGCTGGTCTGGGCTGACTTTCAAAGTGAAGGCAGAGGGGTAACGTAGAGAAGGAAAGTGCGCAATGACTCTTGAGACCTAAGCTCAGAATGGGCACAGAGTAACTTCTACCACATGTTCTTGCTCAAAGAGGTGAATTCCAGCTGTTGAGAAATTAATACCCTTTCTCATGAGAGAAACTGAAAAATTATATTTAAAAAGGCAAGGAAATAATAGGATTATTTTCAATGAAATACAACCTGGATTAGGAATTTTACCTATTGTTATTATTAACTGAACTGATACAGAAAGTGCTATGGTGTGTTTGGCTCTTCCTGTTGATGCTTCAAGATGGTTTAACTCCACATTCGTTAACAGAAACACAGTGGTGGAATGATTAATGTCAAAGAAATAATCAAATGCTCTATGTACATCAGGGATTTTTTAATTTGTCTTATTTTTTGTTTGTTTGATGTTAAGTACTTGCCAGCATAGTATTGGGTTCATTCATTATTAAAAACCTAAAATATGTATATGGCGCAGAATTTGGGAGGTGAAGAGAAAATTATATATATATGTATATATATATATATCATATGTATATTGAGAGAGAAAGAAACTGTAGTTTAAAAAGTTGGAGATTTGTAGTAGGAAGTTGAAAAAGAAATGGTAAAACTGAAGCCTCCAGATAGTGAAGTGATTTAAAAAACTGAAAATAATAGTGTTCAGTGACTATTATCGGTTATTACAAGATAAAGATGAGCACAGATCAGAATTGGCTAGTCTTTGAGCAAAAATTGAAGAAAATAGTTTCCAAAATTGAAAGGCTTTATGAGACTAAAATCATTGCTTGTCTCAATCCATTAAAGAGTATGAGATAAGATTGAATATTTTTTTAGGGACAAAGATCCAGTAAAACTTCCCAATCTGAAGAATTGGCTTAGCTCTACAGCTCCCATAAGTTATCATAAGAGTGAAGTCAAAGCACTTTTTCATAACATCCAATAGTTTCTTCTTTCTTTCCTGGTATTATTTTTTCCCCTTTGACTTAACTATAGTTATTTGATACTGCTTTGAGCAAAGTGATCATTTATCACTTCTGAGCCTTTGGACTAATAATCTTCCTCTTTACAATGTTGCCATTTCAAGCCCTAACATGCTAAAACATCATTATTCTGAGGTCTTCACTATTTGTCTTCTCCAAACTTTTTTTCTGGTCATCCATGAATGGTTTAGATAACTTTATATCATTATATTATACTTGAGGCCTGATGCATGGAATTCGTGCAAGAGGCTCTGCCAGCAGCCGCGGCCACCTCGGCTCTCACAATCCAGGCTGCCTCTGCCCTTGCAGCCCTGCCCTGGCTTCATCCAGATGGTCCTCCGGACTGTGGTTCTGCTGTTCAGTCTAATTAGCATGTTAGCTCTTTATTATATAGGATTGTATATTTATCTTGATAATTTCTCCCACCAGCTCCCAAGTTCTATAAAGGCTGGACCTAAGCCCAATTTATTGATAACCAAAGTGCAGAATATATGTTGGATATTCAGAAAATATCTGCTGACTTAAGTATTAAAGATATTGTGTGGTAGGCAGTTAGACATAAGCAGATCAAGGGCCAGGTACAGTAGGTCACCAGGGTGGAAAGTCCTAGCTGCCTAGTGATGAACAATTGTAGGGTGGAAGCCTGCCCCCAGGGTGACTCTTCCTCCCCTAGCACATCTCTGGTCCTGAGGTTTGAACTCCCTGACCTTTCCTCCCTACAGATAACATCTAGGCCCAGAAAAGCAATAAAACCAGACCAGAAACCCCAGGGTTGCTCTCAGGACCAGCTGCATTGAATAATGATCCCTTGCTCAGACGCTGACCAATCAGCCAACAGAGAACACAACCCTGAATGGACACCTGGAAAGCTGCTGAACATTCTATGAAGACCTTGCATTGAGACCTCCCCTAAAATGTCTACCCTTAAAACCCTTAGGATGAGGACCCAGGGCACTATCCCTTTCGAGAGACTGCCCATGCCTTTCCCTTCCCCTTCCCCCTCTCCTTCCTGTACCCTGCCCCCAGATGTGTTACCGTTAGCTTCCTCACTCCCAAGCTCCAAGAACCCTTCCTTAACCTCTAAACTTGTTTTCTAAGCCCATTTCTTCTAGGAATTACTTTTTCTATCTCTGTGGTTTTATAAATAAATGTAATCTTATAGTTTAGGTCTTGGCTCTGAATTCTTTCCTAGCCAGAACCCAAGTACCAAGGTGGCTGAACCCAAGTACAGTGCGACCCACCAATCCCACACCCCACCAGTCCAACACCCAGTGTCCTCCGTCACCTGCTTTCAAATATGTTATTAGTATTTTATAAGTATTAAAAAATATACTACTAATATTAGTTGTATTCTACCATTATTTGATAATAGGAAGGGGAAAAAGAAATGCCAAAAAGTAATAGTAATAATAGCAGTTGATTACAAGGAGATTGAGATTTCAGAAATGTAAAAAAAACACACCAATAAACTTGATTTAGAACTAGGTATTATTAATGTCATATTGATTGCCCCCAACCAAAAAGAATGAGTTTATTCAACAAATATAGAATCTAATTTTATACACTATCTTTTCAAATAAAAGCAGTTCACATTATTAGAAACTATAAATACTTATAGCAACATTGATATGAAATTTTTCAAATCAGAAGCATATCAAATATAGAGGTGTGCTATATCTGTAATCATGTATACATATGTATACAAAAACATCTAATGTATATTACACACATTCAAATAATCTAAAGTAAATGTTCACATTTCAGTGCCATTTTAACAATGAGCAGCTTGAATGTTTAAAATCATATATAAGGCACTGCTTAAATTTGAATAGAGAACAATTAACACGTCTTTTAAATTGGCATTATCAGGTCTTAGTATACATTTTTTCCTAAGTGAAGGAATGTGTTTCACTGTGTTATCATACTGAGGTGAACAGAGAAGAAATGTTTTGCAAAAATGCAAGTTCCCAATGAGTAGTAGTAATTGAACCTTCCATAGCAGATAACAATCTGATTCCAAAACCTTAAGCAATGTTTGCTGTGATTTTCACATAAAATCCTTGCAATTCCCAGCTGCTACTTTTTATTTAATTGTATAATTTGTTTCATTATGAGGTTTTGTTTCATTTTCCACAAAATTCTAAAAGCAGTGCTCTGGGGTCCCAGCCTGAGTGCATCCATTAGCTTTCAGGCTTTCCTTCACCACACAGATTTCAAGTCAGGGAAAGGAAAACTGCTTGCATGGTGGGATAGAAATAGTCATAAAGTGTGTATTTTTAATGTATAGTTTCCAAATGAATCTGAGAAAATTATTAAAATTTGACATATTCCGAGGACATTAAAAAAATTTCAGCATAGAATATTGGCATTATTTTGTTTATTTACAAGAGTTACTTGTAAAGAATAAGTGGTTAATTTTGAAATATTTTTTACAAAGGGACCTGAAAGTACAAAGATTTTATTTTTGAGCATTTTAACATTTATTTTTGAGCATTATTTTATTTTTGATCATTACATCTATGTTTGTTATAGTATTGAATATGTATCTTCTTTTCTGGTATCTATTTCAAGTAATTCTAATACACACACAGACACAAATGTGCATCCAGACAAACAGGTTCACAGACCCAAATGACATACAAACACAGATATATGTACATCTACAAACACACAATATATAAAAAAATAATGCTCTTAATAATGTAGAGATGTGAATTTTACTTCTAAAAGTAATCATGAATGTTACAAATAGTCTAAAAGCCACAGATGTATAGAAAAATAATATACTCAGGGAAACACTTATTAATATAATACTTAAATTTTCATGTTTTTAATATTTTCCAGATATAAATTTTGTGATATAAGTTCCTTTCTTTAAATTTCTTATTTATTTAAGTATCTTTGAGTAAAAGCTATGAGCAATTTCTATATATTTTAATCTCGATTGTAAATGTACTAGTAGCACTTTGTTAAATTAACTAGAGGTTAGAGTATGACATGATCTTTTTAATAAAGACGGTGTTAAAATATTAAGGAGACAGGTCATACTGGATAGTTTCCAATATTTGTAGAGTTGTGATTGCATAATATACTAGAGGCCCGATTCATGAAATTCATGCAAGGAGTTGGGGGAGGGATTGCCTCAGCCTGGCCTGTGCCTTCTTGCAGTCTGGGAACCCTTGGTCCTTACCGCCTGCCTGCTCGCTGCTCCTTACCACTCTGCTCGCTGCTCCTTAGCGCTGCCACAGAGGCAGGAGAGGCTCCCACCACCACCACTGTGCTTGCCAGCCGTGAGCCCTGCTTCTGGCTGAGTGGCGCTCCGCCTGTGGCAGTGCACTGACCATCAGGGGGCAGCTCCTGTGTTGAGCATATGCCCCCTGGTGGTCAGTGCGCATCATAGTGACCAGTTGTTCTGGTCGTTCTGCTGTTTAGGCTTTTATTATACAGACTAGTGGCCCAGTGCATGACATTCGTGCACAGGGGGGTGGTTCCCTCAGCCCAGCCTGCACCCTCTCCAATCTGGGACCACTCGGGGAATGTCCGACTGCCACAGGGATCGGGCCTAAACCGGCAGTCGGACATCCCTCTCGCAATCTGGGACCACTGGCTCCTAACCACTCACCTGCCTGCCTGATCACCCCTAACCTCTCTGCCTGCCTGCCTGATTGCCCCTAACTGCCCTCCCCCGCTGGCCTGATCTCGCCCCCAACAGCCCTCCCCTGCAGGCCTGATCTCACCACCAACTGCCCTCCCCTGCTGGCCTGGTCATCCCTAACTGCCCTCCCCTGCAGCCTGATTTTGCCCCTAACTGCCCTCCCCTGCTAGCCTGATCCTGCCCCCTACTGCCCCCCCTCCCCCCCGCAGGCGTGATATCGCCCCCAACTGCCCTCTCTGCCTCGGCCCCCACCACATGGCTTTGTCTAGAAGGAAGTCAGACATCAGGAAGATGGCGGGTGGACCTGATCTAATTAGCATATTAGCCTTTTAGTAGTTTAGATAGATTATAAAGTATAGGATTGCTTAAATGGGGGCGGGGAGGGTTCTTTTTCAGCAGGAGGAGATGCTCTTGGCAGACAAAAATACATAATCCCTATATTTGGACTGATAGCCAGCCATAAGCACTATACTGCCAAACCAGTCATTACAAAATCGAACTGTTTTCTTACACCTTACACCAAACAGCTGTTGCCCTTAAAACCCCTCCTCAGCCTGCAGCTTAGGTTCTGCCTTCCCAGTTCACCCAGGTTAGGTTCTGATTAGTCGGTTTCTATGCCAGTCAACATCTCCGGGCCTATCTCCAGGCCTGATCAGAGAGGTGGGGCTGATCAGCAGCCCCTGTGGAGGCCTGGAGAGAAACAGAGGCGCTGCTGCTGGCGAAGCCTGGAAAGAAAGAGAGAGGCAACGGCTGCCATGGAGGCTGTGGATTAGACCCTGCCTGTCTCTTCGGGCCTTTCTCTGGGCCTGATCCTTAGCCCCTTGGCAGTCAGTGCTGGGTCACCACGACAACCCAGCACTGACTGCAGAACTGACTTCTGGTTGGTTGAGCCTTCAGTTGTTATGGAGCCTGGGTTTTTATATATTAGGATGGAACTGTGTTTTTAGGTAAAATTGTTCTATCTATAAAGCAACCCTTCAGCCTAGGGTAGAGAGGTTTAACACATAGAATACTATGTCAAATTCTATGTGCTGCCTTGCCTACCATGCTGCCTAAAGTCATTGGTGTCTGTTTATTTGTTTATTCATTGTTTATTTTTTTAATTGATTTCAAAGGAAGGAAGAGGGAGAAAGAGATAGAAACATCAATTATGAGAGAGAATCATTCCTTCATGCCCCCCACGCTCCCTACCCGGGATCAAGTCTGCAACCTGGGCATGTGCCCTGACTGGGAATCTAACCTTGACCTCCTGGTTCATAGGTTGACATGAAGCCATTGAGCCAGACAGGCCAGGCCAGTTTCCTGTTTTAATTGGAATAAAGCAATGCATTATCAAGCAAGGAAGAATTCTTTATTGAATCTTAATTGATATTCTTAAGACCTCTGATTAAATTTTAGCAGAGTGAGACTATGTGAAAATATGCATAGTTTAAGGATGTAGAGGAGATAAGAAATACCCAATAGCAATGAATATTGATTAGAATGCAAAGCTTGCAAAAGCCTACTTAAGATAAACAACTGAAAATAGAAAATTCAAAATAGATAACATGACTGCATTTTTGATGATCAAGGTTGCTTACAGAATAGTTTTTATTCAAGCCTATTTTTTCAAATAGATTAATAAAGCAGGGTTGTGATAAACTCAACAAATCTCACAATCTTTATCTATGTGTATGGAAATATTTTCACATTAGGCTTGAATAATCAAGAAAAGTATAAATAAATATAGATGATTGGGAGCAACATTTCAATATTTAATACATAAAGAATTCAAACAAATATATATTCTATTTATCAAAACACATTTTTAAAATTTAGTAAGATTATGTGGAATATTTTACTGTATTACATATGAATTTTTAAATATCTTACCTGAAACCTGGAAAGAAATGTCTTAATTTAAAATAGTCAAGTTCAACTGACAATCTACCAATTTATGTTACTGTGCAAATCCCTATAGAATGTATTAAGCTTGTTACTTTTCATACAAAATCGCATCTTTATTTTATTCAAATAAAAGTAAAATTTTATTAAAAGGAAACTCAACAAAAGTCTAACACAATGGAGATTGTAAAAAGTTATTATGGTCTGGATTCTCAAGGTATTCTGTCAGGACACTTGCCCGGAACAACCCGCTGATAAACCAAAACAATGTAAATTATGTGGTCATTTGGCTAAAGCTTTCCAGAAAGATGTATGCAAATGAAGTCAGGAAATTATTTATTAGAATCAGAAAAACTGACACTGAAGAGTGATACCTGATGTAGATAACCCGATGTTGGCCAAAATTTTTTTTTTTAAAAAAGGATATTTGATTGGGCCCTCAGAACAGCAATTTCCTTCTCATAATACTCCACCCAAGGGAAACAACATTTTGCCTAGCAACAGAATGGATCAGAGAAAAGAGAATTACTTTTCTTTCCTTCTTTAATACCAACCCACAGATCCCAACAAAAAAGAAAATTTGAACTCTGTATCTGACCCTTTCCCCCCGCTTTTTCTCTTTTAGAAGAGCTTATTAATCCTTATTATCCAAGGAACACAGGTAATTGTAAGAGTTACTAATTTAGCAACATTATAGGTGAAACTCTTCCTTGTAAAGTGAGAACAGAGAAATAATGTCTATATTTCTTCTTTGGGGTTATTGACTTACTGAATAGCAGTAACCATTGTGGAAATTCTCATAAGAGAGTCTTATTTTCAGTCATCTAAAGTTGTCTATAGAAATAGAAATGATGTACAGAATGGACCAAGTGCAGAACAATATGGAAAACATTTAGTTTTCTTTAATCACTGCCTTATAATATGCCATGTGCCTTACTCATTCTCTGCCTTTGAACATATCTAGGGCAGATTCTGAATTGTGTGGTCATTTTCACATTTTTTAGCTCTCTAAATTAATCTATCTAACCTATCTAAAAATTTTACTTCACATCCAGTTAAAAGTAGCTACCAACTCTCTAAGCTCAAGGACCAGATGGGGAATTTTGTAAATGGTAAATAGAATTGTGATAGATTTTATGTATATGTATAAAGATAGTCTTTAAATATGGAGCCATATATATACATATAAACGCTCCATTATGCCTTAATAATCTGCCCACAATTATTTACACAAAGTCAATAGGCTTTCAAAAAATATTGTAAGGGAATATCATTTATCAACAAAAGGATATTTGATATACTGCAGATTAGCATCTATGATGTTGCTATTCTATAATACTGTAGAAAGGGCATTGATGTATATATATGTCTTAAAATCTGAGCTTTGGTTTTACCATTTAAAAAATGGAACATTTGGACATTTTTTTGTAATTTTGAAAATTCCTTAAAAGGAATTGCTTTTTAATTAATCTCTTGTTATGGCATTCACTTTGACGTCTATTTTGTCAGATATAAGTATTGCTACCCCAGATTATTTTTCATTTCCAGTTGCCTGAAAAAGTAGTGAAAGCCTGAGGCAGGGTGTGAGTGTGGGCTAGAAGGGGTTAATGGGGAAAAAAAGAGGACATTTGTAATACTTTCAACAATAAGGATAAATTTAAAAAGAAAAAAAAACAGAAAAGGAATTGCTTTTAATGATACATATTTATTTCTATTCAACTGCATTTAAATAAGTTTTCTACCATCTGCTGAATTTATTTTTTATATTACTATATTTCAAAAGGTTGCCTGTATTTAACAGGCAGTTGAGAACACCGCCCTTAGTTGTTTTTTGTTTGTTTGTTTTTAATATATTTTTATTGATTTCAGAGAGGAAGGAAAAAGGAGAGAGAGATAGAAACATCACTGATAAGAGAGTATCATTAATCAGCTGCTTCCTACATGCCCCCCATGGGGATTGAGCCTGCAACCCTTGCATGGGCCCTGAACTAGAATGGAATCATGACCTCCTGGTTTATAAGTCAATACTCAACCATTGAGCCATGCTGGCTGGCCACTGTGTTTAGTTTTAATAATCTCTGGTTATTGTTTTACTTTTTTTCCCCTTGAGTTTGAGTTAAAGCGACTAATGAAATGACAAAATAATCAAATGTTTTCAACCCCCAGAATTTCTTGAAATGTCTTCCCACAATCAGTAATCCCCAGGTTTCTGTCCTATTCAGAGTGATATTGACAGAGCCCCTCCCATGACCTGACTCCACCTTCTGACTCCCAGAAATGCAATATTAGAGATGCCGGTTTATGTTCCTCCAAAGGTGTTCCTGACAATGAATGTCAACTTCATTGAAAATGCTAATGCAGTCACTTACTTTAAACTGGGAAATAAAGTAACTGACAATGATCACCCTTTAGTTAATATTTAACATCTAGTGACAAATTTGATGGGAATCAATATAAGCATGGTGCAGGAGGTTTTGCCTGAATTCCAATGAAGATTTTTTTTTATTTCAATTTTTAAGATCTTTGCATCAGCACAAGGCTCGTAGTGTACTGATCTAGGAATAAGTTTTATCATATGAGAAACTTTCTCTGTATGTATTAAAAAATGAACCTACCAGTTACTTCTGGTAATACATAACCAAAATAAATGAAGTCTATTGCCATTTTCAACTCAGCACACCATTAATTTAAAACAGAAAGTGAACAATAAATGTCTATTATCAAGATGAAACTAGAGAATAAGAATCATTATTCTTGGTTGATAGTTTTTGCCTTTCTATTTTTAATTTAATGAGATCTAAAATATGAACCCACCTTTAAGAATATGTGAGATAAAAATGGATTTGCCTAACCAAGTCATGACAAATAGGAAAATGACATGCATTTCTGATCATTTTTAAATTCAAACTACATAGGATGTATTGTAATTTAAAAATGTAGGATAATGGGTTTTATATTATAGCTACTGCAACTAAAATGAAAGACAAAATACATCTAGTGGTTGCATATCCTTACTGAACTTGAACATTAGTTTCTAATTAACAGGATGCAATAGACAAGTTTTAAGTCAAAATTTGAATACTTTGTGTGCAGTAATACAGCACATTTGCGAACTTCTGATAGGCAGGATTAGAAATAAGGCTGAGGTCAACGAAGCTGCAGTTGATGTCATTCTCTCCTTAAATATTATCTCTGCTATGTATCTAAAGTATTCCCACAACTCTAGCAGGTGGGGCACCCTAAGGTGTGTGATACGCCATCTGTGGAGATTGTTCCGTGTACCGTTAGATTCCTCGTTCAATAATAACTCCTGTTCAGGCAAAGAAAGTAATTCACTTCTCACTGCAAAAACCCCTATTTCCACCATTGCATACACTGCTCTCCATAAGTAAGTACATTAATAATTGAGGAAGAAGAAATATAAGAAGGCATATAAAGGTCTAAGACATTTAATCCTCATGACCGTATATAAAAGCATACAACACAGTCTCTGTCAGTTTGAGGCATACAATGAATTATTTCTCTGGGATTTATTTCATGATTAAATATCAAATCTTTACTTGGTTGTCAATATCTTAATAAACATTCTTTAAAATCATTATTTTAAAGAAAACATTACACCCCACATTTATCATGGTAGGAAATTTCTTCTGAGTACTATCAACTTTGTTATCAATAAAAAGGGTTTACTTTTGCTAAATTTTATCTTACATTCCCCTTCCAAAAATCTCTATTTTTGAATAGAGATTTTTGAAAACAGTCACCTTAAAAAGTTAGGAAGTGTAAGTTCTTAGGTACAAATTTAGCAAATCTTTGTCTGGACAAAAGAGATCAAGACAACTGGGTGCATGTAGCTCATCTCCCAGTGCTTTTATTACATTTTTTGACAACAACATAAAGCACATTTCCACATAGGACATTACTGACATCCAGAAGAGGGAGTCAGTACCATGGTAAGAGGTCTAGACTAGAGGCATTTTTCATATAAAAAGTTAGCACCAACTGACAATACCAAAGAAAGTAACTGGGAAATAAGCACTACATAACTACATATTAAGTGTGATAGCACTATAAAAATGTCACCTGACAGTTGTCGAGGGGTCGGAGGTGATGGCTGGATGGGGAGGTGTGGAGGGATTGAGCCAAAAAGAAAAAGAAAAATAGAAAGAACTCATGGACACAGACAATAGTGTGATGATATCAAGGGGAGAGTAAGTAGAGGAGGATGTAGGGTGATAAATTATGATGGACGGAGACCTGAGTTGGGGTGGTAAACACACAATGCAAAGTACAGATGATGTATTATAGAATGTGCACCTGAAACATGTATAATTATGTATATATAATCCTATATAATAAAAGGCCAGCAACCATAACTGTGTCACGAACAGAACGACCGATCAACCAGTCGCTATGAGGTGCATTGACCACCTCTCAGTCCCTTCCCCTAGCCTGGAGGCTCTGATCGCTGGATGGCAAATAGGGAACCACAGGGAACCGGGATGGGCGGGACTGGGGACTGCCGAGTGGGTGGAACAGTCAACCTCTTGGGCCCTCCCCCAGCCCGCAGGCTCCGATAGATCACCAGATGACAAATAGGGACCTGGGGTGGGTGCTGATGGTGGGGTGGTACTGGAGACTGGCGAATGGGCAGAAGATGGCCCTGATCGCAGGCTAGGCCTGGGGACCCTACCCATGCACGATTTCGTGTGCTGGGCCTCTAGTCTATAATAATAAAAGTGTAATATGCTAATTAGACTGGACATCCTTCTGGATGTCCTTCTGGATGAACTTCTGGATGAGGCCAGGGCTGCCAGGGAAGCCCGGGTCCGGGATGCCTGCCAGTGGCTGGAGGGAAGCCTGGGTCCTGGGTGCCTGTTGGCGGCCAGAGAGTAGTCCAGGTCCCAGGTGCCAGAGGGAAGCCAGTGCTGGCAGCTGGGGGAAGGAAGGCCTACTCTTGTATGAATTTTGTGCATCGGGCCTCTAGTACATATATAAAACAACACATCATTTTGTCAACAAGTGTCACCCCAATAAAATTCATAAAAAAAGAAAAAGAATGTCACCTGGGTTCATGGGCACTCTGACCCCTAACCTTAACTGGGGTGTCCCTGGCTTTAGTGCTCTCGTCCTTCCAACAGGCAGTGGCAGCAGCCCTTTCTCAAAAGACTACTGGACCCACATTCAAGGACAGCAAGAAGTGCCAGGGAATTACATTCCAGAATGTGGCCCTTAAGTCATCACTGACTAGTGCCACTGTGTGATCCCTGGCTCCCTGGTCTTGAGGAGGAACAGCCCGAGTCTTAATTCCTGCTTCAAAAGGATCAAGTTTATGGTCATCTGGCCTGAATTTTCCCCTCCTCTTGCTTATCCTGCCCTTTCCTAGTTTCTCTTGGAAGCACATTTTTAATAAATCACTTGCATGCAAATTGTTATCTTACATACTGCTTCCCATAAGCTCAAACAAAGACATTTTAAATGTATATTGAACTGCATACTAAATAAACTTTACACTTTCTCATTGCACAGAATAAAGATTTAAATTCATCACTCTTTATTTTATTTATTTATTTTATTTATTTATTTTATTTTACAGATAGGAAGGGAGAGGGATAGAGAGTTAGAAACATCAATGAGAGAGAAACATTGATCAGCTGCCTCCTGCACACCCCCTACTGGGGATGTGCCCGCAACCAAGGTACATGCCCTTGACCAGAATCGAACCTGGGACCTTTCAGTCCACAGGCCGACGCTCTATCCACTGAGCCAAACCGGTTAGGGCTAAATTCATCACTCTTGGCTATGATTCCTAGTTGACCTGGCCATAGCTTGCATACCCCCTTCACCTTTTGCCTTTCTCTCTCCCTGTTAATACATTTTGGCAGTACTGGTGTTTTATGGGCTAGTTAGACACATAAAACCCTTTCTAAACCCAAAGCTTGTGAATATGTTATTTTCTGTGCCTCTAGAATCCACACATCAAATAACATCTAATCTTCAGTACTATTGCATTATTGTTCCCAATTGCTGTCTTTCTCCCTGTAACAATATTATTCATTTCCATTCTTGTCATGCCTCCTGCAAGGTAGACTATATTTCTACACCCATATTAGTGTTTACCATGTTATTTGTCTTATCTAGTGATTTGATGCACTCCTTTCCCATGAGGAAACTTTAAATGGGTTTGAATAATATGGTTCGAGTTCTTCATCCTGTCTTCTATCATGAGAAAAGGTCTAATCCCTCAGCCTGGTGACAGAATCAAAAAGCATGTGCACACATCCTAAGTGCAGCAAAGCCCAACAGAGCCCTTTGATGTCTTAAGAGTCACCAGCAAAAGCTAAATGAGAAACCCATTTTCATTTCGTTGTAGCTCTTACCCAGAATTATAATTATTTATTCATTTCTACATTGCTTCTTTTAAATGCACTAGCCTACATTTTTTATGAAGACATGGGCTGCTCTTATTATGATCCAAAGGCTAGAACAGTTAGGAAGCAGATGTGCAAAAATATTTGTTTAAGTAATGTATATTGAAAGAATTCTCTTTTTCACAATGATGGCTCTGATATATAAATATGTATTATTAATATATACAACTCAAGTGGAAGTAAGAAGTGCATTAAAACAACTCTCCAATGTTAGTCTTGCATTTTTTTTTCCAATTTGGATGTTTAAACCTTATCCCCATATGCAGAGTTCAAAACTTTAATGGCAGTGGCCATGTCTTTTAATCTAACTAGAAGCCCGTTGCATGAAGATTTGTGCAATAGGCCTTCCTTCCCCTGGCTGCCAGCACTGGTTTTCCTCCGGGACCCAGGCCTTTGGTCCAGCCACAGCAGAGAAGGCAAGCCTCTTCAGTCTTCAGTCTTCAGTCTTCAGTCTTCAAATTAACTGCCATCTTTGTTGGATTAATTTCATAGTCACTCTGATTGGCTGGTGGGCATAGTGGAGTGACACCAATTTGCATGTTTCTCTTTTATTAGTGTAGATATTATTTATGTTCCCACACCCAGAGAACATTTTAACAATTAAAAAATATAAAGTTGCCTCATCTCTCTGATCCTCTATACCTGAAAATGTTTTTACAGAATTTCTTTTTTTTTTTTCTAGTTGTCACCCTTAGAATTTCCACTGGTATGAAAGTGATGAATCTCACTGAAGTGATTATCAACTGACATGAAGAAATATTACATCTATTTTCTGAAGTACTTTCTTCATTGCTTCAGTTGCTTCTTTGTTTTTTATCATTCAGTGCCACTCTGAGTCCTTTGGGTTTCCAATCATTTCATTATGGAATTCAGAATACTTCTTTCACCAGGATTTTAGCCCTTATAGAGAAACAAGCTGATAGAATAATGTCTGGTTATGCTTTTCTCTATATCAAGCAATCATTTATGGACCACGCTATGTCAGCATTACAGGCCAAACAAACTTTTCCCCGAATATATATTTCAGCTAGGGGTGGATATATAATTTTTTAGTTAGACTCTGTTAAGTAGCCTCAAGTTTCTCAAGGTAAATGGTCCTGTTCTTAGATAAGGACAGATATATATTATCTGAATAGTAAAATATCCCACCATCCCTGAAATTTGTAACATTATTTTAAGATAAGAAAACCAAGGATTACAGATTTTAAGCCATTTCTAAAATTATGCAATATATATATAGCACAGTGTTATATATACATATATAAAATAAAATTTTTAAGCTACTAAATTTGGAGATTTATTCATTATTATAGCATAACCCAGACAATCAAGCTAACAGAACATTTTTGGAACATCAGGATAAATGTGTGGTCATCAGAATAAATAATAAATATAAAATTTATGATTCAAATAAGAGAGTTATATATGAAATTCAATAATCTCTTTATAAGTCCACTTTGCAGTACAATTCACATTCTTTACTATAGGTAAATATTTGTGGAAATCATTATACTAACTATTTTAGTAGTGGGGAAAGAAAAGCTTACCATTTTAATTAAATGGAATAATTTTAAACATTTTCTGACGTAATTTATCTTGGATAGACTATATTTCTTTCTACTAAAATGCTACTCGACATTCCTCTGCTAGAGAAATTTATTCCTAACAAGTTGATCATGTGTTTTGCGTTAGTCAATGAAATACATATGGCCGTAAAATATACCATTTCCAGGTAGCAGCATTGTGAGCCACTCACCAGGTGGATCGTGAGTGCTCTGTGATCATGGAAACCTGTGTTTAGATTGAGTCCCATTACCCTTGACTCTTAATGATTTCAAAAAGCTGAGTATCTGGTTGGTCTGTGAGAAGCATGCAGAATATGTGCCATTAAACTTGTCATAAGCGACTAAATTTGGATAGTCCTTTATTATTATAGTACTAGAGGCCCAATGCACCAAATTCGTGCAAGGGGCTCAGCCCTGGCAGCCCCATCTGCCTCAGCTGGCCCTCGCAGACCCGGCTTTGTCTGGATGGTTATTCTGCTGTTCAGTATAATTAGCATATTAGCTCTTTATTATAGAGGATAACTCAGCCAATCAAGCTAACAGAGAACATTTTTGAAAAATTGAGATAAACGTGTAAAATATGTGGTCTTTAGAATAAATTCTCTAAATCTCAATGAATATATCGTAAAGCTGCGTGTGTTAACGAGCTCTCGCCCATATTGCAGAGTTCTTTTTTAAGCACGATATCATATGCCGCAGTTGTTGGCACATAAAACATTAAAAATTAATTTACTTTTTAAATTATTTACTAGTAGATTAAATATAACCAAGTATGCTGTTGTAATGTCTGCTGTTTCAAACACGTGCATGTCAAATTTTAGAAAATGGGTATGAATCTCACGAATAGTAACAATAGATTTAAAAGTATATTGATTTATAAAATAACCAAGTCACATATGCTTCCTTATACATTCTGAATGCATTTCTGTGAATGTATTTTCTAACTTGTAGTTTGTAAACTTGAAAAAATTCTCCATCCACATATTGGTCAAATAAATAATTATACTTTGCCTTAAACACATATATACAAACATATTTGAGATAAAATTTATCCCAAAATATAAAATGCTTCAACTTAGACTAAAAATGTCTATTCAAAAGAGCATGTTATAAAATTTGGATACATAAATTAGTTTTTAAGGCTTTAATAGCTATTAATAACTTATTTTTAATGAAGAACATATTAATACCATTCAAAAAAAGTGTTTTTTAACTAAATCACCAGTGTGTTCTATAAAATATTTGTACCTTCTGTTTGTAAAATACATCAAGATGTTTTCTACATAAAAAAGTAATCATTTTTTGCCAGACTTTATGCTTTTAAATTTTCCCAATTGAGGTTAGTCAATAGAGAAATAATGAGTTATGTATTTACAGATAACTCATATTGATAAAATCTATGTTGCTATTTAATAGGCTTCAATGAAAATTGCTGCAACAGAAGATACTAGAAATTGTATCACCTATGGTGCCTCTGATCATTAACCCATGGATATTAGAAGCAAATCAACATGATAGACGTGGACTTTTTGACAGGCGGCTAGAGAATTCTGAAGATACAAACATCATTATTAAATTATGCTTCAATATGAGCATAGAAATAAATATTAATGAGCCTTTTGTAAATAAGAGATTAATTTACTGTCAAACACGTATTTCATTTGTAGGAAAAAGGCATATTTATAGAAATAAAAACCTGCACCATTAAATTAAATTTGTCTTGAACATAGCAGTATTAACTTCAGAGGAATCTGGAGTCATTTTGTTAGTATTTGTGAGATGAGTTGTTTGCTCATTTCTGTATGTCTCCCAGAAAGCAATGTTTCTGATAAGCACATAAGACTTCTGAGTTTGCTCTTTGAGGCTAATGCAATCCCTTATGTCAGTTCCTGCTGCCTGTAATGCTGGATTATGCTGTTTTAATCTTTTCATAACAAAGTTTGAAAATTTGATGAAAGGTCGTATTCTTTCCCCAGGTGAATGGACATGCATACACACACTTGTACAGGTATTTTCACCAGTTCAGCAAAACCCATGAAGTTCATGCATGTATGATTAAATAATCCTGGATTTAGGGGTTTCAGCTGGTTTTGAAACCTGTTTAGGTACATGGCTAATTGTTGGTCTGAGCGTAACTCCCAGACCCAGGGTGCTTGGGAGGGCCCTTGGCCTTCACCTGTACCACTGAGGTTCAGAATAAAGTGAGCTGAATAAAATACGCCATTAGTAACTGTCAGTTTTTACCTGGTTTTCAGAATTTTTCCCTTGGACACTCCTGACTGAGGAGATGCACTTTCACTGGCAGGTATGGTCTTGGCATATGTGCCCAGAGAGGCCACATGAAAAACATGGCTCATGAAGAAATCTAGAATGGGGGGGTGAGTTCCCTGCGCCGAAGTGGTCTGCAGCTGCTTCAATCTCTTCTCTTTTTTACAGGAGGAGGAACCAGTCAGGTGAAGTGCCTGGGAAACTGTTCTTGACATGTTGTGGGACATCCCATTACAACTCTTTTTCTCTGAGTTTCTTTGTCACCTTTATCTTCTCTCAAGCTACCTAAACTGGTGTGTGAAACATACATCCTCAATGAACTTTCGGTCAATTCTAAACGTCGGTCCACTGATATAGAGTTAATGGTCTTGTAGAAACTTTTAAATACAGGAAGGCGTGCTCTCTCCAATATGTCCCTTTTGAAGTTCCATAGACATATTTTTAAATTCTTAAAAACATTTAAGACCATGGTAATAGTATTTTTGATACATTTTTTGTTTCTATTGCTCACATGCTTAAAATTATGCTGCTGTATTGTTTTAGGAACATATCTACTAGTTCCCAGACCTACATTTCATGCTAAGGAAAACTGTTCAGTTCAGATATAGGCTGCAATATTAAAAAGTGGCAGAATTGGTTGAGGCCTGGATTAATCTTGTTCTCTTTTTTTGTTCTTTTTTAGATATCTGAACTAAAAATAAAGGGGGCATTTCCTGGCAGAGAGGGATAGAATAGAGCAATCTTGATATCACGAAAGGCCAGAGCTGCCATTACGCATTTGGCAAGCTCTGGTTGGGAAGAAGCACAGACTATGACTACCCAGAGGATGAGTAAAGGGAGGACAATTAAATGGGAGTGCAGGGAGAAATTGCAATTTGAGTAGAAAAATTTTGAGACTCATAAAAGTGAAAAGGTAAGAAAAAAGGGGAATAAAAGAACAAGAAGAACAAGAAAAATGCTCATCTGTTTTCTAGAGAATCCTACTTCTCAGTAGGCTTTCCAGTTTCCTTCTATAGATGCTCTTACTATAAAACATCTTTCCTTAACACTTCCTAATTCTATCTGTTTCTTGAAAAAAACAACAACAATAACAACAAACAAAATAACAAAACAAAAGCTTACTAGAAAAAAAAGTCATCTAATGAAATATTTTGTGCTTTGTGTTGTCTTGCTTAGAAATAATTTTAATAAGGCATCATTTATTAAGTTTTTTTTTAAAAAAACTATAAATGCAAGAATGATTAAAACTATGCTAATAGCTACAACTTTTTTATTTTTGACTTAGTAAAGAAACATCTTTAAAAATTTTTTTTTGCTTTAAGTTGAATCATTTGCTTCATTTCATATGTAAAATTATAGAACTGGTTATACTTAATTATATTTATTTCTTTACATGCAATATTATAATTATTTGGTTATTTTTTATCCTTGTATATGGAGCGTATGTTGCTCACAAGTGGGATGGTATCATTTATTTTGGTATGTGCAGAACTAGCACAGGGCTTAGCAAATACAAGGTACTTCTTTAATATTTACTGAATAAATGAATGACTTCTATTTGTAAATTCAGAACCACATTTTTATACACTCTTTAGGAAATTATTTTCAAAATATAACTTTTTTACCCAAATGGAAAAAAAATAGTTTACTATCCACAGCAACATGGGTGTGAAGAAAAGAAAGAAGGAAAACAGGTACCAGGAAAATATTTTTATTATCCACCCATGAGGGAACATTGGCACTCTCCTTACATTTCTTTCTCTGCAAGGGAATATATATTTATTTTTCTTGTCTTCCTCTTTGTAGTTCAACAAACAGTGGAGTTTGTGTAAGTCATTTCTTAGTTGGAGGCCTTTTGAATCAATGTATTATCAATATTTTCATAAATAAAGAATCCCTCTAGTTTGACTACTATATATGTATATCTTAAGAAGAAACCTAAATAACTCAACCCTTCTTTTTATTTTTTTTATTTATCCTGTTGTTGAAAGTATTACAGATGTCCCATTTTTGCCCCGATTGACCTCTACAAGTTGCTCCTGCTCCATTTAAGTATTGGGGTATATAATATGAAAACATGTTTGTTTGTTTTTCTATTACTAAATAGAGGACATTGTAAACAAGCATTGAAGAGGGAGGACTTTTCATAAAGCAATAAGAAATTCACTTTTTATTCTTGAATTTGTATAATTCCCCTTTCTTCCACTGTGTTGTTAGGTGATTTTTTTTTTAGGTTCTAAAGACATAAAAATCACTTGATATTTGAATGATGCATAAATCCTTTTCTACTTTAAGGAAAAAAAATAAGTGCTCCTTTTTGCAACATATAAACAACTGACTCAGATTTTGTATATTGTTGAAATATTTGATAATTTGTCATCTGATGTTGATTCGTGACTATAAGGGATCATTGAAGCTTGGTCCTTTTAGACATACAGTATAATATTTTTAAATGTACTCATATTTAATTCATTGAAAACTATTTTAATCATTTAGAACCAATGAAATGTGCATTAAAGCCAGGTTTCTATGTAATATAAATGATTTCAAATTAGATATGAAATTTTAAGATCCAGAGGTCAGCCAAAAATCTGCAGTCACTAAGTCTGGCATTAAGGTACATTTTGGAAAATAGGTATTTGGAAAGTATTCTTTTTCATTTTTGTTAAAACAATAGTCAACATTTTTACTTTTACTTAAGCTCCCAAGCTACATATTTCAAATATACTTTCTGACATCCTCCACTTCTTCAGAAATATTTACTGTCTATGATTTCTAGAGTCAAGCATGCAAGCAGCAAGATCTGCACTTTTTATTCTGTAAACTTTTTACAACTTTATTGTTTTTTAGAAGGTTTAGTATGCTAGGTATGAGATGTATATAAATAAATATTCACAATGATATTGAGTCTGTTCTAAATTAGAGGTAAATATCCTGTGGAAACATACAATAAAAAGCAATAAATTAACAGTAATAATGTCACAGAAAAACCACAGGAGGAAAAATATAGAAGGTGGAATTGTGCATTGTTACAAGAAATTACAAGAAAAATAAATTTCATGAGGGTGCCCTGCAAAGGGAGGAGCAAGGAGGAATAAGTACCACAATATTAGGAATGTCTGTAAATTATATTACACTAAATAAATGTTATGTATTTTAATTACTTATGTCAATATATTATAAAGATTAAATCAAATAGCATAAAATATTTTCCTTTGTTTTAGATTGGGTTGGCCCAGAAGCAGATCTTGAGACAAAGATTCAAATGCAAGTAGTATATTTGGAGGTCATCCCAAGAAACTCAGATTAAAGGTAGAGGATTGGTGAAGGGAAAGTGAAAAGGGAGGTATAAACAGCCAAAAACAATGTGTTACCAAGAAAATTACTACTTGATAACTATGGCTTAATCCTGCCAGAAAACAATGACAAAAAATTTAGAATAAGTGCCATGAAGTTTGCCCAATCAATAGGTAAGGAAAGTAGGGTATTTTTCCATTAATATTAGGTTGAAGGATGCTCATGAAAAATGTCATTGTCCAGCATTCCTGACTTCTATGCCATTGTTAAAACAGATTTCTGCCAACAAAGGAAACCTTCAGGCAAAGAAATGCAAATGTTAGCATTTGAAAGTCAGTGCAATGAAATGCTATGAAACAATAGCTGACATATGAACAAAGCTGGCTATATACACCTTTTATTGGATAAACATTTATAGGTATTTCCTACAAAAAAAACTATTTTAAAAATGGGAAAAAACTGCAGATAAAAATAATATAGCAAAACAAATATATTTGCACAATTTTTTTCATATTGCTCTCTTAAAATTATCTTTAGGTGATTCAAAGTAATCCCTGTCAAAACATTAATGGCATTTTTCAAATAACTAGAACAAGTATTCCTAAAAGTCTTATGGAACCACAAAAGACTGAATAACTACAGCAATCTTGAGAAAGAAGAACAAAATTGGAGGTTTCACACTTCCTAATATCAAATTATCCAACAAGGTTATAGTAATCAAAATAGCATGGTACTTGCATAGATCAATGGAATTGAATAGAATGTCCAGAAATATGACAAACGAAGAAAGAACATACATGGGATAAAAGATAATCTATTCAATAAATGGTATTGGGAAAATTGGACAGACACATGCAATTCAGCCCAACCACCTTCTTACACCATATACAAGAGTAAACTCAAAATGTATTAAATACTTAAATGTAAGACTTGAAACTATAAAACTCTTAGAACAAAACATAGACAGTAAAATCTCTGACATTTCTTTTAGCAACATTTTTTTCTGATATATCTCCTCAAGCAAGGGAAAAGCATAAACCAATAGGTCTATATCAAGCTAAAACACTTTTGTACAGCAAAGAAAACCATCAACAAAATGAAAAGCAAACCTATTGAATGGGAGAAGATATTTGCCAATGATACCTCTGATAAGGGGTTAATATTCAAAATTTATAAAAAAACTTATATGACTAAACACCAAAATACACACACGCACACGCACACACACACACACACCAAAAAATCCAATTAAAAATGGGCAGAGAACCTAAATAAAAACTTCTCTGAAGAGGACATACAGATGGCCAAAAGATGTTCAATGTCAGTAATCATCAAAGAAATGCAAGTTAAAACCACTAGGATATATTATCTTACAACTGTCAGAATGGCTAACATCAATAAATCAATAAATAACAAGTGTAGGTGAGAATGTGGAGAAAAGGGAACCTTTGTGCAGTGTTGGTGAGAATGCAGATTGGTGTAGCCACTGTGGGAAAAAGTATAAAGTTTCCTCAAAAAATTAAAAATGGAACTGCCTTTGACCCAGCAATTCCACTTCTGTATATATCTAAAGGGACCAAAAAACATTTATTCAACACCATATATGTACCCCCACGTTCATTGCAATAATATTTACAATAGCCAACATATGGAAACAACCTAAGTGCCCATCAATAGGTGAGTGGATACAAAAGCTGTGATACATTCACACAATGGCATATTACTCAGACATCCTATATAATAAAAACCTAATATGCTAAGTATTTAGCTGTCCAGTTGTGCAGTCAATCAATCAAAGCATAATATGCTAATGATATGCTAAGGCCACTCAACTGCTCGCTATGATGTGCACTGACCACCACGGGGCAGACACTCTGACCAGTAGGTTAGCCTGGTGCTGGGGTCTAGCTGATTGGGACTGAGCGAGACGGGCTGGACATCCCTGGAGACCTCCTATGTTCCTTCCCAGCTAGCCAACCTCCTGTGTCCCTCCCCGGCCCTGTTGGGTCCTTGTTGGGTCCCTCGGCCTGGCCTGCGCCCTCTCACAATATGAGACCCCTCAGGAGATGTTGGAGAGCCGGTTTCAGCCCAATCCTACAGCCCAGGCTGAGTGACCCCACTGGTGCACGAATTTGTGCACCAGGCCTCTAGTAAAAACATAAAAACTTACCATTTGTGATAACTTGGATAGACCTAGAGGGCATCAGACAAAATAAAATAAGCCAGACAGAGAAAGACAAATACTGTATGCATTCACTTATATGTGGAATCTAAAAAACAAAATAAATGAGTAGACAAAACAGAAAACAGACAGAGATACAGAGAACAAACTGAGGGTTTTCAGATGAGAAGGTTGTGTGGGGCAGCTGGATGAAAAAGGTGAGGGGATTAGGAAGTACAAATTGGTAGTTACAAAATAGTCATAGGGAGGTAAAATACATATAGGGAATCCTATATAACAAAAGGCTAATATGCAAATCGACCAAGCAGTGGAACGAACAGTCACTATGACAAGCACTGATCACCAAGGGGCAGACACTCAACACAGGAGCTTACCCCTGGTGGTCAGTGTGCTCACACAGGGGGAGCGCCACTCAGCCAGAAGCCCTGAGCCAGGCTTACAGCTGGCGAGCGCAGCAGCAATGGCAGGAGCCTCTCCCGCCTCCAAGGCAGGGCTAAGGATGTCTGACTGATGGCTAAGCTGTCAGTTGGACATCCCCTGAGGACTCCTGGACTGTGAGAGGGCAGGCCGGGCTGAGGGACCCCTCCCCCAAGTGCACAAATTTTGTGCACCGAGCCTTTAGTATAGTCAATAATATTGTAATGATCATATATGGTGCCAGGTGGTATGATAATTATCAGGGGGATCACTTTGTAAATTATATAATTGTCTCACCACAAAATAATATTGAATGTTGAAAAAGAGTACATTCTGAGGTCATGGTTGGATTTCTGGTCAGGGCCTATCTCTGGGTTGCAGGCTCAGACTCCAGTGAGTGGCATTCAAGAGGCAGTCAATCAATGATTCTCTCTCAAAATTGATGTTTCTATCTCTTTCTCCCTCTCATTTCCTCTCTGAAATCAATACAAAAATAAATTTTTTAAAAAGAGTACATTTTGTGGCCATTCAGTAAAATTTTGTTGTACATGGGGAAAAAAATCTTTAAGTTGAGTTGTTTTTTTTTTTGTGTGTGTTTTTTTTTACCATAACTATTTATTTAAAGACATTTTGGTAGACTTTGTTATCTATTAAAATATGTCTAAATTGTATAATAACATTGAAATTTTACTTGTATTGATCTTCTGTTCACAGTTAGATGGCAAAAATTAATTATAGTGATTGTGTCTATGATTCTGTCATGATATTGGGAGTTAGAATCCTAAACTTCTGGCTTTTCATTGGCATGGAAAAATAATTAAAATTATGTGTATTGCATGAAGAAAAGCAAGTAGCTCATGAAAGTCTTCTACTATGGGAACAGGCAGGAGAAGTTGTGGGATTAAGAATGAGAGAATTAAATCTTGGGCTTTTGTTACCTATTCCGCTTTCCCGTTACTCATATACACAGTGAAGAAAAAAATAAGTTTCTTTTTAAATTACCCACTTAAAAAAATGGTTAAATTGAAATATGGGGATATTCATACAAATCTTATTTTGTTCTTCAGGGCAAACTATGGTAAATTATGAAAATTGTACTTTATTCCCTTGTATCCAGACCCGTTATAATGTGATGATACAGATCCTCAATTCAAGAGTTGCACCCTTTAAGCCTGCATGTGACTTGTTTTGATCAAGCAGAGGTTTGGAAAACACTGTATATTGGTCATTCTCTTTTCTCGCTCTGGGAAACTGTTGCTGACATGTGACAATCTCTGGGCTACCCTGGTGGAACGTGAAAGACACATAGCTCAGTTGTACCTGTCACCTCAGCCACCAACCAGACAATCTCTGGAAGCAGAATTGCTTCATTAACCATCTGCTGGACACAAACACATGAGTAAAGCTAGCTTACCCACAAACTGATTCTGGACCTTTTTGCCAACACAGAACATTATGGGCAAAATACATAGTTGGTGCTTAGAACCACTAAATCTTCTGAAGGTTTGTTATGCAGCCAATACTTACTGTTACACAGTTTGTTATGGGTTGAGGTGTGATCCCACAAAATTCATATGTTGAAGTGCTAACCACTTGGACCTTAAAATATGACCTTACTTTGAAATAAGGTTGTTGCAGATGTCACAACTTAAGATGAGGTCATAGTAGAGGAGGCTCGGTCCCCAATTCAGTATGACTGCTATTCATAAAAAAAGGAAAAAAAATGACTTGTAAACGGAGAGAATCCCATCCCATGTGAAGATGAAGGCAGGGAGCAAAGTGATGCTTCTACAAGCCGAGGAGCACAAAAGGTTGCTAGCAAACCACCAGAAGCCAGGGGAGGGTGATGGGATTGATTATTTGCCACAGCTCTTGGAAGGAAGCAAACCTATCAACACTTTGTTTCCAGACTTCTAGCCTCAAATGAATCTCTATTATTTAAGCTAGCAATTTGTGGTACTTTATTAATGCAGTTCTAGCAAACTAATATACAACTAAACTAATTTTTTAACTTGAAATCTTTGTAAGTTCTATTTCCTCTGCCTGGAGATGAATTTTCTCACTTTCTCTTTCATTTAAATTCTAGCTATAGTGTTGACTCATTGATTACATAATTGCAAGATATCCTTTCTCCAGTCACCCTCTATCAACTAGTTTTATTTTGTCCATTACACTTATCTCTCTCTGCGGTCACTTAAAATCTTTGTTTATCGATTTTTAAATCTTCTCTACTAAAAAAATAAGCTCCATGGAAACAGAACCCTTTATTATCATTTTATCGCTTTATCCACAAGGCTTAGCATATACCAGGTCCTTAAATATTAATTAGATAAAATAATACATAAATAAGCCAGAGAATATTTTTTAAAAATATATTTTTATTGATTTCAGAGAGGAAGGGAGAGGGAGAGGTAGAAACATCGAAAATGTAAAAGAATCACTAATGCACACTCCCCACTGGATTGAGCCCACAACCCTGACATGTACCCTGACCAGAATCTGACTGTGACCTCCAGGTTCATAGGTCGACACTCAACCACTGAGCCATGCCAGCCAGGCTAGCCAAAGAGCATTTAAATAGGTTATATCATAATTAAAATGTTAGCATATATAAGATATTTTCCTTCAAACAAACTGCTAAATAACTGCCATTTGCATGAAGTATGATTGCTTACTTAGAAATCCATGGTGTAAGAAGAGAGAGAGAGAGAGAGAGAGAGAGAGAGAGAGAGAGAGAGAGAGAGAGAGAGAATTGATGTGAAAGAGAAGCATTTATCAATTAGGTGCTCTGACTGGAGATCAAACCCACAACCTAGGTCTGTGTCCTGACCAAAAATCAAACTGGCAAACCTCTGGTGCATGAGTCAATGTTCCAACCAACTGAGCCCCCCAGCTAGGGCCTGAAAGAAATATTGTGATTGAAACCAGAAATTAAACATACGGGCTATATTATTTTTTTAGTCCTCTCTAAAATGAAGTTCTCTTACCATATGCTGACACGAAGGCACTAAAGGTTAAGTGTAATATTCAACATCATGTAACTAGAGTATCACTCTAACTCAGGTGGTATGAATCCAGAAGACATTATTTATTTCCAAAGCTCTGTTACCTTCCTGTGGCATAAAATTAAGTTAGTTTTGCAGAACTAAATCTTATACATATAGTCTCCATGTTTATGTTTGAAAAATACTGGTTAACAGAGCCTAGAAAATACATAATAACAATGAAAAGGGTTATTCATCTCTACTTTGATAATATTTTTTTTCAAAACCTGGTTAAGCATGCAAAGGCAAATAAGAATCATCTTCCAGTTTTTCTACTTTCAAAATGTTCTGAGTGTTTCTTTATTTCAGCCACCAGGCTAAAAGTCAGAGGACAAGGATGAACAAATATACACAGGCTCAGGAGGATGAAAGATACTAGTAAAATAATTTTGAAATTGAATTATAAATGTGGTCAGTACTGTATAAAATATGAGGCAACATAATGAATCAGCTAGCTTGGATGAATTCTAGGAGATACTGTAATAGGAAATACTCAATCTTGACACATTTGGGGTGAAAATACAAAATATGAATTCATAGACTGTTTATTAGGAAGAAGAATAAAAATGACATTGATTAATAGTGTCCCTGGGACTTTGTTAATAATGTAGGAATTTTAGGACACATCCAGCTTTGTTAGCATGAAATGTAGAGAATATACATGGAGGGCAAGAGATGATAAAACCTGTCTTGTCATGTTAAGTTCAGAAACGTATTGCCACCCACCAGTTATAGCTTGAAAGGACTATGAATAATAAACTACCTTTCTGAAACTGAAGAAAGGAATGATGAAAGGCTAAAGGTCAGGGCATTATGAATAAACATGTGGATGGAGTTTCTCTTGAGTAAGGTCAGCACCATGAATTTTTTAAAAGAGGTTTAAGCCATGAGTTATCAATAAAAAAGAATGTTATTATTAGTTCACAGGGGCATTGTGTTTGTTGTCTTAAATTGGGGCCCTGTAAAAAAAGTGTTAGAAGTGATGTAGCAGCAACAACAAAAAAGCAACATAGATGTAAGCCCAGTTTTAAAGGGACTACAGTAAGCCAATTTGAATAGGAAAGTGAGAATATGAAATAGTTCTTGTTGATTTTCTTTTCAATGAAAATACATTTGGAAAGGAAAATTATTGGTATTAACACAGTGGTGTGATGATGTCACAGACAGGAAAGAGAAAATGCAACGAGAAAGAAGGGAGCTATATAATTTCAGCACAGTCATTATCTTTAGTTAGAAATTTGCAGAGGTGGGTTTTAAGGAAAAGGAAATTGGCCATGAAAGAATGGTGTAAATGATTGAATGTCTAAACAAATCTTTCCCAAAGAAATCTCACAGATTTCAAAGGAACAAATATTATCTTAACCAGAGAATGATTTCATTAAAAAATGTTTTACTAAATATTATATTCTCTTGCTTCTTTCTTCTTGTTCTTTATTTATTTCCAAAGCTCTGTTACCTTCCTGTGGCATAAAATTAAGTTGGTTTTGCATATGTTCTCTTTTTCACACCACACCCATACACCCCAACATCCTCACACCCACAGATACACACAAATTCAAAATTCAAATGTATTTTTTCTTTTTTCATAATACAGTTGACTCTTGAACCACACAGAAGTTAGGGGCATCCTCCTCTCTGTAGTCAAAAATCCAATATAACTTAAGCTGGCCCTCCACTGATAGATTCCCAATAATGGAGCTCCCCCCCCCCACCCTTTTATAAGGTGAGTTTGAATTGTAAAGGTGAAATGACTTGCCTGGGTCAATTCAACTGCTGTCACGTGAAAAATAAAAATAAATCTGCATCTAAGTGATACCATCTAGTTCAGGGGTGGGCAACCCCTGGCACGCGTGCCTAACATGGCACGCCAGTAACTTTTGCTGGCATGAGAAACCCTCTCTTTATAATCTTCTATTTACAATTTTTTTCTTAATATCGACTTTTTTATTCTTCAGATAAATTCAGTGTAGGTGCATCTTAGATAAATAAATAATTTTACATAACAAGTTATCTTAAAGACCATAGATATGGATTGACGAGAGAGGGGAAGAGCAATTTCTATGCCTCTGCCTTAACTCTCCCTGCCTTCCTAGATCCGACCAGTGTTTTGGTTTCATCCACATACGCTTGTGAATCTTTGTTCTCAGTGATGAATTTTGTTAAGTCTCGTAATAGGAGTAGCCTGACGGATGAAAGTAGTAGCTCGTGCATATCTCTGAAGGTCACTAAATATAAACCTGATGTAAAATCTCTGTCATTAGTGATGCAGCAGCAAAAGTCCCACTGATAATATCAAACAGAGTCATAAAGTTTTCTGTCGGACTATCATTGTACATGTATACATTAAAAAATGAATGTGTTTTTCATCATCATAACTGTGTTTTTGTCGCTCGAATGAATTTTATTATTTCTTCAAGGTTCTTCACATATGTATACCTTAAGAGATATCAAGTAGGCGTAACATGTTCTCAAAAAATTAGGGTTGGCACGCAGAAGAATTTTGAGTCAGAGATTTTGCTGGTTTTGGCACGCACTCACAAAAAGGTTGCCCACCCCTGATCTAGTTCAAAGCCATGTTATCAAAGAGTCAGCTGTAATCTAATATTTCCTCAGCATCATCTTTCCTTAAGAAGCATTTTAAGAGACATATTTCATGTGTTTTTAAGTCATCATTATTTTAACATCTGTATTTTTAATAATATAAAACAGTATGGATAAATGCATATTTTCACTAAATGATAATATTTGACTAATTTAAAGTTGTCTTAAATTATGGTAGGCAGAATAACAATATGGTAGGCAGAATCACAATCACAGACCCAAATGCCCATGTCCTAATCCCCAAACCTATGACCATTTCTGGTTGCAAGATGAAGGGGCAGTAGATCAGCTAATTTCAAAATAGAAAGATTAGATGGTCTGGGATTTGGGATGTGGAAAGTAATGTCAAGAAGGTGGATGGGAAGGGTATGTTGGAATCCTTCCCAAAGCTACTGTCCCTCATGTGACATAGGCATCAGCAGAGTTGCTGGGCCAGAACTAGCCTGGGGACTGGAGCAGCAGGAGCTGGGCTTCCAGATGCAGAGAGCTGGCCTCAAAGAGAGTGAGCTGCCCTTGTGCAGAGTTGGGGGAGGGGGGCAGTGACAGCGCTATAGGCTACTGGTGCTGCCAGAGGATGGAATTGTTGCCTTTGTGGTAGGAGGCCAGGAGGTGAGGATAGCGAGGGTTGCTAAATGTTATTTTTATCCATGTAAGAGTAGGCTATACAGTAATGCACTTTCAAAAGAAGTCCCTGTCACAGAAGAGGCAGCTGATGCTCCTCATGGGGGTAATATATGGCTCTCAGGAAGGGTGAGGAGCTGGGAACTGGTTGATTCAGGACTGCTCTGTTCAAGTGGATAGAGAGCAAAAGCCCAGGGAGTGAAAAGAGAAACTCAAAGCAACAAGGCTGGTGGGGGGAGAGAACTGGCTAAGGGAGCCTGAGGGAGTGGTGAAAAGAGGTAGCCTGGGCCGCCCCAGAACACAGAACTCAGACCTGGATCTAGGAGGCAGGGTCAGCAGCCTGGTCTCCTGCTGCCCCTGTTTCTGGGTTGCAGAAAATTGCTTCACTGTGTCTGTGCCTAGACTTTCTCTGCTGTCCACTCCTTCCATCTGACCCCATAGTTGTTTAAGTTCAAATAACCTGGATTCAAATCCTGCATCTACCACTTCATAACCTTAACACCTTTGACAAATTAGTGAATCTCTTATTTTAAAGGGGGTGTTGATAATACCTACCTAAGAATTTGGAGTCGTTAATTGGTTAAATTATACACAGGGGTCAGGGTTGCATGGGCAGAGTTCATATTAACTGTTAATACTCAGTTTTGACACACTGTTGCTCCCCACCCTCACAGCACCTCACTCAGCCCAGGTATATCTTTTAGGTGAAGCCACCAGAAAGAAGAGCCGAAGGCTCTGCAGGCCTTGACTCTCCTGGGGACCTGAGGTCATGTTGGACTCTCCTGATGAAGATTTTAGGTTCAGTTTCTTTTAGACTCTCCACCCACCTTAGTACTATGCTCCCCGCCCCCGATCCCTCCCAGGTGGTGCAGAGCCCTTCCAGGAATGCCCTGTCAGGCAGATGTGGGTTGGTCTGTCCCTGGCAGTTCAGTACTCAGGTGCCAAGGCCACAGGGCAGATATGAAACCAGCTTATGGGGTACTAACTGTCAGACAAGCACAAGACCCCATTTGTAGGTTTTCAGATGAAATGTCCCTCCTGCCAGAAGTGGAGGGTTCGTTTTAAAAAGCTTCTAAATAAACTGAAGCGAGTGTTCAGCATGTTGGAGAAAGAATTTTTGGTCAGTCAGTAGTTAATAAGAATTCGTGGGGAGGCTACATAATCATAGGTTGTTGCTCATATTCGAAAGGATGCCCTGTTCTTTGTGTCGTTTTTTTGGTTTGTTGTTGTTGTTTTTTGTCACATTGTCCTAATAAAACTCTATTTTTTATTAGAAAAATAAAACAGGGAGCTTATCATGGGTTATTCTGCTGGGCCTAATGTGATTACAACAGTTTTTAATAGTGTAGAGGAAGCAGAAGTATTAGCGTAGGATAAGATGTAATGACTGACATAGAGGTTAGTGTGATGTCAGGAGAGCAGGTCTCCACTCTCCCTGTTGACTTTGGCGCTGGAAGAAGATGGCCATTAGACCTGGGCTGGAGGCCAGCTATAAAGCTTGAAAAGGCAAGGAGAGGGCTTCTCTCCAAGAAACTCCAAAAAGAAGAAAGCCCTGCTGACATCTGGATTTAGCCAGTGAGATTTATAACCTACAGAACAGTAAGATGCCAATGAGTTGGTGCTCATTTACTATAGCAGCAACCTTGTTCTGAGTTTCTTATTATATCCACAATTGAGGATAAGCAAAAGGTAGACCAAGACGTATTTAGTATTTTAGTCATTTATTTAAAACGGTACTTTTGTTAAAAGTCTGTCATGATCTTTGTTTCCAAATATATAAACTTTAATGACTAATTGGATAATCTGCCTGCAATTCTTTGCAATCATTATAATTTTAGATATAAAGCTCCATGCATGTAACATATGTAATGCTTAGAGTGGAGACTCAGGGGTGCCAAAGGCTCATGGTGAAAACATAAAATAAAACATATAAATGAACCAAATTTAAAATTCACACTGTGCCTGAAACCCAATAGTCTTATGCAAAAGTTAACCTCAGTCATTATGAGGGTGTGTTTTTATATCTCAATTTTATGTAAAGATCTTAGAGATTTGAGTTAGATTAACTGTAATAGTTGATATGACCATTGTTCAGAGGTCCAGGGACAAAGTCTAGATTCAAGATGCATTCATGCTGTCTATAGTCATGTTACCATTTCTGCTCTTGAGAGTTTGTTATATACCTTTTCCACTTATTTATTTTATCATTTTATTACATTTGACTTATGATCCAATAAATCTTATCATGCATATATCTTGTATATCCTTTGTATTGAAAATAGAGCACTAAACTACACTATTTTCTTAAATTTTTGTGTGGACTTTCATTGAAAATTAAAAGTTACTATCAAACAGCTTCAGCTATGTGCTTTAGTTTCTTTCTGAGAATTGGAGGTGGGTGGGGAGTTGGTGAAAATAACTCAAATGAATATCCAAACAAATACTCTACCGTGAGTGAAATCCATATCACATTAAGAAAATCAAATTCTTTTAGTAACACAAGTATACCTTGGTAAATAGCTGATATTTGCCAGGAATAATAAAATTTCCTCAGCCTTTCAGAGATCAGATTTGTTAAAAATAAAGACATGATAGGAATGATTTATGCTATAGTGTTTGCCTGCTACATGTGAAACTTTATGAGCTAAAATAAACCTTAAAGTTTGTTTTTCTGTTACAAGAACATCATGACACTTTTTGATCAGATAAAGCTACAAAAAAATCAATTCTATTACGTATTAAAACATGTGAATGGGCCATAGATTTCAGAGATAAATTCTTATCATTAAATACTTTATCGTTGTAGGCAATCTCTTCCAGGACCCCAAATGATCCCTGTCCTGGACTCCTGTCCTAATGTCGTATTCATCCCTTGAGTATGGGCTGGACTTCTTTGACTAGCTTTTAAAGACTAGAACACTACAGAAATGATGGAATGCCATTTCTGAAATCATATTAAAACAAAAAAAGTCTGTGGCTTTATCATTGGAAACTCTTATTTATATGGAAAATGGGAAGAGAAAGTAGGCAAGAGGGACTATTCAAAGGCATAAATGATGGATAATTTTCCAGATTTGTAAACAGAGATGAAAAATACACTCATATCTAGACACATTTAAAGATATATAATTTGTGGGAAGAGAAACAGAATATTTACTTTTTAAAATATTTTTTTACTGATGTCAGAGAGGAAAGGAGAGGGAGAGAGAGATAGAAACATCAATGATGAGAGATAATCATTGATTGGCTGCCTCCTGCATGCCCCACATTGGGGATCAAGCCCACAAACAGGGCATGTGTCCTGACTGGGAATCGAACTGTGACCTCCTGGATCATAGGTCAATGCTCAACCACTGAGCCATGCAGGCTGGACTAGAATGTTTACTTTTGGGGGACAAAAAAGGAAATTGGATCAACTTAAAAAAATGGGGGGGAGAAAAAACAAAATTGGTAAATGCAAAGTTAAAAGATAAAAAAATAATTATATCAATCAACACAACAAATGCAATGTGATTTATTTTGTATACATTATACATTAGATGAATGTGTGTTTGTGTGTGTGTCTTGACTTTGTCCATTCTAGATAGAGAAGCTCATATCAAAATGATGTTATTCTACTGAATAATTCTCTTCTACTTTAAAATCATAGTTTAGTATCTTTAAAAAAAAAGATAGTAATTTAAAATATTTTATATACTAGCAAATCTTAAGCTTAAAACAACAGAGATAGGGCACTACAAATTTAGAAAAATAATGAGATAAATAAAACTATGAAATATATATGAAAAATTCTACATAGAATAATAGTCGGTTTTACAGAACTTTTTAAAAGAATTATAACCCATATGAAATATTTTTCTTATATTGAGAATGTGTTTATCATACAGCTAATAAAAATTTCCAACAATAAAATTAATGCTGAAGCATATAAATAAAATCCACAGCTATAAACAACAAACAAGTGAAT
Organism: Myotis lucifugus; assembly: GCF_000147115.1. NCBI lineage: Eukaryota > Metazoa > Chordata > Mammalia > Chiroptera > Vespertilionidae > Myotis > Myotis lucifugus. The sequence continues at coordinate 60,119,080 of NW_005871048.1, read as the reverse complement.
TAATAACAAACTAATAATAATAGAAACCACTTCCTTAATCTGGGAAAATGTAATTGCCAGAAACTAACAGCAAATACTCCTCATGTAGTGAAATGCTGGCAGAATTACTTTTGAAATTGAGAACAAATAAACTTGCTCACTGTCGTGACTTTTCGTTTTCTTTTATTAAGTTTACCTAATGTAAGGAGCATTATATAAAAGTAGGAACCATGAAAAGTTTTGTATGAGAAACTAGTTTTCATATATATCAGAAAACACAGTTAGAAGACATAATGGACAAAAATATTTCCTTAAAAGCAGAAACTGAAAACAACAACAACCTTACTATATCTAGATGTAATCAAAATAAGAAATGTTAGGGATTCTTATGAAGGCAACTAGAGTTCCTTGGTATAAGAATAATCATGGTGTGTGTGTGTGTGTGTGTGTGTGTGTGTGTGTGTGTAAGTCAGAGTGAGAGAACAATAACAAATGAGGATGAGATAGAAAATGAAAGAATGTCCAAGAAAGAAGAAGCAGACTGTAGGGAAAAATATATGTGAAAAAGGAAAAGTGAAACAGAAAGAGAAAATGAAAGAAAGAGGGAGGGTGGGAAAAGAGGGAGTAGGCAGTCGTAAAGAGAAAATCACAGGAAGTTCACCATTGGACATATTGTGATAAAGGAGGTATGGTATGATACAAGAAGAGTTGTGCACTTTATTCTCAAAAAGATAATTTGCAAATTGTGTAATAAGGATACATCAGTTTGTAATTCAACAATTAAAAATAAGTTTTAAGATAGAAGACAATTTGCAAATTTTGTCAAATGCTTAGAAGAATCATTATGTAAAGTCAAAAAATGGAGTGGCTTGAAAAGCTGAGTTACAAGATTTACATTAGCACGTACATGACAGGAAATGAGAAGATTGTAGGAATTTATAAGATGCAGTGTTTACTTAGCTAAACATTCCCAGATAGGCTTGCAAACCCTCTTTACATAATTAATGTACAGGAGGAGGCAGAGGTGGAAATGACTTTGCCCAGGTGGGCGTTATTACCCAAAGCTGAAGGCATTATTAGGCGTAAACACATCCACACAGCTTCTCATTTGGGGCATCAGTTTGGGTTAATTTGTTCTGTGGCTGTGCTGTAGAGAAATGACAGTCTTCAAATAGAGATTAGATGCACTGTAATAAGTTCTTTACTGTAATTTAATACTTTCTAGGAGAATTTTGATTTCCCATTTGGTTCATCTGCAGGTTCTGTTTATCATGTTGTATGCAAATTTTTGGTAGACAAGTAATTGCCACCCCTGCTGAATGAACTTCCAAGGAGATATTTACAGGAATATTTATAAGTACATAAATGCTATAAAGGAGAGGGCATCCTCTCTTCTCTGCAACTTCTCACAAAATGATCTCACATTGAAATACATATTAATAGTCCTACAGGTACATTTCAGGAAGAATTCCAAACTTAAAAAATATATGAAACTGAGGTTACTATTGGACAGAAGTATTCAATACTGAATTTAAAATAGGAGGAATATTATCAACTGTGTTATATTTCAAAACATTTGCTGTCCATGAATAACCTCTAAATGAGAAAGCCCTGGGTGGGGGGATCTTGGCTTTGTCTCCATCACACCTCTTTTATATCCACTTGTGAAATTTATTTAGCCTGTGCTGTACATTCTTTAAAGTAGTCGTGTTGATCCTAGTGAGTTGATGTAGCTGTCTGCCTTCATAAAAAATTAATGCTTTACAAAATACTCATAACAACTTTTGACAGAGCAAGAAAATAAAAGACAATAATGACCACTGAATGAGCTTTAAAAATACATAGAAAAAATGAAAAAAGATGGAGGGATGATGACCAGTAAGAGTCATTTTAGAAATGTTATACTTGAAATACCCATAGGGAATTGCATGTGGAAACATGGAGACAAGAGAGGTCTGTGCCTCAGTAGAGAAATGGGCTTGGAGTTCATGACTTAAAGTCAACACATATTTGTTATTATTTTTTACTTTATTGATTAGGTTCAAAATAAGGGAATGCAACATATTGTGGGCTTATTATAAGGAATGATTACAATGTTTCATATTTGGAAAATTAAAGCAACTTCTAGTTAAACATCTACTGAAAATGGGCCCATTGTATACTATAAAGGGATTGTTCCCTTTAAAAATGCAAGACCTAAGGAAGAGAAAATTACTATCAACATTCTCTATTCTTGTATTTTTCCTATAATTTAGAAAATCATCCTTCAATTTATTAAGGAGAAACAGCATTTTTAAAAATATCTGTGCTCTGCGTTTTAAAATACTGGGTTCTGCATTCTTTGAAATGCTGCTCTTCTGCAGTTGTATACACTAAAAATGAATTATACCCTCTTTTTAATTTCTGTTCCCTTAGAAAACTGTTATGGGGAGAGGGAGAGAAAAGTCCCAGGAGTACTGAGTGTAAAAGAAGCTTAATGAGGAAACACAGAGGGTAGGGAGAAATAGAACTAAGATGCGTGAATAGGCAAAATTTCCCCACTGCACTTTGCCTAGCTTGGACAAATCTTGCTAATTTGTTTTGTGACTAAACAATTGACAATGCATTTGACATGGAGACTCAGGTGTTTTACCACATATATTCTTTTTAAAAAATAACCATTATTTTTTAATTCATCTTTATTGTTGAAAGTATTACAGTTGTCCCCCCTTTTTTCCCCATTGCCTCTCTGTAGCCATTACTAAAAGTGATGAAGAGAAATTTGTAAACTTCCCCTTAGGAAAATTTTTCTAGATATTTATTCCACTTGGAGAACTGAAAATAATGACAATATCTCTGAACTGTAGAGTATAAGTGAAAGTAAGCCTGTGGTTGGTCTTATGCAGATACTAAAACGCATAACTAACTCTATGATTGATACATATAGACAGTTGACAGAAAGTGAACTTACTCAACTCTAATTTGGTCCACCATTGAAAAAATTCAGTATAGGTTTCAAGCGTACAGTTCTATGATGCATCATCTATACACTTGAAACCTAAATAATATTTTTAACCAATGTCACCCCAACACATTTAATTAAAAATTAGTAATAAGCAAAATGATATCCTGCATATAGAGAAGTAAATGCAATATAGATGATAGAACCACAGCTTACAGCATCCTCCTGTGTATTTGTGTGTGAGTGTCTGTGTGCAGTTAACTTCTCTTAGAATGGAAGCAATAACATGGTTTAACTGCATGGTCCCTTAACTTTTGGGCATTGCATGACAGTGTTCTCTAAAGGGACCAGGTTGTTGACTTGAAAGTCAACCTTCTAATATTTCCTTCCCTATCACCATTTTGGTTATTATTAAATTGTAGCTCTGATCTTCAATAATTTTTCAGAAAATGAAGGGAAAAAGAAATTTTCCATCATTAGGCAAAAAATAAAAGCAATGCAGAAAATCATATTTTTAAGAATTACTGTTGCAAAAAAAATGAATTATTATTGAAAGAGAATAGTAGATTTGTGAAAACCCTTTGATTTGTTCCTTTCTCTTGCTGTCCTGATTTCAATCCCAATATAATCAGAAGTACTCAAATATGTTCTGTTCCAGAAAAAAAAGTAGGCACTCCAAAGTCTGAGAGATATTATAATAGAGATTGAAAGCTGGAAGAACTATTGATGATTTCTGAGTAAGCACTGGGAATGAAAAAGCAACACAAAGTAGAGAAAGGCAAAACTAAGCCAAAATCTTTGATTTAATGCATGAAAGTTTGATGAGAGTGGCAAAATATTGAAATGGATGTTTTATAATTGTTTTTTGAGTCTTTCCAATAAATTAGATAATGGTTAAAAATTATGTTGGTCCCTATTCCAAGAATTTTGCAAAATGAACCAAATATTTTTTTAAAAGACAAAAGATATTGCATATATTGATTTTAGTAGCCACTTGAAAAAAATCTTTGTTTTCCTTTATGGAGAGAATAGATTAAAAAATATGTGTTGACTGATTATAAAGCTAGGAAGAACTACACATAGGTGTATCCCTGGGGATGGACTGCAGCATGCTGCCTGGGTGTCTGTGGGATCCATGGGCAGCAGCGAGAGCCCTGATTGATTGATGACAGATTACAGCATCATCAGAAAATGCTCTCAGCGTCACCATTATTGTGCCATCTGAGGCTAGAGAAAACGATGAAACTATCCAGATGATCATCAACTTTACATACAGTGAAAAATACCTAGAGGAAACCCCTCTTTATGAAATATTCTCCCAGGGAAATCTAGAAGATAATACTGTCTCAGGCATTTTAAAATTGTTAGTATTGCAGGCAGAAGAAAACTTTGGTACGGTGATGATCTTTACTTCAGTGAGAGCTGTGCAAGAAACATTAATGTGTTGGTCAAATAAAACCTAGAAGAGAAGAGGAAAAGCAACAAAAGGAAAAAGAAGCAGAAGCTGAAAGCAATTACTTCATGGCACTACTGTTACAATTGAGAATTTCTTATGTTGGAAACCCAAGTTTGATGCAGAACTCTTGGAAATTAAGAAGAAAGGAATGAAAGAAGAACAAGGGGGAACAAAATAAATTAAATGGGAAATAGTTATTTGAAACAGATTATAATTTTGGCACATCTGATATCTAGTTCTTGGAGGATGCTGGAAACAATGTGGAGATAGCTGAGTCTGTGTTCCAGGAAACAAATGAACTGGAGCTGGAGGACGGTGAGGATGACCCAGACTACAATCCTACTGGTAGATGTTCCTCTCTCTCTCTCTCTCTCTCTCTCTCTCTCTCTCTCCCCCTCTCTCTCTCTCTTTCTTTATAAAAAACAAATAATAACTTTCAGGAGGATATTCTCCTGATAGTTTTAGTCCTTAGACTTAATAAAATGACAACACTTGGAGTGCGGGAAACGAGTTAGGTCGGCTCGCGTGAATTGCGCGTACTCCGCGGGAGCCGTCTTTAACTCGGTTCATATAGATTTGCGGTGGAGTGCGGGAAACGTGTAAACTCGGGCCGATTGTAACTGCGTATTACCAAATATTTGTTTGTAATCCACCCTTTTGGTGGATGGAACAAAACCAAAAGACAGAGCCATCTTATATTTTGGCGGGAAATTCACCCGCACTCCAAGTGTTAAAGTTAAAAAAGATTAAAGAAGAAATGTTAGTGGGATAAATGTGTATACAAGGGAAAGAGAAATTTAGAAGAGAAGAAACTCAGAAATAATAAAATATATAATATTTGACTGTAAAAGTTTTATACTTTTTAATTTAAAATTATGCCATTACACAGCTTCAAAACAATGCTATTAGCAGATGTTTACAGAGATAAAATTTTGGTATTTATACTGTCCAAACACCTGCTACTTATTAAGAAAAAGATCCAGGGTGATAAAAAAGAAAATTGGCAAAAGATATCCCAAGAGAATCTTCAAGCTGCCAATAGACTGAAGGAAAGATGCTGAATCTTAGAGATTGTCAAGGAAATTGAACAAATGTAATAATGAACTTGACTTCTTATGATTAGGAAAAATGAATAAATAACACCAAGTGCTTGCAGAAATATAAAGAATGTGGTGTTCTCATACATTGCTATTAGAAATGGGTATTGGTAGTTTTTCAAAACAATCTGATAATAAAAATAAAAATTAGAATATACATTCTTCAGTCAAAAATTGTACTTTATACAAGAACTAGAGGCCCGATGCATGAAATTCATGCAAGAGTGGGTCTTCCTTCCCCCGGCTGCCGGCATTGGCTTCCCTCCAGCACCCGGGAACCGGGCTTCCCTCGCAGCACCGGCTTCGTCTGAAAAGTTGTCCAGAAGGATGTTTGGTCTAATTAGCATACTGTGCTTTTATTATTATAGATATTTAGAGATGAAAGCATCAATATATAAAATTATACAGTGATTACTTTGGCATCTTTTATAGAAAGCTGGGAACTTCCGGAATATCCATCAATAGGAATGGGTAAGTAAAAAATAGTACATTTTAATGCGGACTATTATGCAGTATTAAACATTATATATATAGTTTATACATGCATGTGTAATATATGTACATATTTACCCAAAGGCTTGGAAGCATTTTTATGATATTTTGTTAAGTGAGAAATAAAATGTAAGAGAAGATCATACAGAATTATATCATGCTTACTCCAAAATCTTCATATACATAGAAAGAGAAGTGTTGACATTATTTACTAAAAATGTAATGGCTTGAGTGGAGGGGAGTGTAGAGTATCATAGATAAGGAAGGGGAAAAGGGACCATAGAGTACTGAGTTACCACATTATTATGAAGTCTAAATAAATATTATATATGCAATAATTTTATTAACATATTGTAAATATATGGAAAAGAATTGTGTATGTGATAAAGACTAAAAATTAGCACTGCAATGGAAGAAGAGGAAAACAGAACCAGTGACAGAAGGTGTTATGCCACTGTGTCATGGGCTGAATTATGTGTGCCATGCCCCCAATTCATATGTTGAAGCTCTAACCCCTAATCATTTCAGAGTATAACTGTATTTGGTCACAAAGCCTTTAAGAGGTAAAATAAGTTAAAATGGGATCATTAGGGTGGGCCCCAATCCAATAGGTTGATATCCTTATAAGAGGAGACATGAGAATGCAGGAAGGGAGATATTAAGCACAGGGAGACAGGCAGGTGCAGACACAGCAAGAAGGCAGCCATACATCCATGAGGAGAGAGGCCGCCAAGGAAACCAAACCTGCCAACACCTTGATCTTGGGCTTTAGCCTCCTGTTTGAGAGCAAATTATTTTTGATGTTTCGGTCAACCAGTCTGTGGTATTTTTTTAAAAACATATTTTTATTGATTTCAGAGAGGAAGCGAGAGATAGAAACGTCAATGATGGTAGAGAATCATTGACCTGCTGACCTGCTGCCTCCTGCACGCCTCACACTGGGGATCAAGCCCACAACACGGTAGTGCCCTGACCAGGAATTGAACTGTGATCTCCTGGTTCACAAGTCGACACTCAATCACTGAGCCACACTGGCCAGGCTCATGTTTAGGTCAACCAGTCTGTGGTATTTTGTAATATCAGCCCTTGCAAACTAGTACATATTGGCTTTGAAGGTAGAGACAGGGGCCGTGAACCAAGGAATAAAAGGAATATAACTTGGCATGCTGGAAAAAGAGAAGGAATACCCAAACCCGGCCAAAACCTTGATTTCTGCTAGGTGATACTACAGAACTGTGAGAGAATAAGTCTCTGCTCTTTTAAGGCAGCATGTTTGTGGTGATTGGTTACAACAGCCACTGAAAAAGAATGCAGGTAATTCATTAGAAATAGGTTTGACTCAGAGACACAAACTGGCCTGAAATAATGCTTTCCCATGTAAAATAGCCCAAAATTCCAGTGTCAATACTGTCAATAGAACATCTTATCATTAGCTTCTATTCATATAATTATTCATTTTATCACTCATAGAAAATACTAAATATCATATACATATTTTTCTGTTTTCAATCACATTTCACTAAATGGAATTATAGAGAAAAATGAAAAACATTCATTGAATATGGTTATAGTTTTAAAATATTTTTATAGAGGTCTTAGAGGCTAAAAGAGAAACTTTGGAAACATCTTATTGAAATCACTAGCATCGTGCCTTTTAAAATGACTCACATCTACTCATTTTCTTTAATGAAACAAAATATTAGTCTTGCTCTGAGTATCTTTTATTTATTTATTTATTTATTTATTTATTTATTTATTTATCTATCTATCTATCTATTTATTTTGTTAATCCTCACCTGAAGATATTTTTCCATTGAGAGGCAAAGAGAAAGAGACATCGATGTAAGAGAAACACATCAATTCGTTGCCTCCTACACAGGCTCCATCCAGGGATAGAGCCTGCAACCCAGGTACATGCTCTAAACTGAAATTGAACCTGGGACTCTTCAGTCCGTAGGTCCACACTCTATCCACTGAGCAAAACAGGCTAGGGATGAGTATCTTGCTTTTAGTTTAAGATAATGGTTTTGTGAAGTTGCTATTTATTTTATGTGTTATATCATAAAAATATCAAAATAAATAAGCTATGATTTTCACATCTTTCTCTTCCCTTTGTGGTCTCTGTCTGTCTATCTGTTGCTGTTCTCTCTTCATACACACACACAACATACAAACACAGACATAAATACAGTACTCACACATAAATTGATAGAGATCAGTTCCTATATTTGGTCAAATAAAAGGGACTTATAGGAGAACCATTTCCATCTTGGTCACTATATGACAAAATGTATTGCCTAGGGTGTAGAACAGGAAAAAAAAGAAGAAGTTAGGAAGAAGCAAAGGATAGAAATAAGGGAGACATAATGAGAGGTAGGAAGAACTTGTTTGAATTCAACAAACTAGAATTGAAAAAAAGCACGATTGAAAGAAGACAGGTTGAGTGTGTTCAGCAGGACTTTATTTGACACACACTTATGTACTCTTTCAAGGTACTTCACTACTTTCTTCAAGGTTATTCAACTGTAGTTAGATCCAAATTACACAGCCTGTTAAATGACTTTAAAGCCTCAAGACTTATGTTTCTGGGAACTTGCTATAGTGTGGCAAATTGGATTTTACAAATAATTTAATCCTTTTTTATTCAGTCACATTCAAACAAGTTTTGAATCTAGTGAAATTAGAGAAAAGTCACCCTATCAAATTTTACCCTCGAGTTCAAGTACTCAATGCAAAGAAAATCAAATAAAAATGAAGGCCAAATATTAAAAATCCTGCGCAATTTCTGGATTCAATAATCATCATGATTCATTTTTTAAACTTACAAATAAACCTGTTAATACCTTCTGCTTCTGGGTAGCATACATAATATACTTGAATAAGTAAATGGGAATATAAAAGTAATGTACATTGAATAAAAATGTACTTGAAGAAATATATATATACTAGAGGCCCAGTGAATGATATTCGTACAGCCTGCACCGTCTCCAATCTGGGACCCCTTGGGGAATGTCTGACTGCCAGACATCTCTCTCACAATCCGGGACTGCTGGCTGCCAACCGCTCGCCTGCCTGCCTGATTGCCCCTAACTGCTTTTGCCTGCCAGCATTATCACTCCCTAACCGCTCCCCTGCTGGCTCAATAACCCCCAACTTCCCTCCCCTGCCAGCTTGGTCGTCCCCAACTTCCCTCCCCTGCCAGCTTGGTTGTCCCCAACTGCCCTCCCCTGCTGGCCTGATGGCCCCCAACTGCCCTCCCCTGCTGGCCTAATCTTGTCCCCAACTGCCTTCCTCTGCCAGCCAATTGGGTTCTGATTGGTCAGTTTCTATGCCAATCAGTGTCAAAAGCTCCGCCTCCTAGGCAGCCATTTGCTCCTCACAATTCACCCAGATTTGGTTCTGATTGGTCGGTTTCTATGCCAGTCAGCATCTCTGGGCCTATCAACAGGGCCTGATCAGAAAGGTGGGGCTGATCAGCAGCTCCAGTGGAGGCCTGGAGAGAAATGGAGGCACAGCTGCTGGCCAGGCCCAGAGAGAAAGAGAGAGGCAAGTACTGATCAACAGTTGCCACAGAGGCTACAGATCAGACCTTGCTTCTCTCTTCAGGCCTCTCTCCAGGCCTGATTCTCAGGCCCCTCAGCAGTCAGTGCTGGGTCACTGTGCCTGCAGCCATAGCAGCCATAGCAGTCAGTGCTGGGTTGTCACAGCAACCCAGCGCTGACTGCAGGACTGACTTCTGGTTGGTGAGTCTCCCGTGGTGACGGACCCAGGGTTTTATATATTAGGATAATACTAAATACCTAACAATTTAAAGAAACCAAATGTATTTTGCTTTGGTGTTTTTTTAAAAATATCATAAAAATATCAAAATAGGTCTTTTAAAAATTCAAGAAGAAATAATTCTTCAGTATATATGATATCCTCTTGAACTAAAATTAATATGCAGAACAAAGACTTACACACTTTATGTACTCAAGTATAGACTGCAATCACTATGTAAAAGCAATTGCCATGATCATACAAAATAGCTATATACAAAAGAATATTGACTTTCATAACAACATAATGGGAATTTCAAGAGTAACATGAAATATCAAAAGCAACATTGTATTTTTTTGTAGAAGGAATTTCTGATCCTCATTAATTAAAGTGTATTACAAATTTCAACATTTAATTTATGTCATACATTCTGTGCTTCTAAGTTACTTTGTAATTTCTCTAAGTGAAATATGTATTTAAAAATTCTAATGTTATAAAATAAAATAATCAAGTATAAGCCTAAAAATTTATATCTTAACCTTTTAATTCAAATTTATATTCATCAGAGGTCAAAAATGATGATTTACTAATTTTTACTGAGGATAGCCTGCTATTCATATTGCTATTCAACATGTTTTTCATTTAAAATTATAGTTACATAGATTGCTTCCTTATTCCTTTTTATAAATGCCAAATGTCAGTGTTACAAGTCTTCTTTGTCTTAATGCTTTGTGGTTTGCATCCACATGGCTGATATGAAATTTGTTATTTCTTCTTTTATATCAACAGCTTTTCATATAATTTTGTCTATACTGCATATATTTTGTCATGCTTTCATTTTTAATTATTTTAAAAATCAGTGTGATTTAGGTATATCCCTTTTAGAGGACAAAAATTACAAATTTGTCATTTTGAACTGAAATTTAACAGGTTAAGTTAAATTCACTTAAATGTATTGATATGGCAATATATTTGATCCTAGCTCCCTTTAAACTTTTATGCTATGTTTTCTATTTTTACAGGTTTTTCTTAACTTTTCTTTTGTGACATGTTTCTAGTGGTTAACTTTGTAACTACATATTTATATCATACTTTCATCTATTAGGATTAAGTACTTTATATTAGTTCCCTAATGTGAACAGGGAAAAAAAGTTTCAACATTTTAAAAAGCATAATGACTGAAAGCAATATAGGTTGCCTAAGTACATGGAGGTGATGGATATGCTTTTTAAAAACTATTGTGATCATAATTTCATTTGCAATATTATGTCAAAAGTTAATTTTTAAGTTTTAAATATGTATAGTATGTTGTATGTCACTTATGCCTCAATAATGATGTGTTTTAAATGAACACTTACATAAAGACCTTCTCAGATAAAACAAAGTTTAGAAAGTCAAGAGTATTCATTATCAGGAGACCAACACTGCAGTACAAAAATACTACAGATAATTCTTCTGAAAGAAAGTGATACCAGATGGACATATAAGCTATGCTAAAAAGTTAGTAGTCCTGAGAATGGTTTTTAGAAGTGAATAAACATAGAATACATAGTTTCTTATTTTAAGTCTATAAAAATAATTTTCTGTCTAAACTTAAAAAAATAATAATGTATTGTGAGGCATATAACAAATGTAGAAACAAGCACAAATAAGAGTGCAAATATGCGAAAGAAGGAAATGAAAGTTTGCAAGTAAACTCAAACTAAATGTGGATGTTATGTAATATGAAGTTATACTGTGATGAGTAAGGGAGATCACAATCCACAAAAACCAAAAACATTGAGTATGAATAGAGTAGAACAAAAATAAATAATAAGGATGTTAAGAAATTAAAAAATGAGAAGTAATAACAAATAAAGAATCATGTTAAATGCTGAAAAATTAATTAATATGAGGAATAAAAGTTGGCATTAAGATTTAGCAATGAGGAAGTTATTGGTAACTTAGGGTAGACTTATTTCACACAGTGGTGGAGAAGATTTTCAACTGGAGTGATCTGAGGAATTAATGTGCGGTGAGTACATGCCACCTTTTCAAGAAACTTCACATTAATAAAATGGAGACTGGCAACCCATAGTGAAATGCATTAGAATAAACTAAAGTTTAATTATTTTTTATGTGTGAAAATATAGAAGAGAGCCAAAATGATGATGGAATTCATGGAAATAAGGTGGTAACTTATAAAAAAAATAGAGAATATGCTATATAGGGCACAAGTTGATTAGACTAATGCCAAGATAGGACTATTTTCATAAAAATAAAAAAGTTGGCAAGGCCAACTTTTAAATGTTGATAAACAAATGTGCTTTTTGTTTGTTTGTTTTTGGGTTTTTTTGCAGGGATGATGAGAAGATAACTATTTTATTGGTGAGGTGACAGAGGGAAGTGTACATGTGCATAGGATGCTTAAGAAGCACAGAAGAATGGAATCTACCTTTGATGGAGAGTAGAATAAAGGATTTCAGAGTAGACAATGCTAGGACTTGATACATTAGTAAGAGATACCGAGGAAAAGTAGAGTAAGCTGGTATACAGAGGAAAATAAAGTCATTTGAAAACAAGGTAGATTGAATAAAACATCCTCTATAAAATGAATAAATGTATGAATTCAAAGTATTATTCAAACATAGGCAATATATACTATTTTATTCTCTACAACATTTATATGATCTCATTAACCAAATACAGACATAAACAGCAACATAGGTAGATCTCTTTTATTAAATTTACTAGAGCCCTGGTGCACAAAATTCATGCAGTGTGTGGGGGGGGTTCCCTCATCCCAGCCTTCACCCTCTCCAATCTGGGATCCCTCTCACAATCCGGGACTGCTGGCTCCCAACCACTCGTCTGCCTGCCTGCCTGATTGCCCCTAACAGCTTCTGCCTGCCAGCCTGATCACCCCCTAACCACTCCCCTGCCAGCCTGATCAACGCCTAACTGCTCCCCTGCCGTTCCGGTTCCCCGCAACTGCCCCCTCCTGCAAGCCTGG
>NW_005871048.1:60040456-60106119 GCF_000147115.1 Myotis lucifugus | reverse complement strand
GGAGTATGCTAATTGACTGTCCCACCCTCAAATGATGGTGGCGCCCACAAGCCAACAAGATGGCTGACAGGGGAGGACAGTTGTGGTAGATCTGCCAGCAGGGGAAGGCAGTTAGGGGTGACCAGGCTGGCAGGGGAGGGCAGTTAGGGGTGACCGGGCCGGCAGGGGAGGGCAGTTGGGGCAATTGGGCCAGCAGGGGAGCAGTTAGGCGTCGATCAGGCTGGCAGGGTAGTGGTTAGGGGGTGATCAGGCTGGCAGGCAGAAGCAGTTAGGGGCAATCAGGCAGGCAGGCAGGTGAGCAGTTGGGAGCCAGTAGTCCCAGATTGTGAGAGGGATCCCATATTGGAGAGGGTGAAGGCTGGGTAGAGGGACAACCCCACCCCAGTGCACAAATTTCATGCACCTGGCCTCTAGTAGTAAATAATGTAAGATCCAATTTGAAACTCAATTTTTTCCAGTCTTAACATTTTGCTTAATCTATATATATAAAAGCCTAAGCGACCTTTACAACCCGTTGCTATAATGCACTGACCACCAGGGGCAGATGCTCAATGCAGGAGCTGCCCCGTGGTGGTCAGCGTGCTCCCACAGCCAAACTCTCCCGGCCAGCTCCGATCAGCCCAGATTGGCCCTAATTGCCGGCCAGGCCGAGGAACCCCACCCGGCATGAATTTGTGCACCGGGACTCTAGTTTGTTATAATTCCTTTGGCACGGCATATAGTTTATAGATGAATCCATTAATTAAAAACAAAGTTTTCACTAGGAAAAAAAGCAAACAAGCTTAACACTAAACTTAAGCAATGGACAGTCTTCTACAGCAACCACCGCTATATCTTTGTGGTATAATGTATACTGTAAGAAAGAATTAAGGGAAGAGATTGAACTCTCAGCTCTACTGATTATTATTTTTGTTATAAATAAATTACTTAAAATTTTTTGGTTAATCCTCACTTGAAGATATTTTTCCATTGATTTTTAAAGAGTGTGCAAGGGAGGAGGAGGGAGGAGGAGAGACAGAGCAAAAGAGAAACATCAATGTGAGAGAGACATATTGATTCATTGCCTCCCGCACGTGCCTGACCAGGGCCTGAGATTGAGCCTGCAACCGAGGTTCATGCCATGAATCAAACCTGGATCTATCAGTCCCAGGGCGGGCCGATGCTCTATCCACTGATATAAACTGATCATAGCAGATTTCTTATTTTTTTAAAAACAAAATAAATCAGAATCCTCTGTGCATCCCTGACGTTCCATTTAAAGTACACGTGCACCATTTTAAAAATTCATTTACTGCTTAAATACCACATTCTAATACCAACTTTCTTGAATTGATTAGAGCTACTTAAATTGCCTACTGATTGCCAGGTCAGTGAATTTCCTTAATGTTAATCCTGGGACTCCTGCCTCAGCTTTTGTTCTTTCTAGCAATATCATTAGTGGATGTCATGCCAAGATTCCTGGCACAGAGTGAGACAATGAGGAGTGCTGCAAACACTCAGATGGATCTAGCAATTCAAAAATCAACAAATTATCCCCAAGTACCTGTTCCTTGCATTTGGCAGTACAGAATGTCTGACTTATCACAAGGGTATATCATTTTAGATGTCGTATTTAAACCAAGTTTTCTCAGAAACAAGTTTTCTTCTAGATATTCCTATTTTAATAAAAGAAAAAAAGAGTCTCCTTCACTTATAAACTATTTTATAATCTTTTAGTCTAATCTTAGGTAATTTAACTATTTAATTATATAGAATTTAATCTATACAGGAGACAAAACCTGTATTTAACTAACTGTACAATAAAGATATCACTTAAACTAACAACCTTTTAATGAACTCAATCATAAAATGATAATATTCAACTATTAATGTTGTTATAATTAAATATAAAAAATCTTAATAAAGCTTTGAAAACCATTAGAATATTTGCACTTGTTGTCAATAGCATCATTATTAATCATGCAGTAATATTATACTTACTAAGGTGCATGGAGAATAAATAAAGCATGTCTCTAAAGCAAAATATAGGAATTCAACCAGCCAGGTAAAGGATATCAGACCTAACCAATTAACAGCAGATAATAAATCCAGCAAAAACCTTGATATATATTAAGGCAGCTTATAATGAACATAGTGTTCAAGGAGGTGTTAGATATGATGGTACAAGGTTGTCAGGATGAGGGACCAAAGTGAAGGTGAGAACAGCCGCAAAACAGAATATGAAGAACTGCCTTCCTGTGATAAATTTTACATTCTCCCATTTCTCTGAAAACAGAGGTGAACTTAATGATGAAAGTGGGGCATAAGTGGGCTTTAGCTGTGTGGGGATAGAAAAATATGCAGAGATAGATACTCAAGAAAATACTCATGTTAACAGAATATATTTTCTTAATATTAAAAATAGATATTTGTTTACTAATTTCTAATTTTTGTTTCTATTGAATAATATCATAGGATGATAGCTCAGGATGAGTATCGCCCTATGAACCAGGAGGTCATGGTTCAATTCTGGGTCAGGGCACATGCCCCGGTTGTGGGCTTGATCCCCATTGTGGGGCATACAGGAGGCAGCCAATCAGTGATTCTCTCTCATCATTGATGTTTCTATCTCCCTCTCCCTCTCCCTTCCTCTCTGAAATAAATTTAAAAAAAAGAAATGTTTGCATGCATCACTTTGAATGAACACTAACAATGTGGTAAGGTCATGGTCCCCTTGAAGAAGAACTCATGAATACTAATTCCCTTTTTTATAATATTGTTTTAAATAAAACATAGATTCCACTGAGAGCTAAATATTTCTGAGTACTTTGTGATTAAAAAATTAAAAGTCTACTCTGATAAGATGACTCTAGGATGGCTACCACTAATCCCCACCTCCTAATAGCATAGCCTTGTCTACTCTCTTCCTCTTCCCTTTGAGTGTGGCCAGGACTATTGACTCACTTTGAACCAATAATATACAGCAGAAGTGATGCCATTCCATTCTTGAGATTAAGCTATAAAACATTCTATGGTTTTCATCTTGGTTTGCCTTTCTCATTCTCTCCTGGCTTATTTACCCTGGTAGAAGTCAACTGTCTTATTATAGAATAGCTAGACTCCATGTCATAAAACAGCCCTGTGCAGCTATACAGGTAATAAGAGATTGAAGCCAGACAACAATCACAATTTTCCCCACTTGAGCTTTTAGATGTGTTTACAGCCCCTGCCAACAGCATAATTATAAAACCATAAGAGATCTTCAGCCAGAAGGAACTGACTGACACCTGGATTTCTGACCGTCAGAAACTATGAGAAAATGTTTGCTGTATTAGCTGTCAAATTGTGAGATATTTTTAATGCACCAATAGATACCTAATACAACCATTAATTAAAACAGAGGTTTTATATATAATGTGTTTTTATTTATTTCAGAGAGGAAAGGAGAGGGAAAGAGACAGAAACATCAGTGATGAAAGATTATCATTGATTGGCTCCTCTTGCACTCCTCCTGACCAGGATTGAAATATGACTTCTTGGTTCATAGGTCGATTCTCAAGCACTGAGTCAGACTGGCTGGGTTAAAACAAAGATATTTTTGATGTATCAATCCACTGTTGTAAAGGAGAAACTATGCTGATTGTGCTTCTTGGTGTTCTTAGTGTTCACTTTCTAGCCCTCTGGTAAGTAGCAAGTAGTGACTATGAGAACTTTGCAGCACCGATCTGTCATTATTTATTACTTTGAGCCTCAGTGCATGAATTCGTGCATGGGTGGGGTCCAGCCGGTCTGCCCTGATCAGTGCCGATCAGGATCAGGCCTGGCCAGCCAGGGGGAGAGGCTATGGGAGGTTGGCTGACTGACCCTGCCCCCTGGTTGAACTCCCCGTTGAATTCCTTGTAGAACTCCTGGTCAAGGGGAAAATTTGCATATTAGCCTTTTATTATATAGGATAGCACCAGGAGCTGTGTGAGATAAAAGTGATGATGCAGAGACAAGCAGGAATCGACCTTTACCAGAGAGGTGGGAGAATTATGCCACCAGAGGATATAAGGCAGACCTCACTCTTACAAATCCAGTCTTCTTTAGGCTTATAGTCTTAAATAATATTACCCACCAAAATTGAAAACTCACTGTTAAAAAATTTCACTCCTTCATAAGTTTAATTTTCTTTTGGTGACTTAAAAAAATTGACTGAAATTTGACTATGTCATTGTAATCTTAGTGTTATTCAAAGATACCAATCCCAGTGCAAACGGTGAATTAATTTAACCTTGTGGCCTAAACTGCCATGTTTCAATGATTCACCATTGACTCACCAAAATGACCCACATAAGGGTAAGAGAAGAGGAACCCAGCTGTATGTTATCTAGGACTTTTAGAAAACATAGAGTTATTCATTTGGCCACATAGATGTGAACCCACAAGAAAGGTGATATTGTAAACATCAAGGGAATGGGCACTATTCAAAATAAAATTGCCCTGCAAATGTTCCCATGGAAAAACTGGAAGAGTCTGCAATGTCACCCAGCATGCAGTTGGCATTGCTGTAAACAAACATGTGAAGGGCAAGATTCTTGCCTAAAGAATTAATGTTCATATTGAGTGTATTAAGCACTCTAAGAGCCAAGATAGCTTCCTGAAATTTGTGCAGGAAAATGATCAGCAAAAGAAGGAAGCCAAAGAGAAAGTTGCCTGGGCTCAAATGAAGTGCTGGCCTGCTCCACCCAGAGAAGCACATTTTGTGAGAACCAATGGAAACAAGCCTAAGTTGCTGGGACCCATTCCCTATGAATTCATGGCAATCTATATATATAAAACCCTAAGTGACCAGTCAACTACTCGACTGGTTGACTGTTTGATCGGTGCCTATGACACTGACTGACCACCAGGGGGCAGACGCTCAATGCAGGAGCTGCCCTCTGGTAGTCAGTGTGATCCTACAGCGGGAGAGCTGCTTAGTGAGCGTACCGAGCACTGGTGGTGGCAGGCTCAGTGGGGCTGGGCTGAGTGTGAGCAGCACAGTGCCCGGCCCTGGCTCGGGCTCCTCCCTGGCCAACTGCTACTTCGAGCACTACTACATCCCTCAGGGGATGTCGGACTGCCAGTTTCAGCCCAATCCCTGCAGTCAGACATCTCCCAAGGGGTCCTGGATTGGGAGAGGGTGCAGGCCAGGCTGAGGGACCCCACCAGTGCACAAATTTGTGCACCAGGCCTTTAGTATGGGGATAAAAATATTTAGAGTGATCTGTACTGTTGAAACTATTTCTCTTAACTGAAAGAAATATTTAAAGAAAACTTTTTAAAAAGTAAATTAATTGAATAATCTGATGTTAATATACTCCTCTGACCAATTACTAATTTTACTTCATATTATATCTATTGAAATAATAAAAAAATAGTAAGAGAAAGGAAATTTTAGAAATCTACAGGTTAACTATCTCAGAATCACAGAATATCAGTGCTGGACAGGAATTTTCACATGCCACTGCTGGCAAGGAATAGTCATAAGATGTTGGGGTGCGATACTTTAGCATATACTCTGCTGATGAAAATCTGTAAGAAAGTAATCCATTCCATCATTATAATGATAAGCTTTTTCTCTCCATTTGAATAGTCTTCATAGTTTTTAGTTGGAAACTAATTGTGTATAACTTCCTTATTTTTCTCTAGGGTAATTCACATTAAGCCTACTCCTGGCTTCAAATACTTTAGTTATTTATTTTTAATTTTATTTTTTAGTTACAGTTTATATTCAATATTATTTTGTATTAGTTTCAGGTGTGCAATACTGGTAGACAATCATATATTTTACAAAGTGTTTTCCCCTGGTATTTCAAGTACCCACCAGGCACCATACATAGTTATTACAATACTGTTGACTATCTTTCCAATATTTAGCTTATTTCCCCTCGACAATTTTGTAACTGCCAATCAGTACTTCTTAATCCCTTCATCTTTTTCACCCAGCCCGCCAACGCCCTTCCAGCTGGTTTGTTTTCTGTATCTATGAGTCTGTTTTTATTTTGTTCTTTAGGTTCCGCATATGAATGACATCATCTAGTTAACACTTGTTCTTCATACTTCTTCTTCAAGTAAAGTTGGAATACTAGGAACTGAGAGAAATATTTTTCCCTGAGTTGGTGGCCTCTGGAGATGTACCAAAGATTATCATTTTCTTTTCTCAGCACATGATGCTCTCAATGATGGTGTGTAAGTTTCAATTAGATATACTGTGTTTCTCAACACATTGTTGGCTCATATTGTTCCTGTCAAGTAAATGACCCAGGTCTGTCTTACATAAATCACTATTGAGATAGCTTATGGTGTTCTTGAGCATGGCAGTTTGTTTTAAAAATTTAACATATACTCCTAATAAATAACACTGTCATAGATACACATAAAAATTGATGTTATCTGAAATTGTGTCAATATGTATTTAGTTATGCCCAGGATACATCTCTCAAAGTCTTCAACCATCAATATTGTTCTTCAAATTATAGTTTAAAATTTTGGGTGATATATATGCAATGGTGCATTTCAGAGAATCCTAATTCAAAATGAATTAATTTTTCTAATAATTTAAGTCTACAATATGTTCAAGTTTGAATTTGTTCTTAATCTAGTTTACTTTTCCGTTTAAGGCCTTGGATTTATATCCTGCAAGCATATCAGAGATTCATTTTTAGGTAACTTTTATTGAATCTCTTTCTTCATATGGAAACAAAACTAGAAGTTAGGCAGAATGAAAATAGAGTCACCAGCATGTAGTCTTGAAATAAAAATTATAAAGTTCTAACAGCATATTAAAAGAAGGAAGCCAGCTTGAGAATCAGTGGGATTACTATATAAAGAGGGTGTAAATGAAGTTCTTTTAGATAAAAGGGAAATTGCAAAGAGACTAAGTAGATTTTTCTCAATTGCTTTGCCTGAGGAAAATGTCAAGGAAATTTCTACAGTTGGATCTTCCTTGAAATGGGCAATTAGCAATATTATACCGACTAGTGATATGCTTTTGTCAGTGATTTATATTTTAAAATGGATTAATCTTTTATGTACTATGTATGTCCAAATGATCCTATGAAACCATCAACTCCTTTGTGAAAATGTGTAATTCATATTATCTGGTGCTTGCTATCATATTTTACAAATAGAAGACATTCATTTAGATTATTTTTGCCCACCTCTTGGAGGTAAAATATCATAGAAGATGTGATTTTATTTTGAGATAAAAATATAGTCTAGGAGAAATGGTAAATGTCATTTTATTTAGAAATTACAAAATGCCATCCTTTGTCATGAATCATGTGATTTTCTCTCTCTCATTTAATTCATGTGAGGTTATCAAGTTGTTAAACACAAATATCGAAATCTAAGTTCTCAAAATATTCCATTATAGGAACTGCATCAATTTTTATGCTTTCCAGATAAAAATGCATATATGATTTGCAATAAAAATAATGAATGTTATTAGTAGGCAGAAATATGTAGTAAATACTCGTGTGGAGAGACAGTCCTCAATGGATCTCTTACATTTCTGATAATCTTGTGAAGCATTGACAGTTTGTGTCTCAGGTTATTTCAAGGATGTCTGTGTAGCAAATAGCCTTGGAACATAGAGTATCCCATTCTGGGGTAGAAAGCACATTTTGTTTTCAGATCAGGTTCATAAAAATAATGCCATTCTCCAGGGAAGTGTTGGGCAGGTTTGCTCAGAGCTCCATCCTGGGTATAGCTTTCAATCGGGGTCCTCTCCATTGCCTCAAGAGAATTGGGGACAGGGCAAGGGGAACTGATATGAACAGAAAACTCACGCTGCTCTCTCAGAATAACAACATTCTTAGTCTCTGACCCAGGGGTTTTGTGCTTTCCATCAGCATCTTTGAAAATGGGAAGCTACCTTGTCAGCTTCCAAATAGGTTAGAGCTTCAAGCCTTTCATAGTTTTCGACAACCCCTCTAGTTAAGATCTGTGCAGTATAACATTTCCTTATGTCTCCAAACTATACTTTCTGAACCACATTCTATTGCAGTAAGAACATGGGTTCTGTTTTCTATTTTTCACCATAATATCAAGAGTGCTGTATTCATCACCAAATGGTTGTATTCACTGAGATGTCAAGCTTTTCATCTTTTTGAAACATGTCATTTTGTTATATTGAAAGCTGCAAAGTGCTATAAAGCTGGAAAGTAGTGTTATATAAATTATCTAATTTAATCTCCCCAAACATGAGGAATATTATTGCAAGCAAGTTTCCGATAAGAAAACAATGAGACTCAACAACATAGCCAGGAATATACAGTTAATGAATGCTAACGTCTGCCTGGCCAGCATGACAGTGTTTGAGCATTGACCTATGGACCAGGAGGTCATGGTTCAATTCCTGGTCAGGGCATATGCCTAGGTTGTGGGCTTAATCCCCACTGTGGTGTGCAGGAGGCAGCAGATCAATGATTCTCATCATTGCTGTTTCTATCTCTCTCCCTCTCCCTCTTTGAAATCAATAAAAATACTAAAAAAAAAATGAATGGTAACTTCTGACACTATGCCTTGGCTTTCCTGCATATTACCCTTCTGTTTTTTGTGTTGTTTTTTTTTAACTGTAAGGAGAGAGAAACTGAATTTGGTTCTTTGAAATGATTAATAATATTTTTAAAACCTCAAGATAAGTTAAAAAATAAAGTACAGCTGAAATACATAATGTTGGGAACATAAAATAGGACTAGAAATTGAATAGATATTAAGTAGAAGTACCTCTTGAGAGTAAATTAAAAAGAGATAAAAGGATAAATTCCAGGAATGTATACATGTCAAAAACTTCCTCAATAGACATATGTAACCTGGAGTTCCTTATCAATACTCACAATATTAAAAGCAATTTAAATAATAGTCAGTGAAAATCCATATACTCAATTTTATGAAATGATCAAGAAAAAGATAATTCCAGTCCTAAAAAAATATATTCTATTGTATATAAAAGAGAAAAAAAACTTGGCAGCTCACTTTATGGTGCTAGTATAATCTTTACCTCATATTCTCTAGATGATTGCTAATGACTAGTAACCATATTCAAGGTAAAAGTTAAGGGGCAGTGGGAATTAAAAAGATGCTGCAAATTGCATGTATCCTCTTTGATCACAAATTGAAAGGTTTCCTACAGACTCCAATGCACATTTCACCTGAGGACTCAATGGTTAGCATAAAATTAAAATAATGTCAGGACTGTATCCAATTCAGTTTGGAAATATATATATTTTAAAGATCCTCCACTACATGCTTCCAGGTAGGAGAAGACTGTGTAAGGAGTCTGGACTCACAAAATGTTGCCACAAATTAAATGATTTCATTTCTCCTCTTTCTGTGTCTTAATATGAGTACCATAGTAGAAATTCCAGGCATAGAAGTGTAGGGGCAATTGTTGTTTCATTTTTAAACAAATATTTAAATCAAAGTTTTTGCCTCACAGCCAAAATTTTGGACCTAACAATAATATGAGTATTAGCAGTAGGATTCACACCTGTTACTGGTTGCTGTCTTATAGCATTCAAGTCCCTCTGTGGGTGAATACTTTATTAGTCTAATGGAAGTAAAAAAAAATAAATTATCTTTCCTATCCACTTCATGTATTTCTTCCTACATTCACTGATGACTTCTGATATCCCATCTTGGGATATGACCTATTTTTTATTATGCTACACAGGCCAAAGTAGCTGGGTTTTTATGCTTATGCTATTGGCTTCCTATTATTTTGTCTCTAAAATCATCTCTTAAGACTTCCTGTTAAAACTTGTCATTACCCAAGGAGCTTTCCATTTCCTTTCATTTACATTATTCACGCAATTTACCTCAATCTCCCTATATTTTGTATTTTAGGAATAGAGTTAAAATAAAACTTTTGCTATTTACATCTGGTAATTTCATTCATTTTTAAAGATGTATTTTCTTTAAGAACTGAGATTTCACTTGGTCCACCTATATATTTATAAAAATTTGTATTTTTCCATAGAGTAGCTAATCTTTCTTGCTCCCATAACTCATTTTAAAGACCTTACTCTATGCTGAAAACTTGCTTAGATTAGAAACTCCAACTTTCTTGGGCCTGGAATATGACTATTAATATTCATACTAATATGAAGAGCTCTTATGTATTGAAAAGCCAGATCTTAAGACACCAAGGATTGCATATAGTCCCTAAAACTCACAAAAAAGCCTATATGTAAATTATTTGCCTCCATTTTCTATATAAGAAAACTGAGTTTCCAAGAAGTGAAATAATATGACCAAGTTAAATTACTTCTAAATACAGACAATAATTGTATTCAGATATGCCTGACTTTCAATCTTATGCTTACTTACAACAATCCCCACTAACTTCTTTAGTCTTATCTTCATCCATAAACCATGAACAATTAAATATATCTTGTGTTATCATTTTTTGTATATGTAAAGATTCTACAGTCTTGTCAATTATTTTTCAGATATGTTTGAGTATTTTTCATACAAATATTTATTTATATACTATTGGCCTACACAAATTTAAAATTCTTTTCAAATTAATATGGAAACTAGATTGTCTGATAATTTTCATTGACAGTAAACTACTTGATCTGGACAGTTGTTGAAAGCATTAGGAAACTACTCAAAATCAGATAAAATACTTGTCTAATATTCTCATTACTCTACTAGTTTAATTGAGAAGCAGATGAGATTTAAGCATGTCTATCCACCCCTGACCTTTTTAATTTTTTATTATGACCTAAAATACAATTAAAATAATATAATATTACCCTCAGTATTTATTGTGGGTTTTTTTTTCTGTCTCAAGGAACAGGCATTCAGTAGTAAAAATTCAGCATAGATTCCTTATAGACATTTATTTAAAATAAAATTATGAATTGAAATAATCAGAAAAGGTCCCTTAACAAATCAAAAAATTATATAACAACAAGTATAATAAGGGATTGGTTTTGTTCCATTTAGATGCATTCCTGAGTTTTGTGCTATCATCATTCACCCTAATTTCAAGATTTTTTCCTAGCCCACAATCGCAGATCAAATTAGTACTCTTATTACTCCTTTTCTATTACAATAGTGCAACTGTAGACTCTGAATATGTGAATTGCTTTTCCATTTTTAGCTTAGCAATTGTGCCAAAGTGGGGTGAATTCATATTTTTCTTTTTGAATGAGGTAACAGCAGGGATTTAACATGTACCTCTTGATGATTTGCCAGACTAAGTCCAATCACTATTATACCTTCTGAAAAGACAGATGAATAAAAAGTTTGCCTAAAGTCATCTTCTAAAAGATTAGAAGAAGGTACTTTGCAGAAATTTGCCTTCCATTGTGGCTTTCATTTCTCAATATTTCTTTCTGCATCATGGATCAATGACAGATATATAGAAACAAAAGCTTGAAAATAGGATTCTGGTATTCTCTTTAATTTGGGAATTTAGAGGCTCGATACAATATTTTTTTTTCAGATTTGACCCATAATATTTGCTTAGAATATCTTTTGGATCTGCTGATGATTACTCCCTTGGTCCTCTTCTGTAACATGGTTGAATAGCAGTCTACTCAAGGAGAAGTAATAGTTACACCCTTCAACTCTCATAAGAGAATTCAATCATTCATGCAAGAAATACTTATTGAGTGCCAACCATATGCCAAACATACCATTTAGGTTGTTTGGATTATATCAGTGAATAAAAAGATAAAAATATTTGTCCTTGAAGCATATCAGTAGGGTTGCAGAAAGTTAAAACAAAATACTGCGTCTGCAATTACTGTGCAACACAGAACACTCATCTCCAGGTATTTCAGAAAGAATATATCCTCAAAAAGACTTCAAAACATTTTTATCAGAAGCATGATAGAGAGAAATAATGTTTGTATTTGTTTGCTAGGATGTTGTAACAAACTACCACAAATTGGGTGGCTTACATAACAGAAATGTATTGTCTCATAGTTTTGAAGACTACAAGTACAAGATCAAGGTGTCAGCAGGGTGGGTTTCTTGGCTGGCAGAAATATCACCGCATTTGCCTTTATCATCACATGCTGTTCTCCCTCAGATTGTCTACTCTCCATGTGTATCTATCCCTGGGACAAAATTTCCCCTTTGGGAGATAAGGGTCACATTGGATTACCTCCCACCAAAATATCACTTTAACTTGACTAATTATATCAGCAATGACCTATTTTATTTCTATAATAATAAAAGAGTAATATGATAATTAGACCAGACAGCTGAACTACCTTTTGGACATCATTCCGGACGAAGCCGGGGCGGCAGGGGCCAAGGAAGAGGTGGTTGGGGCAATCAGGCGAACAGGCAGGCGAGCAGTTATGGGAGATCAGGAAGGTAGGCAAGTGGTTAGGGGTAATCAGGCAGGCAGGTGAGTGGTTAGGAAACAGCAGTCCCAGATTGCGAGAGGGATATCTGACTCCTGACAGTCAGACAGGCAGTCAGACATCCCCTGAGGGGTCCCAAATTGCGAGAGGGTGCAGGCCAGGCTGAGGGACATCCCCTCCCCATGTATAAATTTTGTGCACCGGGCCTCTAGTCTATATAATAAAAGCCTAAGCAACCATTACAGCAGAATGACCAGAACGACCAGTCACTATGATGCGCACTGACCACCACAGGGCAGATGATCAACACAGGAGCTGGCCCCTCATGGTCAGTTTACTCCCACAGGGGGAGCACTGCTCAGCCAGAAGCTGGGCTCATGACTGGCAAGCACAGTGATGGTGGCAGGAGCCTCTCCCGCCTCTGTGGCAGCACTAAGGAGCAGTGAGCCCATCAGTAAGGAGCCAGCAGGCAGGAGGTAAAGAGTGAGGGATCCCAGACTGCGAGAGGGATGTCCATCTGTTGGCTTAGGCCCGATCACCAAGTGTTTCTTTACTCCGTTCGGCCTGCAGGGATTGGGCCTAAGCTGGCAGTTGGACATCCCCCGAGGGGTCCCAGACTGTGAGAGGGCACACACTGGGCTGAGGGCCCCCCTGCACCAGTGCACACATTTTGTGCACCAGGATTCTAGTTTTAAAATAAATTCACATTCTGACATACTCAGGATTAGGATTTCAAAATATGAATTAATTTTTATACATGGAATAAATCTGTAGTTTAGTTTTATTCTTTTGCATGTGGCTTTCCAATTTTCTCAGCTCTACTTATTGAAGAGGCTTTCTTTTCTCCATTATATGTTTTTGGCTCCTTAGTAAAAAATTATTTGCCCCAATACATGTGGTTTTATTTCTGGGCTCTCAATTCTGTTCCATTGGTCTGTATGTCTGTTTTTCTGCAAATACTATGCTTTTTTATTATAATTGCTCTGTTGTATAATTTGAAATAAGGTAATATAATATCTCCAGCTTTGTTCATTTTTCTGAGGATTGCTTTGCCAATTCGGGGTCTTTTGTGGTTCTATGCAAACCTATGACTTTTTGTTCTATTTCTTTTAAAAATGTCATTGGAATTTTGATGGGGATATAAAACTGAAATTCATAGACAGAGACAACAGTATGGTGGGTACCAGAGGGAAGTGGGTGTAGGGGTATAGTAAGGGTAAAGAGGGTCAAATATATGGTGATTTGATTTTGTGTAGTGGGCACACAATACAATGTACAGATCATATATCATGGAAAAGTATACTTGAAATTTCATTAAACAATGCCATGCTAATAAATTTAATTAAAATAACAAAAGTCAGTCTAAGAAAATACTGCAACTAAAGGAAAGTGGTGATGTGTGATATAACATCAAGTACAATGTAAAATGCTGCTTGAAACAATTCATTTAAAATATGAGAAGACTGTGGGACTATGCCTTTGGCTTGAAGAATCACTTAAGGAAAAATGTGGTGATAAAAAACAAAACAAAACAAAACAAAACAAAACAAAACAAAAAAACAACAAAAAAAACTGTTCTTTGCTTCTGTGGTTCTTTCTTCAAGGAAGGCTCACAGTTCAAAACTGAAGCAAAGTTGGTCTTATCACAGGTAAAGTCAAGGAGCATGTCACAGGCACTTAGATGCAGTCCCCTGTTCTCACCATCCTTTTTTCAGTTAAAGGCTTTTACGGATGACAGGGATCTGAGGCGAGGAGGCTGGGGAACACTATATCAAAAGGCTTCAAAAATCAACACATTTTCTCTTAAAACTCCAAATCTTCCCGCTACAGATGCAACCTCAGAAGACTACAATAAACTATATGAATAAGAATTAATAAAAAATAAACAATAATAGCATGCTGCTATTTCTATTTATTAATAACTACTAGTATAAATATAAAACCATTCATATTGATATTCTCAGAGGGAAGATAGAGGTGGGTGGGTAGGTACAAGAGATCCCTCAAAGAACTTGTATGCATATATGCATAACTCAAGGACACAGACAATAGGGTGGTGAAGGCCTGGGATGGAGGTAGGGGGTGGAAGATGGCTAGAAGGGGCCAATGGGGAAGAAAAGGGACACATATGCAATACTTTCAACAATAAAGATTTAAATAAACCTATATAACTAATTAAACACCAAATTCAAGTGGTATTATAGTTTGACAAATGATTGTTTAACATGGGTAAAGATTGAAATTGTGAACTGTGGGGTGCAAGTTGTTAGTTGAAAATTTGCAGGAGGGAGTGCTGATGTCTAAGCAGGAAGTTAAGTTTTTATTTTTAATTTTTAAGTCAGATCATACTCATCTAATAAATGCATCGTTTCCTACCAAAGAAGCAATTCCATTATTCCACAATTTAGGAATACTGAAAAAAATTTGGAGAGTGAGGGGAAGGAATTTAAGAGGAGAGCTACAGAAAAAAGAAATTTTCACAAAAAAGAGGAAACTTGCATTCAACAGAGAGGAGTTTCTTAAATGCCAGTATGATGTGTGCTGTAGAAAGTGTTAATAACAATTCACTGCTTGAGCAAGTAGGGATTACAAATTTTCTCTGACTGAGATCTAAAACCATGACATTAAATGGACAAACTTAACAGAAGTTGATTGAGACTGCATAAAATGACTAAAAAACATACATATAAAACCAGTACATATTGCTTTTAAAATGATGTTTGCTAAATCTCTGGATAGGAGGTTTGGCAGTTAAAATTAAAACCACATTATATATAACTGATATGTACTTACTGTGTGTGTGTGTGTGTGTGTGTGTGTGTGTGTGTGTATGTGTGTTAATCTCTCATTTTATTATTCTTATTTTACGATATAATTTCACTAGTTATTTCTTCTTCATTATAAAGCTATTTATCTGTTCTACAAATAGTTATTGAGCACTTATTATCTTTTTGGAAGCCAGAACCATGCTAAGTTCTGTAGCAAATAGACCCTATGTCAACATTTTTGTTAAGTTTCTAAAGCACAGAATGGGAAAAGAACCTGAACAGTTTCCTTGAGAAGATGTTGCTTCAAAACATCTTATTTCTGTCATGGAGGATAATGTATTTATAGTACTAGAAAAATCTAATTTTTAAAGGTAAAAGGAAGACTTTCTCTCAATTTAGATACTCAAGAATTTAACTAAATTCCAGAAGCATGCATGGTAAAATCCATGAGCGACTTCTTAATACATTTTAAATTCCTAAATAAATGCTTGGCAATGAATGCTGTGTAGTCATTTTAACAACAAATGACTCTAATGCCTTTGACTGTTGTCTCGATGCTGAAATGCCAAATAGAAGCAAAATATTGCCAGAAGCATAATGGGAGAAAAACACTGCCTTCTTAACTAGCTCTGTGGTTGTAAAATGAGGAAAAACATATTATTTTCTAACATGCAATTTGCCATTTTTTTTCTCACTTTGTGCAGCAAGAAAAGTAGCTGGGTTTAAGAAAGCATGGTTCCTTTTGCCTATACTGTGCAGGAGATTTACTAAGACACAGCACTGCTTATTAGAATAGAGGAGAAATTAAAAGCAAGTTATTGATGTCTAAGCCAAGATCAGTTAAGCTATGGTTAAACAAGGACACCAAACTCAAAAGAGAGAAAACAGAGGAACCATAGTGTTAGAAAAGAAAGACCAGAAATAAAAGGAAAGCTTAATGGAATCAAATTATGGGTAGTAGGTGGTATGGGAGTGGGGAAGAGATGGTGAGTAAAACGTAGATACATTTTATTTATTAGAGACTAGGTGTAGCATGGCCAACTCTTGGATCCTGCACTTTTGTTGATTTCATTCTTTTCTATGTGGCTTTCTGCACATCAGCTACAACAGTTCAAGTTGTGAAAATGATTGACCACCAATGGATATTTTATCAAATGGGTCTATTAAAAGAGAAGCTATTTTTACCCCAAAATAGCCTCCAACTAAAACATCTAGTAAAAGTAATTGATCATGGACCAGCCACAATCATTTCTGCTTAAAACACAGTAATTTGATATACTCATAAGTGAGAGTGTGGTTAATGGATATGTCTGAAATGCATCATGTGATCACCTTGGAAATATTTCTGTCATCTAAGAACTACAAATCCTAATTGATTTGTTCACTTTGGAATGACAAAACCATACTGTACCTTTTGCTTTTAAATTAAGCTTCTATAATCCCTCTCTGACATGCTTTTTTTCTTCCTAGATCAATGAAATGAAATAATTCTGAAGCAAATGGACCCTACAGACCATCTCTAAGGAATTCCAAATAGGTCCATTGGAAAATGTAGTTAAAATTCAATAGGTTGTTGGTAGAACAATTGATTTGGAATTCAACATTTTAAATAGGAACTATTTATGATTCTGATTAGAAATTTTTTCACATAAAGTTCCTCCATTTGAATAAGATCATTTTCAAGGTACTGTAAAACTGATTGAGCATTACTTTGAAAGTCTTGAACATGTATTTTCTCTCCCTTTAAATTTGGTTGTGCCATTTTAAGTTTTACACTTGATATTCTGCAAAATGAAATTAAAACATCTTTAACCATCTGGTAATTTTGTGGATAATTTAGCCTAAAACTACATGTGGCAGTTTATTTCAAAGTAGTTCCCATTAAATTCTGACCTTTAAGTATTGGGACTCCATTTTTTAAATATAAAAGTGTTGTAATTACATATTTCTAGTTGTCCTAAGGCATTAACTATAATTGAGGTAACTATTCAATAAAAAATATAATTTTAGGCTCTTAATTATTGTGGAACTGCTGTTGCCTACAGGTGGTAGGTCAAAATGGTTAACCAATAGATGAACCAGGGGGGTATCTGTGAGGAATACACGCAGATGGTTTTTTACAGATTTTATTCAATTTATATTTGCTTTTTCACTGGAAAAGACCTTGCAGCCTTCATAAACTTTCATAGCCCCTTGGTGATTCTTATACAGTGTGGGCCCTCAGAATATATCCAGAAAGCTAATGAGGTCATTTATAATGGGTAGACAGCAAATTTTCCATGATATATTTACTTATATCTACTGTAAAGACATTTGCAAATAATGATAAAGGAAAAAAGAAAAAAAACATGTGCAATATTAACTGAGAAATTTCAGGAGAATGTTATTTTTCTTTGATTAATATAGAGGGAATGATTCAAGGAAATGATCATTTCAGCTTGAATTGCTCTAGCAGTCTAGCACAGGGAAGAGCAGAACATAAAGAATGACTTCAAACAAGGTTGAAATAATCACTCAAGTGTTGCTGGGAATAGGAGAATTCCATGCAGGAGCATGAACATAGACTTGATTTCAGAGCCATACTACATATACTTAGTAGTTAAGATAACTATGCAAAATGTAAGGTATTAATACATTTTACTATTTTTTTAAATTGATATCAGAGAGGAAGGGAGACGGAGAGTGAGATAGAAACATCAATGATGAGAGAGAATCATTGAGAGACTGCCTCCTGCATGCCCACACTGGGGATTGAACCTTCAACCCAGGAATATGCCCTGACCAGGAATTAAATGAAATGTGACCTCCTAGCTCATAGGTCAGTGCTTAACCCCTGAGCCATGCCAGCCAGGCTACACTTTTACTGTTAATAAGATAATGGAAAGCAGTGTTTAATGGGGAGAGGAAGACAGTCATTTAAATGTATAACTATCATATTCTCTCATTTTCAGCTTAGAAAATCTAAATAATAAAAACCTAATATGCAAATCGACCAAACAGGGGAACAACCAGTTGCTATGACACTTACTGACCATACTCAACACAGGAGCTGCCCCAGCTTGCAGGCCCCAGGCCAGCCAAGATGGGTGACAGTGGGGGCCCCCCCAATCGCTCTGCTGGTCACCCTGCAGAGGGAGGTGACTGAGGGCAGTGGCGGGGGGGAGGGGGCTGGTGAGATGGTGGTGCCAGGCCAGCCAAGGTGGGTGCCAGTGAGGGCCTTCCAATCGCCACACTGGTTGCCCCACAGATTGGCCCTGATAGTCGGCCAGGCCTAGTTCACCTGTGCATGAATTTTGTGCACCAGGCCTCTAGTTATATATATAAAACTACAGTTGGAACAAGACTCAAAGCATCTTGGTGGAAAGGTCTGTGATACAGCTTGAACAATATGCAAAGAACAATGGTACTCAAGTTAGCAGTAGAATTAGAACATCATGGTTTCATATGGCTGGTATTTTTATATCTTTTCTGGAAAAGCAAATATATACATACATACATACATACATACATACTTACACACATAAATCTAAGATAAACTTTACCAGAATAATTCTTTCATCTGCGAGTTCTTTTATTTAAAATTACCAATTACTAGAGAAACAAGTAAATTCTTTCTTGAATAGGCAGAAGTTAATTCATAAATTCTTTGATTGTTTTTCTTTCCTGATAATGTTCTGTAGCATGTCACTATGACATATATGCAAAAATATATATACAGTTTGTATTTGTACATAAATATTCACTTGTATATGTGTTATTACACTAAATCTTTAACCACAACTATATATTGCTACTTCAAAAGGAAAATGTCATCATGGTAATGATTAGTATTTGTGTATGAGTATAACCAAGAGAATTATGTGACCAAATTGCTTCCACAATTCATACAATGAAGATATTTTTATGACTCATTCACATTTAATTTTGAGTGCCAGACTCTGTTTTCAGGATTTATTTTTCTTCTGCTGTACTCTATTTAATAATGGGAATACACATATTGAGCCACCTATCTGAAAACATCTACATTAATAAAAGAGAAACATGCAAATTGGTGTCATTCCGCTACACCTACCAGCCAATCAGGATGAGTATGCAAATTAACTCGACAAAGATGGCGTTTAATTTGCATATGCAGGCACGGAGCGAAGACTGAAGACAACTAGAGAATGAAGAGGGTTGGCTTCTCTGCTGCAGCCAGAGCGGAGAAGCCCAGCCTCACTGCTGTGACCTGAGCAGAGAAGCCAAGCCTTGCTGCTGCGGCCCGAGTGGAGAAGCCTAGCCTCGAGGCTTGGCTTCTCCGCTGCAGCCAGACCAAAGGCCTGGGTCCTGGGTGCCAGAGGAAAACCAGTGCCAGCAGCCAGGGGAAGGAAGGCCTATTGTGAGAATCTTCGTGCAACAGGCCTCTAGTCAAATTATAACAATGTATATATTTTGCTTATGGTTACATTTAATAACAAAGAAATATTAAAATTCATCCCTGTTCTACAGGCAGGATGCTAATTTAATAGTCAATTATGTGTTTGGTAATTTCCATTCTGAGGTCCAACATAGGAGTTGAAAAGTTTCTCATTACAGCAAATAATTGCCTGAATTTTTAAAATGTCAAGGTCTGGGAATAATTTCTGTCAAATAATAGAACATGACAAAAACTATTTGACCTGACCAGGGAGCTCAGTTGGTTGGATCATAGTGCCCATATGGCAAGGTTGCAGGTTGGATTCCCTGTCAGGGCACATACAAGAATCAACAAATAAATTCATAAATAAGTGGAACAACAAATCTCTCTCTCTCTCTCTCTGTCTCTCTCTCTCTCTCTCTCTCTCTCTCTCTCTCTCTTTCTGAAATAAATAAAAATAAATTTGAAAAATGATGAGGTATATTCACTATTCTGTATTTGCACAAAGGAAATACAGACTAATGGTAAGAGATGTGGACTTAATATTTCATAGTTTTGTATTTTTATTATGATTAGAATTAGAGTTTTTCTCTAGCCCAATACTATTCTATAGCTTGTGAATTTTTCATTCCTGACATTACATTTCCTCTCTTGTGCCTAACAACATTACTAATCTCTGTTCATTCTTAATAAGTTGGTTCTAGATTTTCTCAGATCAAATGTTTCCAAATAAAGGAAATTTTTTCCCCTACAATTTTTGTCATTAAAATATTTTTTTTCTAATTAGATATTCTATATACAGAGTTAGCATGAAAGGCTGCTGAAATTAATCAAATTCTCCTATTTTGAGGTCATCTTTTTATGGCTTGGCCTTGAGGGACCCAAGACATTGGGCTTCTGTCATAACCTCTATTATCTCTGGCCTCAAAAAGCTGAAGAGAGAGTAAATGAATCAGCTAAGGCCTCCCTTGTCCTAATACTGGTATAGTGCAAGGAGAAACATCTGCATTCCAACCTCTGTATGTTATAAGAATCAAAAATAACCAGAGAAGTTATCTAATAACAACACATTAAAGTGGCTAAGTACTAGAACTGAATTGTCCAATACAGTAGCCACTAGATATATAAAGCTATTAAGCACTTAAAATTTGGTTACCGTGACTGAGACTACATTTTATTTTATTTGATGAACATTTGGTGACTTCATTGCAATGTGCTTTAAGGGTAATACATACCGTTAGTTTAAATAACATAACGTAAAATAAGGTATCTTAATTTTTATGTTGACTGCATATTAACATTATGCTTTTTAATATAATCTAAGATTTGGCTGGCATGGTTTGTATAGCCTTTATAGAATTGTTCTAAAATGAGAGTTTAAAATAAGAGTGTAGAAATGAAAAGTACTTGTCTTTCTGTCAACAAGGGAATATGATATCTTAGGGGTGGAGGTGTGTCTTTGTGCAAAGCACTTCTAATATTTGATAAAATACAAAGTCATACTTTTAAAAGGCACTGTTGATCAGATAATTACATAAAGGAAATCTTCACAGGTTCCAAAGAATAAAAAAAGCAGAAATTCAGAAAGGCAAACAAGCCCTCTAGACATTAAATACATAGACTATCAGCCAAGCTTTGCATTCCTGGATTTGGAGCCATAAAACACTAGTAGGGACATTTAAATGGTAATTTTGACAAACTGTTAGAGGCTGATTGTGGACTAGCATGAGAAATCTTGGAGCCTTCATCTTGGGGAGTCTACAATTTTGTGAGTTTTACTTCTAGGAACTCCAACAGGCTCCTGCATTGAAGAACCATGAAAGATTTCTTCCTGTATCTGGCAAGGTGATGGAAAAATCAACCACTGAGAAATAAACACAAAGCATCCCTTCTAACATGAGAAATGGGAAAAGGTCTTTATCAGAGCATTGATTCACCTAGGGGAAGAGCTTTTACCTGACTCCATTTACCTCTAGGCTAAAGCTAAGGGAGGGCATAAGCTAAGAAGCACTTGTTATAAAACATCACAACCCAAGGACACAGGATAACTAAAATGCACCAATGTAATCACAAGATTATAGTGAGGAGACAGAAGAAAGCTAGGTAGATAGGGGTGGGACCACGGGAAGGGAAAGTAAAACCCAAGAACCCAACTAGATGGAGTTACTAAGACACCCCAGCTGGGCGGGAAGAAAGGGCACACAAGTCAGAGGCATGAATTTAAAAATGTATGGGTATTGCTAAGACAAGCAGCATGCAGATAACCAATCACAAGGCAGTTAGGCATATAAACCAATCCCAAGGATATTGCCGAAGCAGAATTCTCTGAGAATTAGGAGATTGCAAGATGGTACTCACCCCCAAAATTAAAAGGTGTGTGCTTCCTCTCAAGCTCTTTCTCTTCTCCCAGAACACAATGGGTTCCAGACGTCCACTCTTGTGGCAGGGGAGCACATCCTTGCATCCACGTGGCTTATGGCCATGTGGGCCTCCACACATGGACTATGAGACTGTAATTAGCTTGGATACTAAACTACTCCCGACTGTAATATGGAAAGGAAGCTCTGGGCACTGGCCTGCTTCGGGAGCCCCAGTTGCTCCTTTTCTAGGACTGGCTTCTCCCAATAAACGTTGGTTCTATTAACGTTTTTGTCCACGACTTCATTCTTTGATTTTTGTGACACAAGAACTCGGACTCAAACACCACCCACATTTTTGGGTATCAGTAGTATAGTTAACTAAACCACTAAAATCTTTGTTTATTATCATTATCAAGTATTATGTACTGGATATTACTATAAATGTTATACTTTGATATGAATGCCAATTCAAAGGTATTACCACAAACATGTGAGTAATGCTTTGCTTGTCCTTACGATGGCCACAGCATCACTAGATGGAAAGAATTTTTCAGCTCCATTATAATCTTGTGGGACCACATCACTGACCAAAACATCATCATGTTGTCAACGACTATATATACATACAGATACTTCTTACTAGTTCTGTTTCTCTAGAGAACCCTGACTGATATACTCATTTATGATACAAATCCTTGGCAAACTAGGAATAGCTGAGAACTTCTCAATATGATCAAGAACGTCTAAAAAAAAAACCCCACGAAATCTAACATGCATATGGTGCTAAATTGGACACTTTCTCCCTCAAAACAAGGCAAATATGCAGAAAAGAATTAACAGAGTAAACCTAAGACCGCTTCCCTTACAAAGGCCTGCTTGCAGTTTGGCCCTTGCCTGGCATCTGAGAACTTAGATTTTGAGAGACTTCCCCCTTCTCCCTATCTGAAACCTAAGCTGGTTTGTGGTACCTAAATTGTGCAAAAAACATGGTTTATTCTGAATATCTCTTACCTCTGGAAATCGGGAATTTTGATGTGCATAGGAAGAGAATGCATACATGACCAGGCCCCAGTGAATACCCTGGGAATTGAACTTTAACAAGCTGATATCCAGTAATATTTCATACCTTTTATTGCATCTGGATGGGCCATGGTACCATCTCTCACCAAATAGGATGTGAATGGATCAGTCTTTCTTTTTTATGAAGGCAACTGGTTGTAGAGGGTTCAGCATTTGACTTCAAGACCTAGGGGATATCAGAGAGATAAATGGAAGGAGACTAGATTTATGAATCACTGCTTAGGGGAGATCCTTATACAAATCTGGAACACTTGAACTTTACCAAAGAAGAAATAAACCCTGTTTTATAAACCACTGAAACTCTTTCCTGTTACAGTAAACAGCTTTGCCCTAATAAATACAGATACAATAGTTATAAGAGGTGTGGGAGAGATTTGTATATTGGAAGGCTAATATTTAAAAATAAGAAAAATCTTTATTTAAATGAGTTAACTTTCAAACTTAAAATGTTCAATAAAGACTAATTACTAAAGCAGAAGGAATTTTAAAGATATGAAGCTAATAGAAACTAGGACCCTAAAATATGCTATAGAAAGAAATGAAAATTGAATATTACTCATTAAAAAGTGATAAAATTGGCAAAATTATTTCAAGTTTGAAAAAAGAGCACAAGGAGAGATGGAAAAATGTTTGAGGGTTAAAAGTAAATAAATGTTAATGCAATAGATATTAAAAAGATAGTAAGATAACATAACTATCTTCTGCTGAAAATTTAAAAACATTTTAAATGATAAATATCTAGAAAATTCTAGTTTTACAAAAACCTACACAAGAAGAATTAAAAAACTCTTAATATTCCTAAAAGTATTAAACAATTGAATCAAGAATTAAAAATCTCACTCATCTCCACTGTCTCCCAATGTAGGCCCAGATAATTTTACAGAGTTCAATCAGGTTTTCAAAGAATGGATTTTTCCAGTCTTATCTAAAATATTCTCATAATAAAAATATGTTAAAGGTCCCTAATTTTTATTTTATACTGAATAAGATTGACACCATAATTTTAAAAAGCAAAATAAAAAATTAAAGCAGCCCAGCCAGTGTGGTTGAGCATTGACCTATGAACCAGGAAGTTACGGTTCGATTCCTGGTCAGGGCACATGCCCAGATAGTGGGCTTGATCCTAGTATTTTTGTGCTTGCTATAAAATCTTGCCTATTGCAAGTTGTGACATGGACTTGAGACCTACTGTAAACTGTGTGTATTCAAAATTATCACTGTTCCTCCTTTAATAATTTGATTTTGATTCTTAAAATTTCTCCATCCATATAATATCAAGGTAGCTTTATTTCTCCTTCCAATTTCTATCTGAAAATTCTACCCTTTAGAAAACTCATAATGAGTATTGTTTCCTATTACCAAGAATTTGCTTTCTAAATGTCATACAAAAGTGACTAACATTAGCCATCTGTCCTGATTATACTACAGTCTTTTGTTGTAATAATTTGGATAACATGAGGCATTTTTACTGCTCAAAGATTTGGTGATTTTTTTGTGCCCCTTTTTCAATTTGATTTCCCAAACTCGCTTTTGTCAGCACCAGTGCATGTGGTAGGGAAGTGTTTTTATTAAAAAACTAGAGGCCCGATGCATGAAATTCGTGCAAGGGGCTCGGCCCTCTCAGCCCCAGCTACTTACAGAAGGTTGTCTGGAAGGACGTCCAGAAGGTCATTCGGCTGTCTGGTCTAATTAGCATATTATGCTTTTATGATTATAAATATGACTGACAAACCTTAGCAGGTTTTGCTCAGTGGATAGAGCATCAGCCTGTGGACCAAAGGGAATCTGATCAAGGGCACATACCTTGGTTGCAGGCTCCTCCCTGGCTCAGGTCCTGGTCAGGGCTAGTGCAGGAGGCAACCAATCGATGTGGTTCTCTTACATGGATATTTCTCTCTGTCCTTCTCTCTTCCACTCTCTCTAAAAATCAATGGAAATATATCTTTGGGTGAGGATATATGTATATATCCTCACTCAAGGGTTCTTACTTTCCCTATGGCCATCTTAAAAAAAAATAAATCTCCAAACTTCTCATATTCTAACCCCTTCCTGTCTACTCCTGGCTTTAACTTTCTTGACATGGTCACTAGCACTTTATAACACAATGTTTTTTTGTTTATTTCACATTCCCAATATGTTCTGTTCTATAGTAAATTATATTATCAAAACCTTTATTTGTGAATTAAAAATTCAGTGCCCTCATTGTTTAATTTTTCTCAAAACAATTAAGTGTAATCTAGTTTGGCTGCTGGTTGGTCCTCTTTAAGAAACCATTGGCAAAAAACAGTGTTTAAATGATCCTGAGGTAAAGGGTAAGTGGAAATTTAAGGAACTATTCTTTAACAGACAAGGAAATAGCTACCAAAGATGACCTCACAGGGAGAGTCTTAGATGTCAAATTTATTGAGACATAATAAGATTTAGGAAAGACAAAAGAAAATGTGTGAAATTCTGTTATTTTTTATTAGGAATTTCTACCTTTTCAGCAAACAAGATTAGGCTGTCCTTTAACAGAGAGAGACTGGTGTGTGACTGGGCTATAGTGAAAAGCAGAAATGTCCTCCAAATCAACTCTGATTTCCAATAAGAGCTGCCTTAATATTATTAAGTTACTATGTGCTAGTAAAATGCACTCCTGTTAACTCCCACAATGGGAAGCTATGTTTTATAAAAACAAATGTTTATTTTCCTATTTGTGGAACATGAAGTTTTATTTTCAGTCCGATGAAGTAGACTAAATAAATCATTTTATTTTGTCCAATACCACCTAAAATAGGAGCATTCTTCTTTCATTGAAATTTGATAATAGACTCTCTACTATATTAGAGATAAAACTCTATCACAATTAATAATGTATAAATAAAAATTGATAATCTGGTATCTCTAGATTTTGGGTAGAAGGGAGGGGTGAATTGATTTTGAAGTAGATGCCAGGTTTTCTGCCAGATCCTGCATTATTTCTATTCTAAGAATTTACAAGTACTGGATGGTAATTGAGCATTTATTATAATTGAGCATTTATTACTTATTATATAATAGCAAGGTATTATTATACATGATAAGTCCCTGTAATTCCCCCCATAGAAGTGTTGCCTTTATCAGACAAAATATACCTTATGAATATGCTAATGACTTTTTGTTTCCTTTGAATTTTGAGAGTTTCATAAACCTCCAAATATTCTTACTCTAAACACTTCATTTACATATTTTTAAAAACTAGAATTAATTTTCATTTAAAAATAATTATATTAACAATATAAACTGATATTTATAAAAAAGATTCTGAAACAGAGAGAAATAAAGAATAAATATAATTCATAAAATTATACTAATTTATTAGACTAAACTTATATGTAGATATTTATGTACTGAAGTTATTAAAGATAATCCACTACACACAGTGAAATAGAGATTATAAGGTCCTTTGTCTTCTGCATGGTGAAGTGAAGGACTGAATGAGCTAATAATATATTTTGCCTGCCTGGATAGAAAATACATATTCTTGCTTAGTCTGTGTTGAAACTTTGCAAAGCTTTGATACCTGTAATATATAACTCAGGCCACCTTTTTTTTTTGAGTCCAGAGGTTGGGGAGATTGAGTTTGAAAAATGAAACCATAATACTACTACTTAATTTGCTAAGAACTTTACTAATTTCTGTGTTTTGCACAAAAAATCACAACTGGTATTCATAACAACTCTGTGAGACAAATATAAAGATATTGCTATTTCTATCTAAGACTCAAGGGAAAATTTAAACAATGTTTAAATTGACATTTAAACTTTGACAAGTAGTTGTCACAGATTCATGATATGTTCTGAATCATGGGCTCCTAAACCTAAGATAATCCCCCCCCAGCTATTAATCTAGGCCTAAATATTTCTGTTAATATTTTACAGGTTCATATTTTAATTTAAGGCATTAATTAAGAATCAAGGAAGCTGAGTTGTGATTTTTCCTCAAGACTATTTGTCCCAATAAAGCATTTCACGTTCCTATATCACTTACTTTCTCAAACTGAAACTGAGACAGTTAAGGTTGGCTGGGACAGCTAACTTTAAATTGGGCAAGTGAAAGATATGGACAGATAATTTGAGAATTATTTAGTGAAATACAACTTAGAAGAAGCTTATGCACTGTATCTCAACCTAAACTAAAAGATATGCTTGAAAGTAATTTTTAAGTTGGTCTTTTATCGATAGGCTAATTGCCATGTATTACCATTGTGTGATTAATATGAAATTTATGTGCAATTGGAAAAGAAACACAGGTGATGAAATCTGGGAGACTTATTTAATGTTGGTTGTTCTTGAAAAAATTTCTAAGTTTCCTTTTAAGTGAAGGAAAGGGTATCAATAAAATAATACTTATTTTTTGAAAATTATAATTACTTTAACTTTTAAAACATGATA
Organism: Myotis lucifugus; assembly: GCF_000147115.1. Classification (NCBI taxonomy): domain Eukaryota; kingdom Metazoa; phylum Chordata; class Mammalia; order Chiroptera; family Vespertilionidae; genus Myotis; species Myotis lucifugus. The sequence goes on along the minus strand of NW_005871048.1, from coordinate 60,078,771 downwards.
TTAAAAATGCTTTGTAAAAAGTAAAACACTTTTAATATCACTTCTGATTTTAATGTCTTATGAAATGGATCATCAAAACCTTTTGAAATAAATTTAACATGAACAACAATGGCTTCTCCTGCCAGCTGTCTTTGGAAGAATGAAGACAGGATGGATTATAGGAGATTGGACCCACAGTGTTGCAAGAGCTACAAAACCAAATCACATCATGGAATGAAACCTCAAGCTCACAGGAAAGTGACTTTCACAGAGTATTTTTCTGAATGCAATTTTCTTTTATTATTTTTTGTGAGGAAGAGCATGATTAGTGACAAAGGGGGAGGAAATGCATTGAAAACAAAACCCTGAAAACAACATGATAACTACTTTCTATTTCTGAAAAACATTTTTCTTAAATTTGTTCTGAAAAATACATGAAATATAGAAATTGCTCTTATATAGCTTTTCATTGTAAAAAAATGAGGCAAGTAAATGTCAAAAAAGAAAAAGTGAGAAACAGAAGATATAAAAGTAGGGATTTCAGGCTAAATCTACTTGTGATATTAACAAGTCATTGAATCTTCATTCTGTATGATAGCCAGTTTTGAAAATAAATTCATGTGTAATTTTATATAATGAAACACGAAAACATGTGCCATCTTTTGTGTAGAGTATTAAAATAATATATATTAAAAATAAATGGTATAGTTTTAATAAGGCATCAATTTGTTCTTTGGTATTTGAATATTATTTCTTTTTACTTCAAAAATATTTCATACTTAAAAATATAATTCTAGAAATTAAACACATTTATATAGTTAAGAATAAATTTTATTCTTAAAAGCATGTTTTTTAATTTATTTTTATTAGGATAAAAATGATAAAATTAAGTGATTCCATGCCTGAAATATATATTACCGATGACATATTTTTTAACCTTCTCCAGATGGACTCCTAAAATAAGTAATTATCTTTTGAAAATAATTAAACTAGCCAAATATTACTTATTTTTTTTGTAGGTACACAAAACTCCGGAATCTGTCTTTACCAAATGATAGATATTAATGAAAGATTCAGATTTCTGAAAGAGAAGTCTGGCCATACCCACTCTTCTGCTTTTGGGAAAAATAATCTCAATGATATTCAGACAGGTTAAAGACTAAGTTCCATTCAGTCACCTTCAATCTAAATTCAACTTTCTTAACAACTTACATGATTGACCTGCAATAAATGATCTATTTGACATAGAATAATCACCCTTTGGACATTTGCTGAAACTTCTTGCTCTGCTTCTACTTCTTTGGACGTGTCTCACTCTTCCTGTGGTAGATACTAAAAGTGCTGCATGGGCTTAAGGTGCTCTTGGATCTCTCCTAGCATTTTTATCCCAACATATTGTAGAACACATTCCACTTTTGCTTTCTTTTATATAGCTTATAGTTTTTACATGTAGGTCTTAATTCTCAAGTGAGACTCTAATAGTTTCATTGAGGATAGAGTCGCCAAGACTTTTTTTCCATCTCTCAGGACTTGGAATAGGATCTTAAATATGGTGCACATTTAGAGGGCCTTAGTCAATTCATAAGTGTTAGAATACATTAATTTTTTTTTGGAAATTAAGGCATCCGAAATAGCACTTTGAAAATGCCAGTAGATGATTTAGATTAAGAATTTGCAGTATTTTTACATAAGAAAAATTGCTTGTTAAAATTACTAAGGTGGCACTAACTATTGTGGCCCAATTTTCTTATTTCCAAAGCTAATATTGCTGGGCAATAAGACTAAATCATGCAATCCTGTCAGTGTTGCTCAGTGATTGAGCGTCAACCCATGAACCAGAAGATCACGCCATTTGATACCAGTCAGGGCACATGCAAACCATCCAATGAACTCATTTTAAATTATAAACTGCATACCTTCCTCACAGGATATAATTTCAAGAATCCTTGAGTGACTATTTTCTCCATTAAATTTCACCCAAGACTTTAAAAAATGGATCATTACTAAGATATGTTTGATGTCTCTGTAGTATTGAAGGGCAAAAGTCCTTTATTTCCATAAACTCAGCGAAGTGAAAAGGTATAATTCTTACTCGCTAACTTAAAAGCATTTTTTGGAACTTCTTGAAAAAATGATCTATTTTTTCTCTCATCTCTTCCTTTATTAAAAAAACTACATATTTCATTGATATAAATCAAAGAACACTTGTTTCCAAATGTTAAAATCATTGGTACTGATATTTTTATCTTTAAATTATGTAATTGGAATACTTGAAAAAATGAGTGGGTTCTGTGCTGGTTATGCTAGTCAAATGCTTGTGAACTACTTCAGATTGTATAGTTTGCGAGATTCCTAATCCTATAGAACAAAAAGATTTACCTTGTGCAGATGAGGTAGAAAATAAAAGTTGAAATGGTCTTGTTTCCTTCAAATAATATTTAAATTGTCTTTCTCCCTAAAGGGTCAAAAAAGGAAATTTGAATTTGAGTCAGATCTCTCAACAACTGTTCTGAGGTTTGTTCTATTAAAATTGAAAGCCAAGTAAGTTAATTCAATGTTACCAAATCTTGAAACTAAGTACAATTTAAGTTTGAAATTTAGGATTCTTTCCTCTTTCCAGAATATGTAGCTTTAGAGTTCTGATTTGTTGAAAAGCTGATCAAGTACTATCCATACTAATAAGCAGATGAAAAGTTATCCCCAAAAGGCATTGGATCTATGCACATCCTTCTATACTTATTACCATGCTCAGTTAATTGCTGATTTTTGATGGTTGCTGAAATGAATAGTCTACCTACATTTCTGCTTGTTTTCCCTATATATTCAGCTAAACCAGACAAAAAGAAAACAAGCTACACTCATCAGTGCAGGTCTATACAAACAAAACAATGAGCAGTGGTATATTTAATCCTTCCATATTGCTACTAAGAATGTTGGACCCAATATGAGCCTCTCCTTCTACCCAGATTTTTGACTACATTGCATTACGCTAAGCATATAAGTCAAAGAACGTGTTAGTATTTAATAGCTGCACTGTGACCATTAAATCACTTCTAAAATAATGATTTATTACTGCTTGATAATTTTGTTCTGTGTAACCACCTCTGTGAATTAGCTTCAATCTTTGACAGCACTGAAAGTTAGGCTGAGGCTGGATACAAAATGAAGGTCAAAAATTGTCCATTAAATTCTACCTGAAGCTTCCACATGCTGTATACTAAAGGTTTGTATACTTCTTGTATTTGGGTCATATCAATATCCAAGTCACTATTATAAATATTCCTTTCTTCTTCAATATTCTCCAAGAAGAGTTATGTGTGTGTGTGTGCACATATATGCGTGTTTATGTCAATGCAATTTCTCCCAAAATATTTTCCTCCTGCACCACGTTTTAGGAAAGTCACAATTTAACTTTGTATAGAGCCTTTCCTTTTCCTCTTCATTCTCATCTTTAAATCTGTATTTTGTACAGATTTGTTATAGAAATAATTTCTGATGGTAGATGTTTAGCAATTTCTGCAAGATCTATTAATGTTTTACTGTTTTCACAAAGAATATTGGAATTTATAAATTAGCATAAGAAAATCTTGGATAAAATTTATTATAACAATTTCTATTTCCTCTACTTAGCAGTCACCATTTGGTATTGCCTCTGTGGGTAAAAAATTATCTTATTAGAAAGAAGTAAATTTATTTCAAAGTTATATTTTATTTAGATCTATGAATATAATTATGACATACAAAATGTGCTGAGCGCATTAGTGATTCCATAGCTGATTCCATATGAAATCATATATGGTTCCAGAGTTGATTATCCACGGTTAGTGAATGCTCAGAGTTGATGTGTCAACTCTTTGCTCACTAAACATTTTGAGAATTTTCTCCTAACATTGATAAACTTGAGTTTTTAAAGCAAGGTATTGAATGTTGAATGATTTCAGTGCATTTGCAAAGCATTTATACATCATTATTGTGTGTGTGTGCGTTTTACTAAAAGTAGCAGAATAAAAAAATGAGACCCAATCCATACTTATGATAATAATATAATTGCCTAGTTTCAGAGGTCATATAAAAATAATGTTTGTAATGCTTTCATTAATAAAATTCTAAAAGAAATCAACATAGAAACAATATTTCAATACTACAGTAGCTCCATTTTGCCTCCATATTAGATTTTATATCAGGGACTTAGAAGCAATCCGTTATCATTAGTATGTGCAATTAAAAATTAAATGGATCTGGCTGGTTTTTTTCTACAAAAGCAGGGAAATATTTTAGTAAGAGGCCCTTGGCTTTTATGTAAATGGTTATACGTACAGAGACATTTTCATCGTTCAAATCCTCATTTGTAAAGTTACTGGGTGAATAGTAGACACAAACGAGCAAAACAATATAAAACAAAACAAAAGCTTTGGATGGTTTATCAAGTCTAAATCCAAAAGCCTACTGGACTCCTGAAACCTGGCCTTCCTGGTCTTCTTTGCATAGGAAAATCAAAATACCAGGATTCATAAAATTCTCCCCAAGGTTAACCCTTCCTTCGGGATGAGTGTGGCCCAACATTCTCATAATCAGAGTAGGTACCTCCAGAGGTTATTCCCCAAAGCCCCTGAGTGTCTCTTTTGATTTAGCTTTTTGCCAGAACGCACTGTTGTGATATAAAAAAGCGATAAAGTAGTATCTGGAAAGTTAAAATGTTATAAAAAATTAAATTACATTTTATTCCTCAGGCTTAAAACACAAATTGAGAATTATTCAAATTAAACTTACTTCCCATAACTCAAAACTGAAATATGATAGCACAGGCGGTTACGAACAGAGGCAAATATTCGAAGTTTTGCACATAGGTAGAATCAGACAGAAAGTATCATATAGCTTTTGAGGACACTAGAATATGATAAATTTGAAGAGCAAACAAAAGAACACCCCTTGAAATTATTCTTTGTTGTGGATTTCAATTAATACATAAATGTGGTCATTTTTGGCTAATAGGACCCTATGCTATGAATTGTTATTTCAAGATCAATAGCAACAACCATAAATATTATCTAAACAATTTGGGTGCAAAACCCCAAAGAAATTCTAAGAAAATTAGCTGATTTGGAAAAATATTAAAATAACTAAACCTGTTTATTATATGTATAGTTAGTAGTTGCTTCACTGTTGAAGGTTTATGCAATTCTCCCATAATACATTTTATTCAAAACGTATGCAACTATACATTTATATGCCAATGGAATTAGAAAATTAGATGGTGTCTGCAAGCCTTTATGTAACAAAACAGTTTATAGTGGGCAAAGCATTTTTGCAGATACTTATGGATCCTCACACAAGCCTGTGAGGTAGGAGGAAAGCCATCTTTACAGTTCGAACCCTAAAGCTCAGAAACTTTGGGGACATCTCCAAGAATACGTGTGAATCTCTTTTGTTGTTGTTTGCTCCTAGTCTTACATATTTTCCTGCAGATCCCAAGCATATAAGGGCTAATCAGTCAGTGAGATGGGACAAATCTGAACCTATGTAAGGAATAAAAGTCAATTTTAAGTCTATAAGGTATTAGGGATAATCTTTTCGGACTACATTCTTATTTGGCGACGTATATATTCTTGATGACTGCCCATGCCATAAATAAGCCAATTGTACTGAAGTATAAACAAATTACAAAATTTCTGACAACTAATTTTAGTTACAGGAATGATCAAATCTGCTAATTTAAACATACTAAAACCAATGGGGCCCCAGGGGGGGAGAAATAGAGTTCCCCAAAGGTTTGAACAGGGTGAGGTTTATAGCTACTTTTTAGATTAAATCTTTCCCTGATATTTCAGATTATTGAGTATACCGTAAACCATTCATTTTATCAATTTAATAAAAAGTGTTTTTTTTCTTTTAAAATAAAAGGGAGCCTGTGGGACAGAGACAACCGTCTCTGTGCTTCAGAGCAATGCACAGTCAGTGCACAGAAATTGCATACATTATAGTGCAAGCAGCAAATCCCCATGCTCCATCCATTCCGTATGGAGAAAAGAAGTGGGGAGGGCAAAGAAAAATGGCCCATACAAGTCTGTGACAGAGTGGCCTAGTAGACTGGGTATCTCTCACATCACTTAAACATAAGACGAAGCTAATGAGATCTGTCACAATAACAGAGCGTGGGTCTCAAAAGTCCACCCAGAAAAGTGGACAAGGAGGTCTTGATTACCTTCTCAAGTTTTATTCTGCAGTGAACCACCCCTAGAAATCAGTCATAAGTGAGTTTGAACCTTTCTACTTCATTTTGTTTTGGAAAAAAAAATCACAAGGTATTGAAACGAATATCATTGTTTGGTTGAATCCAGGTATTCTTAAGTAAACAGTACCACAGACTTTATTGAGCAATTGAAAATATACACAAGGTACAATAGCTTTTTCTCTGTTTGTGTTGTTTTGTTTAATTTGACTTTCTTCTGATTAAATAACCCAGTTTCGATCATGAAAAGGGCACTTGTTTCTACAGTGGCTGTGTACAGCTTGCTCAGTTCCAAGTACTGTTCCCACACTTCTTCTTTGTCATGGCTGAGGTTATGTCTTCACTTGCTCAGGCAGCAAATTCTAGAATGTTGAAAGAATGGCCCCCCTAAGTTGTTCTTTCGGATTCCATTTCTCCATAGAGTTCAGCCAACTTTTTAAACTCTGGTCCCCAGTCCCCAAGGTACTGATAATCCTGGTCTGACTGTGTAGTGGCTGAGTCCAGGGAGCTGATAGAACCAGCTTCTGATCTCTGACCCTCATAGGCATAAGTCTGAAGAGAGTCATAAGGAGGGACACTGGGGTCTAGGTCAGCTTCGGCCAGTCTCTGTTTGATGAATTCCTGAACATCTATACTTTCCAGGGTGGACAATGTCTGGTGTCTGGGCGTGAGTTGCACTTCAGGTCTGATATCTCTCCGGTACTTGAGCTCCTCAGCTGCAGACGGATTCCTCAAGGCGGTGATGTCAAAGGCCTCAGTGTCTTCCTCCCCGCCCCCTTCGTCATCATAGGTGACCACATTCTCCCGCACATCCTCCTCTGAAATGATCAGGGGCTCTTTTTTGCTGCGTCTCAGGGTGATAAAAAGTACTACAATCGCTGAGGAAAAGGGAAAGAGAAGGAAGAATTAGAGGAAAAAAAGAGGGAATTGGTGGGGATTTGACATCAGCAATTTCCAACCCTTGTCATCAACTACATCCCATTCAGGCTTGCATTGTAACACAACCCTGATCTTTGCACTCTCTGAATAACACCTCAAGGTTTGTTTTTCGTTTTTTTTTTAATATTACAAATAATTAAAAAAATAGTTACCCTTATAAAACATTAGGAATTTCTGATCTTTTCTAGAATGCCACAGTGTTCTCATTTGCCAGGCTTATGCATTTGGGATTGCTATATAGCCATTCAGTGTTTACACGGAGGGAAACTGATGATGGAAATGAAATATGAAATTTTGACTAGAAAAATGATGGTGTGTGTGCATCTACCTACAGATACTTAGTTTCTCTAGGGAGATACACTGAAGACAGGCTATTTTTAAATATTTTTTTTAAAAAAAATACATATTTCTATTGATTTTAGAGAGGATGGAAGAAGGACAGAGAGATAGAAACATCAATGTTGAGAGAAAATCCTCCATCCACTACCTCCTGCACGCCTGCTACTGGGGATTGAGGCTGCAACCCAAGCATGTGCCCTGACTGGGAATTGAACCTCTATTTCCTGGTTCATAGGTCGATGTTCAACCATTGAGCCACACTGGCCGGGCAACAGGATATTTTAAGTTTCTGTAAAATAGGAAGGGGTTTCTGCCATAAATCCTGTACTTTTGATGCTTTGTTGGAAACCAAAGCAGGGATATTTTACATGGTTGATCTCTTTTGTCCATTTTCCTTTAGAAAAATAGCATCATGCATTAATAATTGCATTTTCTATCAAGCTGCAAAGGTGTTATTTTATCTGTATATAATTTAGATTTCCTAGGAATTTTTCAGTTGGCACATTGTTCTTTACATGATGTCTTTACTTAATCTTCACAACAGAGCTGGGGCTTTGCTCATTTTAAACATGAGAAAACTGAGACTTAAGAGTGCTCACATGAATTTCTACTATCTAAGCCTAAGATCGCACAAGTGGCAGGTGGGAAAGCTTGGACCAGAATCTATGACTTCTCACAACAAATGTCATGATGTTCCCATTACCACATTCTGCTTCATTATTTAAAAAAATATATTTTAATCTGAAATTCATATTTTTATATGGCATTTTGTTTATTTATTTTTTTAATTTCGATATACTCTATTTTATTTGGCAATCCTAATTATATGTAAGCTTTAAGTGGTTGTAAAACAAACACTGGGTTGGTAATCTGTAATTGAGAACATACCCGGTACCTTAGAAACTTTCCTTTTACCCCTTATTTCTAAAAAGTAATGGGAAGAGATTAACCAAAGAACTTGTATGCATATATGCACAACCCATGGACACAGACAATAGTGTGGTGAAGGCCTGGGCGGTGTGTGTGTGGGGGAGGGGGCGGGGGGGTTAGAAGGGGTCAATGGGGAAAAAGAGGGACCTCTGTAATACTTTCAATAAAAAAAATAAGAAATTTAAAAAAAAAGCTTACTGAATCTACTACTAGTTGATCCTAATGTTATTTTGATGATGAAAATGGAGATCACATAACTTTATGGAACCCAATTGTGATTGGCTTAGATGTTCATAGATCTACTGAGTAGATTCCTTCCTTCTCCAAACTGGGCTGATGTGGAGATTGGAACAGAAATTAAAAGTATTGTTCTGATAAATAAAAAGCAACTTCTAGTCTTACTTTTATTGTTATTGTCTCCTTGCTTCTCTTTATTGTTTAACCCCTTTAGTGTATGCCCCTAAGCAATACAGATCACCTTTGTCTATATTTGAAATAGATATCATAATGTACATGTGCTTAATACTTCAAAATATGGAGAGTAAGAGGAATAGGTTTTCAAGTGGAAAGGATAATTATGAGACAGAAATCTACTACTGTACATGTAAAAAGAGATGGTCACAGTACACTGGGAGGAATCTGATTTTACAAAAAAAGGCACATTGGGGCTATGAGGATGAAGAAGAAGAGGACAAAACATTTTTATAGAATCAAAGAATTATCTCTAGAAGTATGGAATAAAAGGATCCTGACAAGGTAATGGGAAAACGTAATAGGGGAAACTGTAGCAGGCACAGGGAAGCTTTGGGTCACTGTGTTTGAAAAGGAGTCATTACAGCAAACTGAAAATGAAATGCTGATGCTATGCAGGCCTGCTTCACAAAAACTATCCTACAGAATGAAACAGTTTCCCATCCACATTGCTTATACTTCAAAGACATTTTCTAACACAGCACTTTTTTTTAAAAAAAGGAGATTAGCACTGAATGTAGTAAATATACATTTAATACTTCACTGTTTACGTTAGTGTAAATCCAGCCTAGAGCTTTCTAATTCAATGGCCTAAGCAGCATCCGCAAGGAGCCAACTTCATTGTATTCAGAGGTTTAGATTTATCATCCACTATATATTTCTGCTCATCTTTATGATTAAGTGATGAGGCTTTTCTAGATTAAAATATCTATTGCTACACACTGCCTAATTTATTGTAGCAAAATTTCTATCATCTGTCAATAAATCAAGTTATTTTCCTTTATGTTGAAATAATGGGTGGTTGATGTCAAGGGGATTTATGTGCATATACAGCAGAAAGAACTCGATCAATGCTATTGTCAAAGTACGGAGGTAATGTTCATGTCACCAATATTAGTATCATATTTGCCTAATGAACATAGGGAATAATGCTGGGTTTATTATTATGATAGCTTATGCTTGCTTATTCCCCCAAACGTAAGAAAATATTCCTGATATATTTTGATCCAAAATGTAGATACTAGTTAAGTTTGAATTTTGAGAATTTACATCTATTTCTTTCCAGGATAGTTATTTTCCAGTGACCAATATTCCTGGATTTGTTACCTGCGGATTTGATATGGGGATCAACATATCATTAATCATACAATCTGAGACACTTTTAAGAGTGAAAGGAATGTTGTTTATAAGGATATCAGGACAAATATGAACACATGGTCCTCTAGTCAAAGGCAATTTCAAATCAAATCAGAGAAGCCCGGCCAGTGTGGCTCAATGGTTGAGCATTGACTTATGAATGAGGAGGTCACAGTTCAATTCCTGGGCAGGGCACATGCCCAGGTTACGGTCTTGATCCCCAGTATGAGGCATGCAAGGGCAACCAATCAATGATTCTCTCTCATAACTGATGTTTCTATCTCTCTCTCCCTCTCCCTTCCTCTCTGAAATCAATAAAAATATATAAAAAATATTGGAGAAGAATGTGGAAACATAGATGAGATGTGCTTTTGATAACTTTTTACACACATTGTTGTGCTTAAGTAGGTGTTCTAGAGCAGAAAGCACACAGTAGATATCCCATAAACAATTCTCATGTGGATGACAAAGAATCACCTGTGTAAAACTGCCAATGTGGCATTGTATAAGTGAAACTTCATGCATAGTAATAGCCTCAGTGAGAAAATAATTTTAAAATATAGTTTAAATCAGCTTATGGTTACTAATGATACCAAACACATAATTTCACTTGAAAACATTTTTTTAATATTTAAAAATCAAACTAAATGTTTTCTAAAAATTTCAAGAGCAGATTTATTAAAGGAGAATGAGTGAAGATAATAATTATACACATAGATTTGAGAGTTAAATCTTTATTTAAAAACTGGCAATGAAATGAATATATTGAAATGACTCCCTCCCCTCCCAGCAGTCTATCAAACCATACATAGAAGGCATGGTATATCTTCCTACAGTGGGTCATCTGGGGAAACAGAATATGATAAAGCCATTGGGTTGAAGAGAAACAGAAATTGTTTTTCTTTTTTTAAAAAAAATATATTTTTATTGATTTCAGAGAGGAAGGGAGAGGGAGAGAGAGATAGAAACATCAATGATGAGAGAGACTCATTGATCAGCTGCCTCCTGCACGCCCCCCACTGGAGATCGAGCCCATAACCTGGGCATCTGCCCTTGACTGGAATCAAACCCGGGACCCTTCAATCCATAGGCCAATGCTCTGTCCACTGAGCCAAACTGGCCAGGTCAGAAATTGTTTTTCTTCATTCAAAATTATAAATAATTTATGATATTATGAAGTTTGGTTACATGATCTGGACTGAAACATGAGTAAACTGTATTATTTTGAGAAGTCTTTATTTTAATGAATATTTTATTCGTTGTTAGTGTTTCTTTTTTTATTTTTATTTTTATTGATTAAGGTATTACATATGTGTCCTTTCTTTTTCTTCACTTCTTTTCTCTTTGAGTTTGGCCAGAATTTTAAAGCCACTTGATTTTTTTTATTTAAGAAAATTAAAATAAATTTATTAAGTATCATAATTTTATTTTATTGAAAAGGGGATTGAACTTTGGAAAAACATTTTCCTATTTGTTTTCTTATTTGTTTGTTTGTTTATATCATTATTCCAGTGATTGGAGTTCTAAGGGTTTTTGAGTTTTCTTAACCTAAACTGTCATACAACTTGCATTTGAATACCTTATATACTAACTTCCAACATACTTCCCTCAAATACTTTTAATAGCAGGTTCTTTTACTCCAAAATAATCATTTAATTATTTTTATATGATCATATCATAGTACTAAATTTGACAGAATGAGATGACCCAAGTCCGGGAGATTATTTTTATTAGCTTCTTCAATCTGTCTATTTATACCTCGTATTGACACTTCTCAGTGAAACTTCTTTTTTCAAACCAAGGTATGCCTACAAAGTCATCTAAGATACCTCTGGTGACAAATGGGTTGACACTTATCTTCTTATCAACCCCACCTTTGTCTCCTTGTTCCTTTCTTTCAAATCCACTCTGATCTCCATTTATCAAGAAATTGACATCCCAGAGTAGGAGCAACATAGCTGATGTACCCATCTAAGTCACCTGCTTATATGTGATGTGTGGACTGCAAGGGTCTGATTCAGATCCTGTTTTGGTGATGTCTTGTGCTGTGTGATTAGGTGTGCTTTGCCAGCTGCCTGGTGCTCAGGCAAGTGGTGGGGTAAGGATGGGAAACAAATGTCAATTCCAACGAGGGGAAGGGGACTGTAGCTACCCTTCCTCTAGCACCAAATGTTGATTGCACCATGAAGGCTCACTCCTTATTTGTTCCCATCCATCCCATAAAATAGATCTGAAAAAGGTAATTCTAACAGGACAATGCCCTACTCACAATCTGCACATCTACCATTTACATTTAGGCCCTTTGATTTTCAAGCACCATTTTTTTGTGGTAATCAATGTATACATAGATGGAGTCTGAACATACTGTAAAATATTGAATCGTGATATTATATAGCAATATGTGTTATTATAATAAAACAAAAATAAGCACCACAAAATTCTACAGATCGCTCTAGGTCCTTCCAGTGGAAACTGTATTTTCACAGAATCAGAAATATTGTAGAAAGAGGCTGAATGGGTCCCTAAGGTCACGCCATTAGTTAATGGCAAAACTAGGTCTAGGTTTATACAATTAAGGTCATTTCACAAACAAATGGCTACTAGTTAAGACATATTTCTAAAATATTAATTTCATGATATATTTAGCTCTTAGGATTAAATGTCACTTCAGAATTTCAAGGCCTATCATGAAGATTTGTTACCTCTGTTGTTGCTAATATTTTCCTTAGAAATTATAAACTCACACCTTAACAAACATTGTTTTAAAATGACAAATGACTATATTCTGAGTCTGTTGGTTCGTATCTTCTGAAAAACAATAATTACACCTAAAATCTCATAAGATATAAATTGCATTATAAGTGATTGCTTAAACCCAAGCTTAAGAAATTATTAGGCAACCTTTGGGTAAAACTATAAGAACACATTTGAGTTCCAATAAAAATAGCATCTTGGCTTCCTTAGTGCTTAGGGATAGCATAAAATTTAGAAATGGTCTCTTATTTATCCCAAAGGGAAAATCAAATTTTATAAAATAAGTTAAATGAGAATATTGTTTCATGAAATAAAAAAATGTTATTTTACATAATACACCTTCAATCGACCTGAATATTAACATTTTTCAATTGCTTTTTAAGGTCTTATCTTAGTAAAAGAAAATAGTTTTATGAAGATAAATGATAACAAAAGCCAAAGGTAACATGCCTCTCCCAACTGAACAATCTGTCAGAATAAAGACTCTGGAAGAACTTATATTAAACTCATTAAGTTCTATACTTTGTAGTTTTAAGTTAAAAACCCTAAAGGGATCAATGTTTGTAGTTGTTTCATTTTCTGTTTTTTGGTTTGTTTATGAGGTTGTTTTTTTGTGTTTTGTTTTGTTTTTTAATTTCCAAAGACAAAAAATGTAATGTGTTACTATCTAAAGAAAACAGTATTGTGACCAATCAATATATACATTAAAACAAATAAACAAAACAACTCCAGCCTGACAGATGTGGCTCAGTGGATGAGGGTTGACCCATGAACCAGGTGGTCACGGTTGGATTCCAGGTCAGGGCACATGCCCGGTTTTAGGCTCCATCCCCAGTAGGAGGCCTGCAGGAGGCAACCAATCAATGGTTCTTTCTCATCATTGATGTTTCTATCTTTCTCTCCCTCTCACTTCCTCTCTCTGAAATAATAAAAAACAAACTAACAACAATAACAACAACACTCCAGAAAGTCTGATTTTCCTGATTTCCTTCTCCACCATGCATGTGTAAAAGAGTATACTGCAATAATATAGTTCTTGTTATGGTGCACCAAACCTCCATACCCACGTTGCTAAGTGCAATTGATACTTTTTGGTAATCAATTTATCTAAAGCCTTAGCAGCTTTTGACATTGTGGAATGGTCTTCTCCCTTTGATACATTTTCTTCCTTTGACTTTTATGACATTATACTTTATTAAAATTCTTTTTTCGCTGACTTTTCCTTTGGTCTCCTCTGCTCTCTCATTCTTCTTGACTTAATGATCACATTGGAGTTTATCACAGAGCAGTCCTAGTCTGTTATCACTTTATATTCTCCAGCTGCAGTGGCTTCAACAAAGTGTGCTTCTGAAGTCCACCAGCTCAGGGAAGATCAGGATCACATTCAGCCAGAGATAAAAGGTGGCATTTGATACTGTTCTAACTTAGCCACATATCAAACTTATCCAACATCACTTCTTATCAGCTATTTTATTTTTTGACTGTGGAATGTTGTTTCAAAAAAGGACACTATGTCACAGACATTAATTTCTCTTCACAGAAATGAAATTATTAACATTGCACTTTTTCTAATGGAATCTCAGGGGCTTTAGTTAAAATTTGTTTTAAGTAAATTTTTATTGATTTCAGAGAAGAAGGGAGAGGGAGAGAGAGATAGAAACATCAATGATGAGAGAGAATCTTTGATCAGCTGCTTCCTGCACATCCCATACTAGGGATCTAGCCCGCAACCCAGCACATGCCCTTGACCAGAATCCAAACTGGGACCCTTTGGTCAGCAGGCCAATGCTCTGTCCACTGAGCAAAACTGGTTAGGCCTTTAGTTAAAATTTTGATAAATATTTTCATCAGGGAACCTGCACCATATTATCCAAGATAGCTTCTGATTTCACCTAAAAATCCTGACATTAGCCACCTTTTTGCCATTTCCCTCAAAGTAAGCTGATGCAAACACTGCTATGTCTGAATGAGATGCGTCATTTCCGTCCTAGTCACTTTGCCTGGGGCTCCTTGCCTTTGTGAGATCTGTTCTCTGCTTCATTCAGTCATTTTTTTTTCCAAAATGCAAACTTCATGATGAGATTTCACTACTTTAAATCTCTATTTATACTCCTGGAACAAATCCCACCGCATTTACCATCTCCAAGAAGTCCTCACCTGCCTCAATCCTGCCTGAATCTCTATTCTACTTTTCAGCCTGATCCCACCTTGCTCTCCACTCCTTCTGTACAGGTAACTTGGCTTCCACCCCAGAAACAAAACAGGAAACATATCTTGCAAGAATATATCTGTTTCACCAAAGCATATAGCTTTTGCTTTTTTGTTTTGTTTTGGTTTTTGTTTTCTGTATGGATAGTACAAAGAAAAGAACAAAAGTTAAGGCTACCAAGAGAAAGATAGGAGGGAGAGAACACACTGGAAAAACAAATATATTTCTACTTTGAACTATAAAGCAGAAATACCCTTTACATCATTTTTTCTTGTTTTAAAAATCTAGATTTGCTGCCTTGTATTAAAAAGCAATTCTAAAAAGTTTGTATCAATAACAGCCACAAATGAGGTTGTCGTAAAAGTTAGACTTTTACAATAATAATGCAAAATTAGAGGAAGTATTTTGCTTTTAATCAAACAAAAGTCCTATTTGTTGTATTTTAATAAATTTTAATATCTCTAAGGCCCAAATTATTTAGACTAACTAACTTTAGAATTCAGCTAACATAGAAAATTAAGTAATATTTTAGACTAGTAGACGTTTCTACAAGAAAGCAATTTTTTAAATTTGGTGTTGAGATTAATTTTAGAACGATGCCACTTTTGCTCTTTGAAATTAATTGTAAAAGCCTGTTCAATATGGGATTTAGACTATCAATTGTTTCTAAAATAGATTCCAAAATGATTTCTCTCATATCCCATTCCTTTTTCCTGCTCTTTCAACTTTTTTGTCACATCTGAATCAAATCATGTCTAGATTAACAGTAATCTTGAGAAAGTACATTGAAATGAAATCTGTGCAGCCACATTTTGCTATTCACCTTATACATTTTTATTTATTTTGTCAAAATCCCTCTCTTCTCTCCATCTTTCTCGCTTGTCTAGTGCACTACTGGCCATTGCAGAGTTCACTCACAATTGCCATCAAACAACATTAGGATTTAGAAGGACTTACCTAGGAGAATGACAACACACAGAAGAATAGCGATTAAGGCTCCTGTACTCAAACCAGTGGAGGACAGGAACGCTTCGGGATGGCAGGTCCGCACGCGCCCATCTCTCTCGCATGCACAAACCCTGATGGTGAGGGTGCTGCTGCTGCTGAGAGAGGGGATTCCACCATCAGAGATCATAATGGGGAGATAATACACATCCTGAATAGTTCGACTAAATCTCCTCCGCCTTGTCAGAATGCTGGCTGTGTTATCTATGACAGACATAAGCAAAACAAAATGTACTTAGTAAAGCGCCATTAAAGATAACATTTACTTTAGTGAATACAATGGGTATGTGTAATTTGGGTTTTAGTTTATGAAATGGAAAAGGGAACATAAAGAGGCAGTTACTAAAGAGTAACTAATATGGGTTCTCACACTGAGAAACCTATTTGAAAAATTAATAAAGTCCAAGCTAAAGGAGAGGGGAAACCGTGGAAGGCAGAGGAGGGAGAAAGCAATAGATACTGAACTTTAGGGTGAGTCAGTGGTCCCAAACTCAAACCTGGTGACTATGAATATAAGTGAGAGGCATGGACATCTACATATTTAGCAAATATTTAGATGACATTCATGTACAAAAAGGTTTAAGGTCCACTGGTATAGACAATATATTTATGGGGGAAACAGATTCTTTGATAAACTTTTTTTAGACTTAGTTGTGATTTGAAGCACTCTTCTTATAGCAAACACTTCATGGGAAAGTCAACAAAGAAAAAAATAGTAATTGTATTTTTATGTACTTTTTAAATGCTATTCACTACAGTAAATGCTTGCATGATAATCCACACACCTTAAAACGGAGAGGATGTTAAACTCTAGTGAACAAAATAGATCCAGAGACATAGAACACACTGACAAATCTCAAAAGGAAGGGGCATGGGGCAGGAAGCGCTTAACCAAAGAACTTGTATGCATATATGCATAACCCATGGGCACAGATAATGGTGTGGTGAAGGCCTAGGAGGATGTGAGGGGCAGAAGGTGGTCACGGGGGAAAAGAAAGGAGACCTCTGTAAGACTTTCAACAATAGAGATTCATTTTTTTTACAAAGGGACAGGATGTTAAATTCCTTATATTTTAAGGGATATCACTTTTACTATAAACAATAATTTGATAATAAAGAATCTGAGTCCCAGAGGCTAAACTGGCTGAAATCACAGAGCTAGTGAATGATCAGGATACAATCCCATTACATTCTAGAGCCTTCAAAACCACAATGTCATACTGCCTCTTCTCCACCAATCCCCTCCCTGTTGGCATTGCTGGCCTCTGGTGCACAGGGTGCGGGGTTATTTTTGCATTGTTATTCCTCATTTTATGTCTGCTAGTTTAATGACCTTCCTGGTGCACGCTATTAAAATAGTATTTCCAAATCCATCAGAACAGGAGAAACGACTGAGATTCTTATTGGATTAAGAAAATGTATATACCAGTATGTCCGAGGGGAAAGTTGGAAATAGAACCTTAGCTTCTACTAGTCAGATAAATATTCATGGCTTCATATTGCTTTCATTTTTTCCTGTGTTTTTTTTTTCAGAGGCAGTAA
The DNA here is from genome assembly GCF_000147115.1 of Myotis lucifugus. Taxonomy (NCBI): domain Eukaryota; kingdom Metazoa; phylum Chordata; class Mammalia; order Chiroptera; family Vespertilionidae; genus Myotis; species Myotis lucifugus. Next base: position 60,061,237 of record NW_005871048.1, on the reverse strand, counting down.
GATCCATTCATAATTTAACTGTTATCAAGCCCAGGCATGGAGCAATGCTTTTTGGCTTTCCTGCCAAGCTCCTTCCACATAATAGGTACTTGATACATAATGATGTGAACTACACTCAGCAGGAATTTTTCTTTTGTTACGGTGTCTTTATTATGTTGACACGTATTAAGAAATTAAAACAGAAATGAACTAATATATCTTGTAATAATTCAGCAGCACAATCTCCTCATGTTCTCCACTGAAGGTGTATTCTTTCTCTCATGTTACCTGACTTCCCCTTCTTTTAATCTTGGAATTTACCTAATCTCAGTTTTTAGACTCTTGATTTTGCCTGCTCATTTAAGTTTGTAAGTATTCTCCTGGCTTCACTTGTGTTTCTGCCAAACGACAAATGTATGATTCAATATGTCATTAAGTTCTTATTTGCACCCTGGAATGTCATTCCTTTGACCATTGCCTCATTCCTTCTTGATAAATTTTAAAGCCCAGATAAACAAAACCATCCATTGTGTTAGGTTTCTGCTTTTAGATTCAGAAATAATATGGGGATAATAATTATAACCAACTCTATCAATTCCACCAGGCATGTAGAGACATTTAGATTATGCTCTCAGAGGGGATTAATACGCAATCTATTACTATCCATTTTTACCCATTGCCATAAAGTAGTTTGATTCTGCATTTCCTTTTGAGCCATATTCCCCCACTCACAGCAGGAAAACATCTCTTTATGTAAGGAAGCTACATCTATTATTGACATTTTAAAACCAGAGTTGAAACTGCCCAGTCCTTTGATATTAATTATGTCTACCTGTTTAAATATGACTCTGTACTTTAGAGAATTTTAAAAAATGAATATAAATACATATGAAACAAAAATATATATCTTGAAGAATATCAGCAAATCTGTTCATGAATAACACATAAATTTTCATAAGAATGTTAATTTAGGCAGAGAAGGTGATAGAGAATTTAAAAAAGAAACATTTTAAAATAGAAATCCAACCCCAAATTCAAAATGATTCATAAATACAACACAATAATATAATTTTTAAATTAGAGATAAAAACAACAGTTTAGCTTGGGCGGCGTGGCTTAGTGGATCTATGAACCAGGAGGTCAGGGTTTGATTCCCTGGTGGGGCACATGCCCAGGTTGCAGACTTGATCCCCCCTGTAGGGCGTGCAGGAGGCAACTGATCAATGATTCTCATCATTGATGTCTCTATCTCTCTCTCCCTCTCCCTTCCTCTCTTGAAATCAATAATAATATCAATATATATAATAAATATTTTTAAAAAAACACAGCAGTTTACAAAAAAAAGGTTAAACCCTCTATTTATTATTTTTTACCTTTAAAAAATGCTATTATTTTTAGTAGGGAATGGAGCAGCCAAAGTAGAAAAAATTCTGTTTGAGTCACTAAATTTATAAACACTGCAGGAAAGTATAAGGATAAATCCTCCAAGAGCTTTGCTTTAAGTTCCCCTGCCTAAAGGCACAGGGTGGAGTAGGTGATTCCCATGGCATTTTCATTACCTGGTTCCAAGCAAGGAAGGAATTAGGCAAAAGTGCATATTAAGAAGGAAAGCAAAATGAAGTATCAAAAAATGGTAAAATTAGCCACACTTTAATTTTGTTTTTACTTTTTTGTTTAGAGTGTATGAATCAGGTGTCCTTTTATTGTCACTGTGAGTAGTATAGAATAAGGATGTGAGAGGAAGTATGAGCTGACAAATCCATTTGCAAATGATATATAAAAGTAAAAAAATCAGCAGAGGTTAAAATAAATAAGGAGACAAGAAAAGCACATTTGTACTTAGCTAAAGCATCAGGTCCACTAAAACAAATCAAATCACTACTTCTGTAAATCACACTTCCCCATTTCAGGGTGAAGATTGCACATGGACTGTCTGCCTCTCCTTAGTCAAGCATTGGGGTCCACCTTGCATAAAGAATAGCATGATTCTATCAGGTGTGACTGGATAAATGCTGTGAGTGAAGACTGAGTGAGGCTGGACTGAGAGGAGAAAGAGATTCATGGCAGAGCAAAATCAGCCTCATCGCTGCCACCAGGTGAGTGACTCAGCAGGCACAGCTGCCCCACATCCATCAGGAGATATTTGAGGCTTCCTTGGCAGCCTTATTCTCAGGACAGGCTATGGCACTCTTTTACTTAGGAATGAAGGAACCGCTAAGTGCTCTTTTGAAGCCCTGTGGTTAAAAACAGAATTGTAAATGGTTATGCTCTGTAGAGAAATTACACCACCAGCTGTGAGCTCTGGTTTGAAGGACAGAAATAAACTGGGAATACTGACTACTACAAATCTGACAATGCTAAAGAAGCATGAAATAAACTTAAAATTCCCCATGGGTTCCAGTATATATGAAACTAAATGACCGCATTTCACTACAAATGAACTGACATTTGAAAGAAAAGACACCTTTTTATTAGCTACATGGTCAAAGTTTAAAGTATTCCTTATCTTAAACTCAAGGCAATGTACTAGTAAACTTGAAGTTAGATATTCTTTCACTAAACCCATATTCCATAAGAAAATGCAGTATTTCCCTACTTAAGTATTTTTCTAAAAATCATTAAAGATTTATAAATAACATGACCTCATTTTTTGAACTAGAAATAAATATTGCAAAGAAATAATAAAAAGTAATAAAAGTTAAATAAAAAGTAATAAAATTAAATAAAAAACTATCTTCAAAATGAAAAGAACAGTCTACAAAAGCTTTGTTCCATTTTTGTTTAAAATGGAAATTTTTAGTGCAGTTCTTTACTTTTAAAAGAATGTGTTATTTGGACTCATTTATTTTTTTAAAAATGCTAGTGTCTGCAAAAGTGGGAAATGCATATGAGAAGAAGGAAACAGGTAAATATAAGTAGGAGATGTCCTTGATAGCAAATTATCAGCAAAATTATAATAAGGATTTTCAAATTTGAAAGGCACATTAAATGCTATTTAGGACCCTGAAAACTGAGAAACAAGTGTATAAGAGTTATAAATTACTTTTCCCCCTACTAAAATGTGTAAGATTTGTAAATACACTTGACAATTGGTATTAAGCCTAGGAATTAGGCTAGCGAAACGCCTTGCCTCAAGTAAAACGTAGTCTCAAGAGGCCGCATAAAAGATCCTGAAGCAGAACAGACTTACTCTGTAGACTAATGGCAATTTTATATTGGGGGATGAGGTTATCCTTTTATAATACAAAATAAATGAACACAGTAATTGTATGCACAGACTCGTGTTGTGAGCCTCTATTCATAGACTTTGTGGCATGGCTATAGCGCATCTGCTTTAGGCGTTTGGTTAATCAAAATTATACAATGGATTTTTTGATGCTAACATTAAAAACTTACTTATCACTATTTAAAGAGTAGGTGACAGCAGGAAACACTACATTTTAATCAGAAAACATTTCATGCGTTTTCATTGTTTTAGAGTACTAACAGTTTAAAAATGCTGGAACTTAAAAATCTTCTGAACCTGATTTTTAAATAAAATTGTTTCATTATCAATATATTAGTTCATGATAAAAAGGTCATTATCAAACATACAATACAATATTCATTTCGCTATATATGTTGTAAAAAGAAAGTAATTCCTTCACTTGATTATTTTCCATATCAAAGTCTTTAGTATTTAATAAGTAAGGGTTCATAACTTTTAAGTTAACTGCTGAATATTTCTGTTTATTACAGTTTTTTTCTATCTACCACAGTTTGTTAGAGTCCGTAAAGTATTCATGGCAGAATATTGTATTCATTTTTGGAGCACAGAATATAGCACATGCTTATTACCTAATGTTATTAATAGTGAATTATAATGCCTGCTTTGCCACATCTTCCTTGTTAGAGCCTTCTGACCGATTTAACTGATGCTGCATTGTGTCATCTCTCTGCCGTCTTCATCTCCCACCTCACTGGAAAGATTTCTCTGATTGGCTCTACCAGGTGGAGCACGCTATCCTTTAAGTCAGTGATGGCGAACCTTTTGAGCTCGGTGTGTCAGCATTTTGAAAAACCCTAACTTAACTCTGGTGCCGTGTCACATATAGAAATTTTTTGATATTTGCAACCATAGTAAAACAAAGATTTATATTTTTGATATTTATTTTATATATTTGAATGCCATTTAACAAAGAAAAATCAACCAAAAAAATGAGTTCGCGTGTCACCTCTGACACGCGTGTCATAGGTTCGCCATTACTGCTTTAAGTCAAACCCTGTTCTTCCTCTTTCAACAATATGACCTTTAGTGATCTCTCTAAAGTAACTCACATTTCACTGCCCCTAATTGTCACTTACATTGAATATCATCTTTATTTCCCTAATTAGATGGCAAGTTTCTCCTACATTTCGGGGTGGGTGTTTTAATGCCTTACATTCTGGCCAGCTCAGATTACTGCCTTGTAGACAGAGGATAGCGCTTATCACCTTAAAGATTAAGTGGCAAGAGAAAAACAATGTTTAGTTAAGAGCTGACTACAGAAATTCTTTTAGAGAAAAAAACATTCTAAGAAGGGAGAGGAATGGTGGTAAATAGTAATATAGCTTGAAGCTGGAGTAGAATGTGCTGGACAGCCATTGTAAAATGTCAGTCTAGTAAATAGAGCTCAGTAGTGTGTGTGTGTGTGTGTGTGTGTGTGTGTGTGTGTGCGCGCGCGCATACAATTTTTGGAGAGTATCTTGGTTTTGATCAGTACATAGGATGGGGTCCTGAACCAATTTAATTAAATTTCAAAGGACAGATATCTGTTTCAAATCAGCAAACATCTAGGCAGCCAGCATCTCCAGGTTAGATTATTATTGAACAGTGTCCTTTCTTCCAAGCCCAGTTTTTTATCCCAACTATTGAATGAGACTGTTCCCAAATGACTCTTGCTTTATAAAATGTAGGCCTGAGTAAAACAGTTTTTGACTGACCAATACTCCCACTGATAACAAAGAGAAAGGCCCGAATCTTTCAAGAAATTCTGTTTAATGGCATGAGACAGCTGCTAAAGCGAGATAACTAGAGGGATTAGATTCCAGAGGTCAAAAGTGTGGAGAGGTGAACTGTTGATTACGATGTAGCTGCTTATTATACTAGGAACTGACAAGAGGCTGAAATTCTAACCCCGGGACAGGGGAACTAGGAGGATTTGTATAGAGGTCTGTAGGGCCTGTAATTAATTTGGAAACTGAGCTGTCTCAACCACAAAAATGATATTCCCTAAAGACGGTTGTTAAATTGAAAGTTGAAATTGGAAGTTTAGGAGGAGGAAGCTAAAATTCTAAGCTGAAAAGCCCTGAAATACAAAGCAGAGGTTTTGTTGTTGTTGTTTGTTTGTTTTGCCACCTCTTGTTGTTGCACAATGATTAGAGTTAGTGACCAGGGTGAGTGGCCCTGGTGCAGAAACAGGCACTCCACTGGAAGCCCTAGGCAGTGGTTCTCAACCTTCCTAATGCCGCGACCCTTGAATACAGTTCCTCATGTTGTGGTGACCCCCAATTTCATTGTTACAAATTGAACATAATTAAAGCATAGTGATTAATCAAAAAAACAATATGTAATTATATATGTGTTTTCCGACGGTCTTAGGCAACCCCTGTGAAAGGGTAGTTTGACCCCCAAAGGGGTCGCGACCCACAGGTTGAGAACCGCCGCCCTAGAGGGCCATGATAGAAACACTGACAAACCTGAGATAGACGGAACCTAAAGGAAACTGAAAATTGGCCTTGGTTTAGCTCAACTCTGATTTGATTACCGTAATAATCTCCCTCTTTCATTGCTTATCATAGAAAATGGTGACTATTTTCTAAAGAAATACATTGTCATTTGAGACTCTTCTAGGTTTACAGTCTACCTGACATCCAGCTAAAAATTACTAGACTAACAACAAATAGGACATTAGTCCCAGTCTTGCCTCTCCGGTACCCCTCTGAAAATCAAACACAAAAACCTGTCACCTTATTGAGATACTAAAATTCACTAACAATGATTATAAAATCATTAAGATTAACGTATTCAAGAAAATAGAGGAAAATATTTCTTAAAAAAAGTGTTAAAAAGACAGAAAAGTTCACCAAAAATTGCCATCTCTATAAAAAGGAAGAAATGGCTGTCAACTAAAGCAGTCAGTATTTTGACTATGTTTTCTTTGGATGGACATATTTTCTTTGATAGGACTCTTGCTTCCTTGAGCAGAATGAAAGTTGCATGCTGGTGTTTTCTAACAATTTATTCCCAGCATATGTCACAGTGAATTATAAAAAAAAACAGGCCCCAAGTAAAAGACTTTTTATATAAATAGGATGGAACACTAAAAATGACATCTGTTCTCCCATGTTCAGATAAATTAGGAAATTCCAAATTAATGAAAGAATAAAAAATATGACAGAGAAGATCTACTAAAGATAGTAAAGATCTAGGAAAACATGGAATATGGTTTAAATTTAATTATTTAGTAAGCAGATGTGGGTAGTAAATAGGAGAATCTCCTCAGAGTATCAATGGATAAAGACCTTATGTGGCATGAGGATATGAGCTAGCTTGCATGATTCCTGGCAGAAATGCTATCAAAGCATATGTCATTGGGATAAGCTAAGCATACATATAGAAAAAAAATTTTCATTAAAAAAACAGATTTTTTTTACAATTGTTTTTACTAGGAGTTAACCCAATGAAGTGTCAAGAAATATAATTGAGATTTTATCGTAGTCATGTGCTAACAAGTTAGCCTGCTCTACTTTTATGGATGCTAGCAGAAGACACAAGGCTCCTGGGTCACCCCTGAAGGACTTGGTTACTAATGTCACAGCACACAGCACGAGCTCTCATTCAGAGCAGTCTTAGCAAGAGAGAGAGCGTGTCTCCTCCCAGAATGGAAGGCAGGTTTGTTGTCACCCAATACAATACATTTAATGATTACCTCGGGGCAAAGGCCAACCTGATTTTCTGGCAGTCCATTGTAGAATATTAGGATATCCTAATCCCAAATTCCTCTGCATGTACCTGGGCCACTTCATGTCACTCTCTTGAGACTTTGGGGTAAGGGAAATCAGAGAAAACATGACATCTTGCTTCCCATGTCATGAGAAATCAAGTCATTTATCTCTGACCCAGGAGTGTGGAGCCTTCTGCCCTGACCCAGGAGTGTGGAGCCTTCTGCAAGGCATTCATAAAGTTGTATCCAGACTAATTACCTATCATGCAAGTAGGGTATAATCTCAATAGCAAGGTGTGAATGCTACCAGTACACATCTTCAAAACGTGGTTATTGAACCACTGACATTCCCAGATTTATTTATATTTTTATATTTGGCTAAGGATTACATGTGACATTTTATTATTTTTCCATTTTTATGTTTAAGATCACTAATAGTTTTGAACAATTGTTCATATGTTGATTTACTATTTTAGCATCACTCTGTTAATTACTTATTCTTTCTTGTCTTTTAACTGTTTTATTTTCTCTTTGGAATGTTTATTTTTTTTGTGGGATGTTTTGAATATATTCATGGTATCAATCCTTACTCACTTGTATGTATGGCTATATCTTACACCAGGTTATGACATGTTTTTCAAGTTCTGTTTGGAAATAATTTGATGCAGAAATAAAATAATTTTAATATCATCACATTTATCAACATTTTATGAATGTGATATTTATGTCTTTTATAAAAAAATCCCTCCCACCCCAATTACAAAATGTAGTCCACTTCAGTTTCCTCTAAAGCTCTTAAATTTTTTATTGTATAAATAATTGTTTAATCGATGTGTAATTTATTTGTGTATATATGCACAAGGAATTCTAATTTTAGTTTCTCTAGATATATAGTCAGTTGGTCTCTTTCAATGTACTTTTTGAATTTTCCTTCCCACAATGGTTAAAAATACTACCTTGGCCTTCTGTGAGGTTCATACATTTATACATAGACTTAGACATCCAAGTATTTATTTTAGCCCTCTAAATTTGCTCTCATTTATCTATGTATACCTGTACTAGTACCATACTTAAGGAGCACCTTGTTGTGTGCTCCTTATCTCACACTACGAATAACCTCTGTTGTGGGTGGACCAGCCCTTGTGGTTCTTATTATGATTGCAAGACGGCCTCAGCAATAACCACCAGAAAACTTTGGAAGAAGGTTTGTTGCTTACATGTCTGGGAAACTACATGGCACACCTGGGGCCAACGAGGTTGCAGGTAGAGAATGAGTGTGTGCATATGGATCTTGGGGTTCTGCTTTTAGTGGGGTTGAGGGTAGAGACCTAGATTTTTGTGGGCTTTATATGAATGTGAAACATAAAAGTGGGGATTTAAAATGTGGGCAGAGAAGAAGAAAAAAAGCAGTCCAAATGATCAGTTATTGAAATTAGTCAAGATCTCTAAAACAAAGGGGATGGGGTGGAGGGAGGCAGCCTGTGGCTGGTAATGGTTGATTACAGATAACTATCTTTGAGACAGATGCCTCAACAAATAAAGATGAAGTCAGACACATGTATTACAAAAGAAAACAAAATATTAGCAAACCAGATTCAGCAATACACTAAAAAGATAATACACCAGGATTAAGGAATTTATTCCTGGAATACAAGGTGTAAAACACCTACAAATTGCTAAAATTGATACACAACATTTAAAAAAAGGATAAAAAACATATGGCTATATCAATCAATGCAGAAAAAGCATTTTATAAAATCTGGTACCCATTTATGATAAACACTCTCAACAAAGTGTGAATAGAGGGAACATACCTCAATGTAATAAAGGCTACATATGACAAACTCATAGCCCACATCATACTTAATGGGCAAAAACTAAAAGTGTTTCCCTTAAGATCAGGAATAAGACAGGGATGTCCACCCTTACTCAACATAGTATTTCAAGTCCTAGTGACAGCAATCAGACAAGAAAAATAAATAAAAGTCATTCAAATTGGAAAGAAAGAAGTACAACTGTCATTATTTGCAGATAACACAATACTGTATATATATAGCAAATGCTAAATAGTCCACCAGAAAATTACTAGAACTAATGAATTCAGTAACGTAGCAGTATACAAAATAAATATCCAGAAATTATTTGCATTTTATACACCAATAATGAACTATCAGAAAGGGAAACTATGAAAACAATCTCATTCACAATTGCTTTAAAAAGAGTAAAATGCCTAGGAATAAATTAACTGAGGATGTAAAAGACCTGTACTCAGAAAATTATAAGACACTGAAGAACGAAATTGAAGAAGATACAAATAAGTGGAAATATATACCGTGTTCATGGATAGGAAGAATTAACACCATATTATCCCAAGCAATCCAGAGATTCAACACAATTCCTACCAAGATACCAATGATGTGTTTCACAAAGCTAGAACAAATATTTTAAAAATTTATATGAAACTACAAAAGAACCCAAATAGCCACAGCAATTTTGAGAAAGAAGAACAAAGTTGGAGAAACCACACTACCTGATATTAAACTATACTATAAGGCCATAGTAATCAAAATGGCATGGTATTGGCATAAAAACATATATATCAATGGAACAGAATAGAGAACCCAGAAATAAATACACACCTTGTGGTCAATTAATATTTGACAAAGGAGACAAAAACATACAATGGGGTAAAGATAGTCTATTCAATAAATGGCGTTGGCAAAATTGGGCCAATACGTGTAACAAATGAAAGTAGACCACCTTCTTACACCATACACAAGAAAAAAGTCAAAATAAAGACTTAACTGGTAGATTTAAAAAGCCATAAAAATTCTTGAAGAAAACAATAGGCAGTAAAATCTTGGACATTTCTTATAGCAATACTTTTTCTAATATATCTCCTCCAACAAGGGAAACAAAAGGAAAAATAAACAAATGGGACTACATCAAACTAAAATGTTTTGCACAGCAAAAGAAACCATCAACATAATAAAAAGACAACCCACTGAGTGGGAGAACATATACACAGATAGTGGTTCAAATATACTATAGATGTAATCAGATGAAATATCATGCTTAAAGATATCTCATTATATTTTTAAATATACTCTTACCAAATGATTGAATAAGAACTCTGAAATTTTTATCTTAGTCTAGAACCCTAATATAATGTTAGTCATAAACTGAATTTAATAATCTGCCAATAAAATGATAATTGTAAAGGATTAAGAAAATCAAGAATGTGTTGAAAAAAAGATCAAAGAGGTGTATAGTTAGAGGAAAAAGAAAAGAGTCATATCTAAACAGGTATCAATATGTCATAAAGATTTACATAGTGTAATCCCTGATCATTTTAAAACAGGTTATTTTTTCTATCTCAAATATATTATTTCTGTTATTTATAATATTATGTATTTTCAACATTTAAATAAAGTCTTACAAATATTCAAACATCTTTTTTAAAAATATATTTTTATTGATTTCACAGAGGAAGGGAGAGGGAGATAGAGAGAGAAACATCAATGATGAGAGAGAATCATTGATCCACTGCCTCCTGCACACCCCACACTGGGGATTGAGCCCGTAAATTGAGCATGTGACTTGACTGGGAATCAAACCGTGATCTCTTGGTTCATAGGTCAATGCTCAACCATTGAGCCACACCAGCAGGGCAAATTCAAACATCTTTACTCCTACACAACTATCCATAGTTCTCTCATACTTGAGATTGTGTAGCTGATTCAAGCATTTATATGTATGATTAAAATAAATGTTAAAATATTTACATCAGTATTATAAACACATTTTTAAATGTTTCTATATGAGTTTCTAGCATTGAAAATGTGGTCAAGTCACTGTAGTAAGACCTTTTGAATATATTAATTAAATTCACAAATTCCAGATATTCTAATCTAGTAGGCAGGACTTTATACATTAGTCACGAATGTGTGCTTCAACAACATTTCCCACTGAAATATAAATATGGGTATCTAGACATGATTTCAATCTCCTAGGACAGAAAGTTGAATGCTACCCAAATCATGAAATTATTTACAATGTGGGGAAATACTAATTGATTTTTTATATATTTAGTATGGTTAATTTCACTAAGTATATTTGGAATTGTAGAATGGGATTTCAAATGTAAATATGGTACAATAGTCAATTAAATACAATTTGTCATACACACGATGGCATATACCATTATTTCTTTTTTGTTATTCAGAGGCAAGTGTTAAATCCTAAATAACAGCATATTCAGATAAATGTGATCAAAGATAATCTTGGGGACAAGAAACTTGATGCTAATCAGAAACTGTACATATTGAATGACTTGATGTTTTCCTTATGTATGAAAGAATGACTTTTACACAACCTGGAGGAATCTACCAAATAGGGATCTAAACCATGATAAATCTTCTCTGATTAAATTGTGGTATTCAAAAATTTCCACAATACTCTGTAGTTATGCATATTTACCTACCCATGTTTTGAAAAATATTCATAACAACAAGAGGAAATATAATTCATACAGCACATCTCGGCAATCTTGCTAATGCAAGGTGATTCAAACATTGCCTTTCTTTTCTTAACTGTCCCTAGGATATATTTTTCATTTTTCCTAATTTAAAATTTTTCCACCCCTAGCAGTTCCAGCAGTTCTCATAAACATGTTTGTCAGCTAAGATTTCTCTTAAAAATTTCCCAAGAGCACATTACATGTACATTTCTTGTTTAAAGGGACGCTTCTGAATAAATTCAATGAAAGTTATTTGTACATATGTCTCAATTTTAAATACAAGCTATTCACAGATCATAACATATTAACATCAAACTGACTCTAGAAGCTGATTTGCAAGCTGTCCATGGATACAAAAGAATATAGCAAAACTATTCAGGCCTATTCCATATCAAGTCAAAACTGATAAAAAAATATATGTACTTATGTTCACCTTCATTGTCCTTCAGGGTGAAGTTTGGATTTATAGACAGGTGTTCATCAAGAAAGAAGTTAAACCTTGGTCCATTGGCAAAATCATCTTTATCGGTGGCACTGATGGTATGAATAACCTAAAGAGAAAAACAAACACTGAATAGTAAATTTAACTTGGCTTATTCCCTTGATTTTAATTATATTACAACATTTTCAGTTGTTAACACAAAAGGATTTTTAAAAGACCTCTTGTACCATCCTGAGTGCTTTCGCATTCATCTAGTAAAAGTACCAATGAACTTGCTCGAATCTGCATTGATTTCAGGAAACATATTATGGTACAATTTATAAGTATTCACATTTTATTTTCTAGCATGGCACAAACATTAGTTTTTGTTTTGTTTTGTTTTTTCCTTTATCACCCACAGTACCTTGGGGCCAATTAGTTTTAAGATTTTGTTTGAACATCTGTTTGGGGAGACATGAGGTATTGTTTGTAGAAATATAAATATCCCAGTGTTGATATAGAATGGTCTTAGAGTATATGTTAGTCTCAACCAGTAAATGCAAAAGCAGGGGAGTTTTATTTGTATTTTTGTTATTTTTTTAATGTTTCAGGAAACCTTTCCGATCATGGTGCAGCTCCTGTATTTTAAGGATGAGGAACTTGAGTCCCCTAAGGAGTGTGATGTGCCTGAAATCTGAATAGTAAAATAATGGCACAGGCAAAACCACATCACTCAGAGCTTTATGGGACATTTTTCATCTCTAGTGAGAGAAAACAATCCCAAAATTTGGATTCTTTGCACATTAAGAAGCAGAGAATATTGGCATATGTAAACAACATATTCCAGATGGCCTAAAAACTGAATATAAATTTCAATATCAATAGCTATAGCCATTATTAGTATACTCTTAAAAAAAGATATCCAAACAAATTAGCAAGATAATATTTCCCTCTTTTTAAATTAAAGGGATACTTCTGAATAAATACAATGAACATTATTTACACATGCCTCAATGTTAAATACAAGCTATTCACCTAATGCTTAGGTATCCTCTTTACAGCCTTTCCTATTTATCACATCCAGGAAAAATAAAAACAAAGAGAGAAAGATAGAGAGAGAGAGAGAGGGAGAGAGAGAGAGATCGAGAGAGCAAAAAGAGCCATAAAAATCTCATTTCCTGTATGTGAAATATCGTTCATCCATTACAGAAATTGAGATTTTGAAGAATATTTTACTCAATATTAACCAAGTGAAATAATCACCAAAAGGTACCATCCTCTCCATGTACTAAGCCCATGATGTTGTCAGGGTCATGAGGAGGAAGATAAAAGCACTGAGAAGGTGTGGTCAGTGAGAGTTGGACAAGACAAGCATGTGTTTTCATGAAGTGAAAGTGAAGATAGTGTGATCCATTTCCTCCATATATTCACATGGCCCACTCCTTTATGTACTTTCTATCACTACTCAAAAAGTACTGTTTTAGCGAGGGATCTAGGTGAAAGTCCATCCCTCTTATGTCCTCCAAGAATTCTTCATCCTGCTTTCACATATTTGTTCATTTTTGGTTTCCTTTTTATTTAAAGCACTAGTGCCCCGGTGCACAGATTCATGCACATTGAAAAGAAATTAATTAGAATGTGGCCAGTGGGGTAGGACTGGGCAAGACAGGCCCTACATGCCCTGGAGCCAACCTCTTCCAGTCCCTACCTGGCCGGCCACACCTGGGGCGGCGTCAGGGCTCGAAGGGCATCTGCAGAGTGAGCGGGGTCCCTCCGGCAGGAGGGGTCCCTCAGCCTGGCCTGAGGGGATCAGGCCAAAACCAACTCTCTGACACCCCCCCGAGGCGTCCCGGGTTGCAAGAGGGCAGTTCTTGAGTGATGAACCCCAGAATGGGGCTCCCTCCTCTTTGGTTCTTGGGTGCATCACCCTGTATTGAGCATCTGCCCCCTGGTGGTCACTGCATGTCATAGCTACCGGTCGGACAGTCAGACGGTCGCTTAACCTTTTATATATTAGGAGAGCTAGTCTCTGTTTAGATAGTTTTCTTCCTTGTTATTGTCTCTTGGCTATGATTATTGACTAATTGATGAATAATCAGAAGTCATCTAAAATATTTTTCTCAAGTATATGTACTCTCTATGGAGAGTACAGTGTGTGCATTGACAAACATAGCTACATGCTCTACATGTCAGCTACTTACTAAAAAACAAATAAAAAAGACAAATTTCAAGGTTGTGTTCAGGGTTAAATAAAATAAATATGCTTTTCTTTTGGAAAATAAATGTCCTCTTACCTCTACTCTTCATTCATTGTGATTCTCCAATTTGCAATTTTATTTTGGCAATGATCCCTTATAATATACTGCCACATTTAAAGTTTACTTCTTATTCTAGAAAGCAATTTTGGAGGGGATTGGTGGAGAACAGGTAATTTAAATCAAAGACTATTTTGTTTCTTGTTATTACTTCTTTGGGGCAATTATATTCTTCTCATTTCAAAATTAGTTTATGTGTTATTTTAAATTTTCTTAATATTTTTATAAACATGAGCTTACTCTTTTTGTAAATCTCTGATATAATTCATATTATGTTGTATTTCCTGGTTTCCTGTTACCTTTAGTAAAATATATTTCCATGTTTATCAAGGTAATTTTAAATCTGAATTCATTTGGCAAATATGTCTTGGTGAGAGGGTTCTTGGTGTCATCTACATAGAAAATGATGAGGTGATTATCATGAGTTTTGTTTCAGAGTGAACCATTCATCTTGAACTGTTGTAGAATTGTGAGTCATGCATCTATACTTAATTTTTTCCATAACATTTCTGAGAAATGCTTCCAAAAACCTAGAATGTTGTTCCATTTTTATCTAGATGTCAGATATTTTTTGGATATGAGATGGGATATTTCAACTTTTCTGTTTTACTAATCACCTTTTCTCTTTCATTAGCAAATAGGATTTCCATATATTGTCTCCTCAGACTTTTACTAGGAGACATACTTAAGAAATTAATGTTTATAATTTCCAGAAGATTTAAACTTCTGGTAGATAGACCTATCATTGACATGTCTCTGTCATCAGTATTTTCTACACTCTCAGAGTTATGATTTATCTACACTGACTTTTAGAAACACAGTCACAGATTTAATCAACCAAAGGAGAAAAAAAATAAAAAATAGAGTTGGTATTTATAAACAATTGCTAGAATAATTCTTTATAATGCCCATGAGTAAATATTTACTTTTGACAAAAACTAATTAGAACCAATTTTCATTTATTTTATCAAATAAATGTATCCTCTTGTTTAAATGTGTTTTCCAGTCTATTATTTCTGGAGAATTTTTTAGGAAAAGAATATAGTGTCACAGATTTATAAAAATAACAATCTTCTATTAGGTAAATGATCTAGCCCTAACTAAACATTTATATTAAAAAGAGCATTCTATGCCTGACAGGTGTGGCTCAGTGGTTGAACATCATCTCATGCACCAAAGGTCTCTGGATGGATTCCTGGTCAGGGCCCAAGCCTGGGTTTTGGGCTCAATCCCCAGTAGGGGGCATGCAGGAAACAGCTAATCACTGTTTCTCTCTCATCAATGTTTCTCCCTCTCTCTCTCTGAAGTCAATAAAAATATATATATATTTTTAAAAGAGCATTCTATGGAAAACATCGTATCTTCTTTAAATTAATCAACAAGTTTGCTTTATTTTTTTTCTTTATTGATTAAGGTATTACATATGTGTCCTTATCCCCCCCTATTTCCCCTTACCCCCCCCCCACTCATGCCCTCACCTGCCTGGTGTCTGTGGGATTATGAATATATTTGCTAATATAATTATAATGACTTTTGTTAGTTAAATGAGCTTGATCCTTGACACAGTGTAAAATCTCTACTGATCTAACTTTACTTTTTTTACAAAGATGTATTGTTAATTGGATGTGATGAGGCAGAGACTTGTGTTAGTTAATAAAATATTTTATTTTATATATTTTATTTCCTAAGTTTAATTTCAATGGAAAACACACACACACACACACACACACGAGAGAAAGAGAGAGAGAGATTAAAAGCATTCCTTCATTTATTTTCTTCTTTAAAATAAATCTTTATTGTTGAAAGTATTAAATATGTACCTACCCCACCTAAAACCTCCCCCTCCCTTCATTTATTTTCAAATTTTATAGGTGTAGGTACATCTTAATTATTTTGAATTTACTCTATTTTGGGAACTGACATCAAATTTCATGCATGCATGATTTTCTTTTTAAAAATGTATTTCTTTTCTTTATAATTATTTATTGTTGAAACTATTACATATGTCTCCTTTTCCCCCCATTAACTCCCTCCAGGCTACAACCACCCTCCCCTGGCCCCAACCCCAGGACCTCGCCGCCTCATTGTCTGTGTCCATGGGTCATGCATATATGCATACAGGGTCCTTGGTTGATTACCTCCCACCTACGCACCCTCCCTGCCTCCCCATGCTAGGTACTTAAAGAACAGGAAAATATATTAACTCAGGGAAACATATTATTGCAGTTTACATTAATACCCGAATCACCCTGATCTCTACTGTTATGTGGTTTAAAACTCTGCTTTCATAAAAGACCAGTCTCTTTGCCACAGTCACATGCTATTATATTTAGATGCACAGCATCTATATTAGAAATGTCTTTAATTCTAAAATTAAGTGTCATAGAGCTGAACCATGTAAATATGCTTCAGAAAACCTATTTCACAAATCATTTAAATAGAGTTCTCCATTCCAAATCTGCATCAAATTACACAAAGTTTCTTCAGAAATGCTACAAACATAAGGTTTAATAAACCCAGGACTGCAAAATTACATAACCAACTATTTTCCACTGTAAGCAGGGTTCATTTTACAACTGACTACACAGATTGGCAATGAATAAATACAAGTGCAATAAGCAATACTTTAAAAATGATTTTTTTATTCCCTCAATGACAAATCTAAATTCACTTTGGTGAAAGAGTTGGAAACAAATGTTGAGCAACATAAAGAAACCAATTATCTTATACTGACAGCTAAAGTCATACGACATTAAAAGACAGCAATGATGCTAAATATAAATACAGTTTTTAAAGGGTAAAAAGAAGTAATCACATAACTTAATCAAATTTTATTAGAATTTAGGGCTGCTAAGTCTAGTAATTAGTTTCTGAAAACAGTAACAGCTATGTGAATAAAAGAGCAATATTTTATAAATGCTCAATTGCTTCTGATAATTGAATAAATTATATGGTAGACCTGCAAGTAGCATGTCTTTCATAATTGTATTGATACTTTCTTTTCATCTTTTTGATATTTTATTCTCATCTATTTTTCAATTCACTTATTTTCTCTTCAGCTATGTCTAATTTACTCTTACTACCAAGAACTGAAATTCTATATTCAGTTGCTGTATATTTTAAATCTGTATTTATATTTTAAATTTTAAAGATTTTTCTCATCAATTGTACCTTTATAATGTATGTTAAGAAAATAATATTTAGGATTTATGCATACATTTCTGACACATTAAAAATGGGATTTGGTAAGTAAATCATTATATATCTGTACCATAAAATTATTTACTGCTTTTAAAATGGTGATATAGGAAATTCTTAAGTATCAGAGGTGATAATCTTAATATATTAATAAGAGACTAAAACATATAACTTGTACTTTAAAATATTATAATTTTCATCAACTTTGTCCTTATTCATGTTTTCTAATTTTTTTGTGGACAATAAATATGAAAAAATTATGTAAAAAAGAATTCTCCATATAAAATATCTCTCCTGGGCATACTTAAAACACATAAGCAATGATTACTCTAGCAAGCCACTATTGATTGTTCCTCATACACGAATATATATAAGACAATGTTTCTCAGGATTATAATTTCATCAGAAGCTTCTAAATAATTTGAAGTTATTTTGGATGATATCTTCATTCTGGTTTACCAATGACAATAAAAGGAACTATTGGACTTATACCATTGGACCTATACCATTTTTACATCTCCAGATTCATCTATGACAGACTTTCAGGTGATTCTTACGCAATGCATGGCGATGTAATCTCTTCCTTTTAAGTGTGGTGTAAACTGTGTCTTGCTGCTGACCAATACAATATGGCAAAAACGTCGATACATCAATCTTCTGATTACATTACCCTCTATAAAGCTGTTTGCTAGCATTGTCTCACCAGAAATACAGTCCTTACTTGTATGGTGAAGTAAGTGTCCTTACTGGGAAAATCCTGATGTTCTCGGGTCTGCAGCTGAAAGGGACTCAATGTAGCTAGTAACCTTGTAAATTTGAAAGAGGTCTCCAAGCCCCAGGTAAAAGCACAGCCCTGATTGATACCTTGATTATGGTCTTGGGTCTGCAAAGACCCAGCTAAGCTATGAGGACATATCTGACTTCTGGAAACGATGAGACGCTCAAGAAGAGAAGAGAAATAAATGCACTTCCCCTCCAAAGCCCCCCACTTGTTTTATGTGCATCAGCCACCCTGGCCTTCCTTCAGAATCGCCATTCTCCTTTAACTAGGTGCCACATACACGCAGACTCACTTCCCATTTTCAAGCTCTTCTCTCCTGCCTTTGCTCTCCCACCTCCTTAATACATACACACTCTTCACATTGTTAAAACCTAATCATCTCTTTGTACCAGTATCACACAATGGTTACCCGTGTCACTCACTTGGGCCCTCTAAAATGGATAAACCAGTGCATTCCCCCAATCTAGTCTCAAAGCTTCATTAGCACAGAAAAGTTCACGGTTTCCTTCTCATTTACTGGGGGGCGACACACAAAGCATTCAATATCATTTTATTGGTATAATGAATGCATGCTTGGATGAGTTAGTTTTTGAATTACAGTTGGGATTTGGAGAAAATTTATTTCCTGTGATTCTAAAAAAAAATCTACCTGGGACTTAAAATAAAGCTTTGTAAAATTATTTTTACTGGGCACAAAAATAGCATTTTGAGACTTGGGGTGGTGAACACACAATACAATATACAGATGATGCATTATAGAATTTTACACCTGAAACCTACATAGTTTTATTACTGAACAAATTCAATAAAATGAAAAAAAAGAATAATAGAAATAGAGCTGCTTTTTCTTTTTTCCATTCAAATGACAGGAAGAGAGCAATTAACTTACCTGGCCAGGCTTAGAATTTTCACAGACAACAATATCATATTCCCTGGCAAGTTCGGGTGGATTGTCATTGACATCCAGGACTCTAATACCCACTGTGACATGGCTGAGCAAACCAGGATTGTCTGCAAAACACACAGGGATGTATTTAGTATTTCCATGCACACTTTAGAGGTTTGGTTTTAAACAAATCTCCTTAATAGTGTAGCTTGTCACTAGCTCCATATGCTACAGCAGGACTTTTGGCAAAAGACAACTTTATGATGGCACTCCTTGCTAAACTCATTAACTTACAGGAAAATGAAAAATGAACACTGAGGCATGCCATGAATGCTAAAGTGGTATTTTTTGTCATATCAAGGAAATTATATGTTATTCAGAACTGGAGTGGGAGAAAGTTGTCAGACTTCATTGTATGCTGTCAGAGTCTAAGGGATGAACAATCAGTTTCATCATTAAACTAAGAAAAGCACAGCAGTTGGTTAAAAAAAAGTCACACGATCTTTTAAAAGTTCAAGGTTTCAAATCTAAATAAACTTGGAGAAAATAGAAAGTTCTTTACACAAAGAATCATTCCCTTCTTATGGGAGAACATACATAGTGTGTGATGTCAAGTTCCACTTGGGGAAAATAAAGAGAAATTTAAATAGAACTTAGCATGAATTCTCATAGAACTCCGGTAGATAACAAAATATTATAGTTAATACAAAGATTATGCATACTTGCTTTACCATTTATCAAGTCTTATTATACAGAATTAGAACTTAAGACAATGTGATAGTGTCAAAGTATATAGACAAACAGAAACAGAAAAGAACCAACCACAAATCCATTATATATGGACATTTAATATATGGCAAGGATGCTATTGCAGATTGGTGGGGAAAGTAAGATTGATCAAGAAATGTTTGCAGCCTGGCTGGTGTTGCTCAGTGGTTGAGTGTCAACCTATAAACCTAGAGGCTATGGTTCAATTCCCAGTCAGGGTGCATGCCAGAATTATAGGCAGGATCCCCAGTAAGGGGCGTGCAGGAAGCAGCTGATCAATGATTCTTTCTCAACATTGATGTTTCTTTCTCCCTTCCTCTCTGAATCAATAAAAATATTTTTAAAAAAGAAATGGTTACAGTAAAATTTGTTATCTACATCATTATCATTATAAGAAGGGCCGCAATTACACTATACACAAAATTATCTACAATAATAAAAGACAAACATGCAAATTGACTGTACCTTTGCTATACCTTAAGCCACGCCCACCAGCCAATCAGAGCGACTATATGCAAATTAACTGAAACAAGATGGCGGCCAGCAGCCACG
The DNA here is from genome assembly GCF_000147115.1 of Myotis lucifugus. NCBI lineage: Eukaryota > Metazoa > Chordata > Mammalia > Chiroptera > Vespertilionidae > Myotis > Myotis lucifugus. The sequence goes on along the minus strand of NW_005871048.1, from coordinate 60,040,853 downwards.
GAGCTGGAGCGAGCAGGAGGCTTGGTTACCCCAGTGATGGAGGAAGCCAAGCTTCCTGCCCCACCCTGGCCAGCTCTGAGCTCCACTCTAGGCTACAAAGTTTCAATTATAGAAGGTAAATAAATCCCAGAATAAAAAAGAAAAAGAAAAAAAGGAGAGGCTGGGAGTTTCCGTCACCGGAAGGGTTTGGCCAGCCTGAAAATGGCCCTCAGCCCCTCACCCAGACTGGCCAGGCAACCAAGTGGGGACCCCCCACCCTAAAGGGGGTGTGGCCAGCCTTAAAACAGCCATCAGCCCCTCACCCAGGCCGGTCAGGCCCCCAGTGGGGACCCCCCACCCTGAAGGGGTGTGACTAACCTGCAAACAGCCATCATCCCCTCACCCAGGCTGCCAAGCA
>NW_005871048.1:59938711-60040356 GCF_000147115.1 Myotis lucifugus | reverse complement strand
CAGAGCTACTAGTATTTTAAATATCAGGACTAAATGGGTAAACAAAACTATATCTAATTTAGAAAAATATCAGTATGCAATATATTAAGTAAATACAAGCTTTCAAAACACAAAGTGCCCCAATCACAAAGATAAAACTGATTATATTCAAATGTAACTTTTTTAGTTCCTCCAAATGTACCATAAAGAGGAAAAAATTTCACAAAATGAGTGAATATATTTGCTGACAATGGATTGTCTATAATATATATATATATAATACAATGTATTAAATCGATAAGAAAAAAAGGGGCCAGCATAATATAAAAATTGGTAAAATTAATGACAAACATTTAACAGAATAGGTAATATAAATGCCAACTAAACACATAAAGTACTTTCAACATTAAAGAAATGAAGTTAATCAAAATAAGTTACCATTTAACACCAACCAGACTGATATAATATTAAAAAGTTTGACAAGATTTCTCCAAATGCTGGTTATAAACCAATGGGAATGCTTATAAATTAAAGTAACCCTCATTGAAATCCTTTTTTAAAAATAAGTTAATACAGGGTGTCCCCCAAAAAATGTATACACAATTTTTTCTGCTAGTTCAATTGATGTTTCTTTCTTTTCATAGTTAACCCATTGAAATTACTAATTATTGAAATGTGTATACATTTTTGGAACACCCTATATGTTAAGTAACTTGCCCAAGTTCCAACTGCCTGTTATAAAGAGAAACAGAATTTAAAAAGAGACAGTCTTACTTCAGATACAGTGTCTTTGAATATTATGCATCACTGCCTAATAAAATAATGAAAGGATGGTAATGATAATACAATAAGTAATGAGCTATAAATCAATAGCCTTTATGAACATAGAAGCAAAACTGGAGAAGTATATATAATGAACACAATACAAAAGCCAGAACAGTCTATATTCATTTAAAAAAAATCTCTAAATGTGTGCAGATTCATACACAAGAACTAAAGCAAAAACAAGATATGCCTTACCTTTACTCTTTGTTCGGCGGGATATATGTGTAAAACTTGGAAAACCCATTATGAGTGTCATGCTTTGTGACCTTAATTTACTTGTGAGTATTTTCTCTTATTAAAAGAGACTGCACTGGCATTCCTTATGACTTAAAAGAAACATTCTGGCAGTTCTCTGGGTGACAGGTTAAAGGAGGATATTTAGGAAGCGACAGGAAATACTTTCATGGAGGTGGTCCTTGCTTGGACAGGGATTGGAGTGATGGAAACAGTATAAAGTGGTTGCTTTATGAATATTTTTTAAAGCATAGCTGACAGAGGTTTCTGAAAAATTGGATGTGGAACAAAAGAAAAAGTGGAGCCCTAACCGGTTTGGCTCAGTGGATAGAGTGTCGGCCTGCAGACTGAAAGGTCCCAGGTTCGATTCCAGTCAAGGGCATGTACCTTGGTTGCGGGCACATCCCCAGTAGGAGGTGTGCAGGAGGCAGCTGATCGATGTTTCTCTCTCATCGATGTTTCTAACTCTCTATCCCTCTCCCTTCCTCTCTGTAAAAAAAATAAAATATATTTAAAAAAAAGAGAAAAAGTGGAGCTGAATATGACTCTGAGTGATTTACGTGAGGAATCTGGACACTATAGCCATCATTCCTAATACGGATAAGACCTCTGGAGGAGCAGATTTAGAGAAAAACTGGATTTTGAGGGAAAAATTTACTTGTGTTATTGTCATAATTAAAAAAATAGGAAAAGAGAGCAAAGGAGAGGGCAGACGTTATAAGCCTGGTCATTTGGGCAACTTCACCAGGAAGCTGCAAGCCCATGCTCCCCAGGGAACCACCAGGCCATTCCCTGCAGATCACTGGGGAGAAAGGATCCAACAAAGGGAAGTCGTGCACATGCACAGTAGAGTCGGGGTGACCTAGGGAAGTTGCTTGCCTGTCAGTCTAACCTGGGAACAAAGATAACTGTCTAGGTGGGCAGAGCCACTGATCCCACAAAATCCTGAGGGGCTCATTGGTTAAGCTCCTGGTTATAACTCCAGACAGTTCTCTGGCTCTCGCCTCTTCCTTTGCTCCTGCTCCCTAGCGCTCTCTTGCTCCGTGACTGGCACTTGCCCATGTGCTAGCCTGCCAAGTGGCCTTGGCAGCTGCATGACCCGTGGCCATACAGACCTCACGTACAATGGACTGCAGCTGGGAAAACGTTGAGTTAGCCAGATGCTAGAGAATCTAGAGAATAGTGTGTCCTTAAATCAAAGAAAGAACCTCTTTCTTGAAGGAGTTGTCAATTTTGCTAAATGTTGTTGCTTTGTTGAGCAAACAGTGAAATTAAAGTTAGACTTTAGATTTTACAATATGGAGGACAAAAGTAATTTTGGCAAAGCAATGAACACAAGATGGTTTTTACAGTGGATTTTAAAGAGCACGGTAATAGTAAGTGCAGACTGTGAATACAGTCATGCACTACATGGCAATGTTTTGTTCAAAGAGGAATGCATATGTGATAGTGATTCCATTAAGTTCATTATGGAGCTGAAAATGTCCTGTTGCCTAGTGACTTCATAGTTGCCCTAACGTAGCACAATGTATAACACAAACACTACTGTGTTCAATTGCCTACAGTGTTCAGTACGCTAAAATGTACAGATTTGTAGCCCAGGAGCTGTAGGGGAACACAATTTTTTCACCTGAAAGTATGTCTATTTGGCATAAAAATATTTTTTGGTGGGTAAATTTTAAGCACTAGCAGACATGGGAGAAGATCTAAAAACCAAGTAGTTGTTATCTTTTGTAAAAGACATTAACACATGTAAGGGGAATCTCCATTTGCATGAGTATCTCCCTTGCTATACCAGGAGGAACTGTGAGGGATGATGACCTTATCTCTAGGGACCCTTAAGGAAGCTGAAGACAACTACTGAAATCTGCATCAGTCTTACCCTCCTTTACTGTGCTTCTCCTTGTAGCCTCCCAAAACTGACTCCTACCAACCCTAGCATCTTTTATCTTCAGCTGAAACCTGGCTTCAATCATTTTTGTGAGGTACTCAGTTTTCCTGGGTATCTTCTCTTCCTTGTAGACAGGCTATTAAATATCTGTTTGTTTTTCTCCTATTAATCTTTTATTACAGGGATGTCCAAGCCAAGAACATAGAAGTGTAGAGAAAAAAAATATTTTTCCTCTACTACAGAGCCATGGGCTATGCCATATAGCCTAGGTTGTGTAGCAGCCTATACCATCCATGTTTATGGACCTGCACACAAAGACAAAATTGCCTAAGGACAAATTTATCAGAATTTATCCCCATCAGTAAGCTGTGCATAACTGTATAAGTAACTCCTTCAAGGAGTTTTTGGTAAAGGGAATACAGGAATAGAGTTGTATCAGGAGGGAAACACTGAAGGTAGGTGTTCAGGTTTTGTTTGTGAGAGTTAATTTTATTTTCAGATAGAAATTAAAGCCTGTTTATGAGGACAGAGAATTGTGTATCAGACGGGGGAAATGAAGGGGCAGGGGAGAGGAAAATGATTGACAGTGCAATGTCTCTGAGTGGGCAAGGGAGGACTCAGGGCACACCTAGAGAGGCGGTCGCACACATGGCATGGAGAATTTACTCACAGGAACCTGAAGGAAGACAGATTTGTGCAGATTAAAGCACATTGTGCTAATCAGGTTGATAGATGTGATGGCAGAAAACTGTGGAAACCCTTTCCTGATTTTTCTTATTTTATTTCTTTAGAGAAGCAAGGTTATTTTTTGCATATCAGGAACAAATTATGTTGAAAGAGGTATTGAAAATTTAAGGAGAAAGGAAAACTATAAAATAAATATCCGATAGTACTATATATAATTGCTTCAGTTATTCAAGTTTTTATCTTTAATGCACACTTTTGCTCTAATTCTTCCAGAATTTTTAAAAATATTATGTTTTTATGTATTTCAGAGAGAGGGAGAGAGAGATAGAAACATCAATGATGAGAGAGAATCATCTATTGGCTGCCTCCTGCACAACTCAACCAGGGACTGAGCCCACAACCTGGGTATGGGTTCTGAACTAGAATATAACCTTGACCTCCTGGTTTATGAGATGAAGCTCAACCACTGAGCAAAACCGGCTGAGTTCTTCCAGAATTTTATACTGAGATTGGCATAGTGCAATTAGTAAGCCCTTAAATGCATCAATATATCTATATAATAAAAAGCATAATATGCTAATTAGACAGGAGAGCCGAACAACCTTCCGGACTTCCTTCCAGACCACCTTCCAGATGAAGCCAGGACTGCGAGGGCTGAGCCCCTTGCACCAAGTTTGTGCATCAGGCCTCTAGTTATGTAAATAACTAAATAACAACAAAAAATAGAATGAGTAAGTATTATAATTGCCTCACCAAACTTCTCTCCACGTGTAGAACCCACAAAGTTTGAATGTAATTGAGGACAAGTGAAGATAAAATATGGGCCTTGATTATCTTGAGCCAATATGATGAACACATACCTTCTGCCATAGTAATTAGTCCAATTATATGCACATTTCATGAATAAAATACAACTTTTAAAAAACAGTGAATGAAAACTTAAAAATAACCTAATTGGAGTATCATTTTTAATGGTTATTCAAAATGACAATTTCTCTCCCCGATCTAAGGTGGCATTCATCCTGTTAATATATACAAGTTAACACAGTATTTGTTGCTTGTTACTATAATATAGCAACTCTAAGGCAAAAGATGAGATAAAAAGAAATGTATAAAAGGAAATATCACAGAGAAATGAAAATAGAGACCTGATTAAAGTACAGTAAGCCTAAATCCTAACTCACATGTGAACTTTATTGTTTGTAACATGGGCCAATAAATTTTTTTTTACCTTAGAACAAATTGAATTGTTTTTGGCTATTTCCTAGTAATCTGTTATATGAAAATAGGTAACTAATTAACTGAGGCATCCATGTATAGACAGATAAGTCAGAAGAGAACTTTATTATTTTTGATCATGCTTAAAGCAATACCGATTTCTTTGTGTGCTAAGGAAAAAGTGCCAATAAGAAATTCTTTTCTTGCTAAGGGAAATTGCAAATATGAACAAGTTTGTGAAAGTTAAATTTCATATAACAAAATAAGCACACTGACAATAGCATGCATGTGGGCAGAGAGTATATGGGGAATTTCTGTACCTTCCTCTCAACTGTGCTATGAACCTAAACGGTTCTAACATGTAATGGCTTTCAAAAATTCAATCTGAAAAAAGTATCAAGTGCATTTCCACAACAGAATAAACTAGAAAAGACATTAATAATGTGGCTGGTGTTGAGGTTAACACTTACAAACAATTGTACACGAAAGAGCCTCCAATATTTAACCGGCGCTTAGGCTAAGTAATCAGGGCATCAGAGTGCAGTTTTCTAAACAGTCTCGCCATACAGCTATAAAATATTATCTGTTGCTCATTCTACATACATGTTTGTGATTAGGACTAAATCACATTTTAGTATTGCTCATTGAGTTGTCTTTAAGGCTTTTTTATTAGCATCTATAAAATTCAGGATACTGCAATTTACTATACTCTTTTACTAAGCAGATATGTATGAACTCATTACCCATTTAAAGTACAGGCAAATAGATTTTAAAAAAAGTAAGTATATATTTTAGGCATTAATTCAGTGAAAATGGGCCTCTCCTTTGGTAATTGCACATAATACACTTTTCATGATATATATGAACCCATGTATAGTCATAAATTAGTTTCTACTTGATAAAAATATTATTTGGACTGCGGTAAGATTTAGAGCAACCTAAAGTATGGTTTTTGATCAAAACACCACTAGAGTTGGACTTGATTTTATTATAAAACTAGAGGCCCAGTGCACAAAAATTTGTACACTTGGTGGGAGGGGTCCCTCAGCCCGGCCTGTGCCCTCTCGCAGTCTGGGGCCCCTCGGGGGGTGACCACTTGCTGGCCTAGGCCTGTTCCCCAGGGGATTGGGCCTAAGATGGCAATCAGACATCCCTCTGGCAGCCCGGCAGCCCCCAGGGGATGTCCATTTGCCAGCGGGGAGCAGACCTAAGCTGCAGTCAGACATTCTTAGTGCTGCTGAGGAGGCGGGAGAGGCCCCCACTACCACCGCTGTACTGGCAGCCATCAGCCTGGCTTGTGGCTGAGCAGAGCTCCCCCATGTGGGAGCGCACTGACCACCAGAGGGTAGCTCCTGCATTGAGCATCTGCCCCCTGGTGATCAGTGTGTGTCATAGTGACCAGTCATTCCCAGTCGTTCTGCTGTTAGGGTCAGTTTGCATATTACCCTTTTACTATATAGGATAGAGGCCTGGTGCACAGGTGGGGGCCGGCTGGTTTGCCATGAAGGGTGTCCCAGATCAGGGTGGGGGTCCCACTGGGGTGCCTGGCCAGCCTGGGTGAGGGGCTGAGGGCCGTTTTCAGGCTGGCGGGTGACTGAAGCTCCCAGCCTCTTTTTTTTTTTGCTTTTTTTTTATTCTGGGATTTATTTACCTTCTATAGCTGTCACTGGAGCTGAGAGCCGGCTCCAGCTCTGAGGCCCAGCTCCAGCTCTGAGGCCATGGCTGGCTGAAAGCAGGTATCTGGGTTTGATTGGCTTCTATAATTGAAACTCTGTTGCTGTCCTGCTTGCTCCAGCTCTGAGGCCGGGGCTGGCTGAAAGCAGGTATCTGGGGTTTGTTTAGCTTCTATAATTGCAACATTGTTGCTTCCAGAGTCAGAGCTGGGCTGCGGCAGGCAGGGAACCTTGGCTTCCTCCATCACTGGAGCAAGCAAGCCTCATGTTCGCTTCAGCTGTGTGGCTGCCGGCCGCCATCTTTGTTGGCAGTTAATTTGCATATCCTGTTGATTAGCCAATGGGAAGTGTAGCAGAGGTATGGTCAATTACCATGTTTGTCTATTATTAGATAGGATAAGTTCCTATTGTTTCTGACAAACACAGTCATCCTTTTCAAAAATTTGTCCGTTCCATATTCTATACAGGGAGCCAGTTCCAAAAGAACTGCACAATCTTTTCTGGATCTTTATAATATTTTCTCACCTCTTTTTGGATTAATCCACTTATTCCTTTATTTTATCAACTAATTTTTAATGAGCCCTTAGCATTTAACAGTCATTAAATTTTCCTCAGGTGACAAAGAACATGCAATTCTACACCTATTGTGATTATTTTGAAACAGAAGATTAACCAAAATGATCACAAATGAACCCACTCATGTATTCTTTATAACACTCATTTAAAAGTAATTAGTGAATGCTTATTTTCAAAGAGAATATGATGTTGAAAAAAATCTAAATGGAAGCTACTTGAGCAAATGTTATAGATGCAAAACACGTAGAATATTCATAAAGGGTAAAATAAAAAGTCTAACATAGTATACTTATTGACTTGTCTCAAAGAACATTATAAAATTGCATAAACCACAATCACCCACAGCCACTAGGATGATTATAATAAAAAAGATACATAATAATAAAAATTGGTAACAATATAGAGAAATTGAACTCCTCTACTGCTGATGGGAATGTAAAATGTGACCACTTTGGAAAACAGACTGGCAGTTAAGTTCTTCTGATTGTTAAATATAATTTCCATATCTCAATCCCAGATATATACCCAAAATAAGTTAAGACATGGCTATACACAAACTTTCTCATTAATAGTCAAAACATTATTCATATTGACAAAAAGTAGAAACAACCCAAATGTCTATCAAATGATGAATCCTATATAATAAAAGCCTAATATGCTAAGTGTCCAGTTGTCCGGTAGTCCTTTCAACCAATCAAAGTGTAATAATCTAATGATATGCTAAGGCTGCTCAACTGCTCCCTATGACATGCAGTGACCACCAGGGGGCAGACTGTCGACCGGTCGGCCAGTTGCTATGACATGCACTGACCACCAGTGGGCAGGTTAACTTGCTGCTGGGGTCTGGCTGATCAGGACTGAGCAAGATGGGCTGGACACCCCTGGAGCCCTTCTGCGGTCTCTCCCGGCTGGCCAACCTCTTGCGTTCCTCCCCAGCCACAATCATTCATAGGTGCGGTCCCTCGGCCTGGCCTGCACCCTCTCACAATCCAGGACCCCTCCAGGGATGTTGGAGAGCTGATTTAGGCCTGATTCCGCAGGCCAGGCTGAGGGACCCCACTGGTGCACGAATTCATGCACTGGGCCTCTAGTGGATAGATAAAATGGTATATCTATACAATGGGATTTTTTTTAGCAACAAGAAAGAATAAATTAATGATATGCCATGATGTGGATGAACTTTGAAAACATTATGCTAAGAGAAGCCGGTAATAAAGGACCACAGATTACACGATTCTTTTATATGAAGTGCCAATAATAGGTAAATGTATTGCTATAGATTGAATGCAAAATTCATATGTTGAAACCTAACACCCAATTGATGGTATTAGGAAGTGGGATCTTTGGAAAGTGATTAGGCAATAAGGGTGGAGGCCTCATCATTAAGATTAGTGTTCTTACAGTAGATCCTCTAAAACTTCCTTGCCCTTCTGCCTTGTGGGGACACCGCTAGGCAGCAACCATGGATGAAACAGGAAGCTGGTCCTCACCAGATAGGGAATGTGCCAGCATCTTGATCTTGGCCTTCCCAGCCTCCAGAACTGTGAGAAATAAGTTTATTATTTAAAGCACCTAGCAGCCTGAACAGACTAAAACAACTAGAGCAGTGATTTTCAACTAGTGTGCCACAAGAATTTTTAAAATATGCTCTACCTGATTATTTAGTCAGGGGCACTGACCTCTTTCCCCTTAGATGGACAAATTTAAAAATGACAACAGCCAACACAACAGTCATCCCATGTGAGTGAATAAAAATTATACCCTTTTTTGTCAGATCGGTATAAAATATACTATAGTTTTGGTGTGCTACAGAATTTTAATAATTATTTTATGTGTGCCATGAGACGAAAAGGTTGAAAATCACTGATTTAGAGAAATAGAATCTAGATTGGTGGCTTCCTAGAATGGGGCACATAGAGGAGGCATAACCTCCGGGCGCAAAAAAACCCCCAAAAACCGAGCATAATTTCATGTTCTATAGTACTATTTTTTAATGTGAAGTTGATTATATGTGTGTGTGTATTTCTAATGAATATATATATGTATGTGTGTGTATATATATATATACATATATATATATACATATATATGTATATATATGTATATATATTACATAGAAATCTTTTCTAAATGCCTATATAATTTCTGCAAACATAAATTCTAGACCTGGGGTAATTTAGACTTTGGTTTATCACTTAATATGTAAAGAAAGAATTCATTGTTATGATAGATCCATTTTCTTAGTTTTATTCTAATTTCATTTGAACACAGTCATATACATCTTTTTAAACTCACAAATAATTGTTGACATTTATGCTTGTGCTTGTCTGAACTTAGATATTAACCATAGTGCATTATTCTGTATCTCCTATATTTCTCTCAAAGAGGACGTAGTCCTGCCTATTGAAATTCCAAGTTATTACTTTACAATAAGTTTTCTAAATGCTAACTGAAGCCTGAGGAGGGGTGTTATATTGATGAAATTATTCAAGAACAGTGATCAATTTTCATTTCCTTTTCTCCTAAACTGAAGTATGTGAAGAACTGTTCTTCTAGCCTTTTGATGACTTACTTATAAGTATGATATAAGCACAGTTAGAAGGAGAACCAAATGCTTTGACTCAAGCATGAGGACTAAGTGTCCACGATGCAATTTTTCACCACGATGCCAGGATTAAGGTAAAGGAGAATAGATATGCTGTATTCACTGTGTCTGACAATGAGTAAAATTGTATCTAATACATTCTGAGCACTCTCTTAGATCCTGGCATCAAAAATAAAAATGGCAAGAGACCTGCTTATGAGGAAATCTCAGAATAAATCTTCCTGTACGGTGACATATTTTCCTATAGTACATAAAGTCAAGTCATTTACCATTTTCTGAAGCAGCCACTGTGATGTTGTACCACGGAGTTTCTTCTCTATCAAGAACCTTTGTAGTCTTAATAGATCCAGTATTGGCATCAATATTGAAAAACCTGTCATCTTCAGCATTGTAGTCAATGAAGTATCTAGATAAGAAAATAGAAAAGTATTTTTTCTTGCTGTTATAATAAAAAATATAAAACTGAAGCAAGTGAGATACTCAAATATTTAAACACATATATTTAATTTTTATGTCTGGCTCTTAAATTTGACTGGCAACTTTACATTTGCATAGACTGACATCAATTATTTTTTATCTCAGTTTGTCTTTAATGATATGCTTAGTTTAATTACTCATTAAAAAATACCTACCAAATTCCATGAACAGAGTAGTAGACAGTAGAAATGTAATAATTAATAAAGGAGAGAAAAAAATCACCTCTGGGAAGTCAATAGTATATTGGGGGAAAAATCAAATGTGTAATAAATTTTCTCATTGTTACATGTACAAACATTTTAGGATAGAAGGAGATGTCAGAGACTAATTTATATTAGAGTTTCATTGCACCTGAGGTTTGATCATAAATATAAAAAGAAAAAGAAAACATTTCATTGTTATCATATGTCCATAGTCAACGAATGAGAAATGAAATAAATGGAAGGTGGGTTGCATTACTGACCACAACCCTTCCTTCTCCAATTCATGTACTTCGGCAGGGCTCTCTCACAGGAGTGGCCTCCAGCTTACTTTGGCAATAGAATGATTTGAAAGCAGTGGTGTCCTAGACCATATTTGCGTCTAGGTTCCATGAGTCTTTGCATGTTTCCCCTTATGCTTTGCCGCTGCCATGAGAAGTACAGGCCAGAGCTAGTGCACTGGCCCCAGAGGAAGATGGAGATGCATGGGCAGAGTTGTCCCAGTTCAGGATGCCCAGCCTCAGGCAGAACCTCCTAGTAAATGAGCAGGCGCAGGATGGAATGCCCTAGAGATAAACAGCCAGCAAACGAAAGCCAGCTCAGTGCAGCTGATCCTCCGTTAACTCACAGTGGCATACACTTTGGATTTAAATTACTTTCTTCTTTACCCCCAAGTTTTGGGGTTTCATATTATTCAGAATAGTTAATGAACATAAGTATGAATAAATAATATAATAAACAATCATGTGTTCTAAAAATGTTCCAAACCATCAGGAGAGAAGAAAAGTCTTCTATCCTAAACCTCTAATACTTCTTCCCTTTGCATTAGTCTCAGCTTAAGTAACATTTTATCTTAGACCTGAATAAAAAGTGAGCTATTATATGAAAAGTGCCAAGGGAAGAATACTTGAATATGGAAAATCAATATGCAAAGATCCAACTTCAGGAAAAAGTTTGACTTGCTTTAGAAACAAATGTATCTTTCCATGTAGCCAGCAGAATGAAGGAGTTTGATGGACAAGCCCTGCTGCACATGGTAAGGAATTTTTGCTTTTTTAAAAAAGCAATGGTTTTCCCATAACACGATTGATTTATTTATGTTATGAAAAAAAATCACAGTGACTACTTTAAATCTTGGATTGTAGAAATGTAAAAACAATTCAGAATATAAATTACGCTATTTTGGACAAAGGTGGGGGGAAAAGAAGGGAATGGAAACAACTGTACACAGTAATGGTATATATTAGACACAACCTATGGAACTTTTTGCTGAAGTGGCAGTAGTAAAGGGTAGAGATCACAAGTAACGTGTGTGTGTGTGTGTGTGTGTGTGTGTGTGTGTGTGTGTGTGATATCTACCGTGTAATGGATAAGCCCACTTACTGATCTGGATAAAGAAGTAAGGGAGCCCGGCTGATGTGGTTCAGTGTTTGAGCATTGACTTACGAACCAGGAAGTCACAGATTGTGGGCTCTATTCCCAATGTGGGGCATGCAGGAGACAGCTGATCAATGATCTCTCTCATCATTGATGTTTCTATTTCTCTCTCCCTTCCTCCCTGAAATTAATAAAAATATTTTTAAAGAAGAGCTAAGGGAAATACTCTCTTTGGGAGAAAAACAATTTGAGAGAAATCAACCACCTTAAGGCTTAACCCATTGTGCCTTCGATGCCAATTAGATAAGCATGTGTAATAAAAAGCAGAGACTTAGATGTGGGTGTGAAATTTAACTGTGTTTTCTGAACAGGAAATATAAATTTGAGATATATCAGCCTAAATTTAAGGTAATGGGCATGGTACAAGCTCCTTCAGGAGAGAACTGTAAGAATAAAGGAAATAAAAGATTTGGACACTACAGCACTCAACCTTTTGAGTCTAAAGCAGCCCAGGATCTGGGTAAAGAAAGTGCTAGTAAAAGGAGAGAAACAGCTGAAAGGAAGAGAAAAAGTGGGAGGGTGAGGCAATAGAGAAACCAAGAAAGAATTGATATAAACGGGCAGCCCTGGTGAATTCAGTTAAGCTGAGTGAGGTTAGTAAAGGTTGATTGGATTTGGCAGGATGGACACGACTGGTTAACTTGAGAATAAAGTTTCAATAAAATATGAAATGATGGGATTGTTATTGTAGTGGATTCAAGAATATATTGAATGTGAGAATATGAAGCCCATGAGTTATGACACTTTGCTTGGCATCGTTACCTGAAAAAGAGATCAGAAAAAAATGAAGCCTTATGTCATCAGAGAAGTGAGTTTCAACAAATTATTATTTTTTCTGTGAAGGAAAATATTAAGCACTGTCTTTCTTAAAGGAAGTTATCATTTTGAAAGAGTGAAATACCTAAAAAGGTGAGTAGGACTGGCCTCCACAGCACAGATATAAGACTTTCCATTGAAAGTAACAGAAACCCTTCTTCATGAGGAAAATCTCAGAAGTTTGGGCAAATATATTGACTAGGTAATTGTACGGCAATATCACAGAATTCATCTTCCTTTCCAGAACAGAGTATAATTGAAAAACAACCCATGTCTCTGATAGGCATGTATTAACAAGACATTTAGAATATATTGCTAAAGTGTGAAACCTTATAACTACTCGTGTATACATACACATGCCAAAACATTGCAGAAATTAATATTACCATGCAGATTGACTATAGAGCATCTCACTAAAATGTAGGAGCTCGTTTAGTGAAAATAACACATAAAAAGGGACAAAAGGTATCACTTGTAACTGTGTGATCAAAAACAAGAAATTGTTGTGAACTACTTGCTCTAATAATAATTACATGTTAATTGAAGGAAGTTCAACATGAAAAAGCAATTTAAACAAGAAGTATAAGGCAAATCTGTTTCAAAGAAGAGACACCAGATTCTAACACTACAGAATAGTGGGAAAGAGCTATGTCATTGGGCTTCCCAAAACATTAGGCCATGGCACACCGAAACTGTTTTAGTTTTTTCTTTTACTTGAATTCATATAACACACAAAAAACCTTCCCCTAATATGTCTAATGCTAGGCCCAATGCTAAACTGCTTAGGAGGTGTGAGAAGATTTGATGAATGAAAAAGATAGCATCCCTTAAAATATAATCAATTAGCATTCTGATTTTTATACAGGAGTGGGCAAAAGTAATTTAATAATAATAAGTAATGCAATAATTAATAAGTAAATAATAAAATAATGAATTCTGAGTTTTGTGTACTCACAACTGTAAACCTACTTTTGCCCACCCATGTATTATCTAAAGTTAGTTCCTATTAACCTGTCTTCAAGAAACTTTTCATTTGGGGGTACCCTCTAGAGAACAACAATTTCTGCATCTGAAAATTGGACCCGAAATTGAATCATTATTCAACCTGAAAGTTTCCTGTTGCAACACAAAAGTCCAGATTATGTTTCTATCAATACAGCCCTATGAAATATGGAAGAATATGCCCCATTTTAGAAATCGGATCACTTCAGAACCACCAGTCTGAAAGAAAATGGGGGTTTCTTCTGTTTGTAGGCAAAATAAAGAATCTGAAAATGTGTAATTTCTTTATCAGAATAATCCCCTCTCTTTTACACACTTTACGCAGAGCTTTCTAATGTAAGGGCTAGCATGAGTTGTTAAATGCTTTTAGAATAGATATAGTTTTATTTGAATTTAAAGAATAAAAACCTGTATTTAAATATGTTTGAAAATGGTAGGTATAATGCTAGAGATGTGTCCTTTGACTCTTATTATTTAAATTTTAATTTTCTTTGCAACCTAACACCCTTGAGATATCTGCAACATAAGGGCCAGATATCAGCTATGCTTGGGTCCCAAGAGTCTTATTTGTGGAGTTGCAATTGAATTTCAACTCAAGGAGAACTAAATAGTTCTGCTTAACTAACCTTGAATTTCTGCCTAGCCATACAAATAAAAACTCATAAAAAGGGTCAAGAGAAATGTTAGAAAAAAGAAACTATTCAAAACTATATTAGGAGACTAAATATAGAATAATTTAATGCTAACTATTTAAAATTTAAAAAGTGGCATGGCTCCATTAAGCTGCTCATCAAATAATAAAAAATAGATGTCAATATTCTTAGTAGGTAACTATCAAATAATCTATAATAATAAAAGCATAATATGCTAATTAGACCAGACATCCTTCTGGGTGTTCTTCCGGGACGACCTTTCTGATGAAGCTAGGGCTGTGAGGGAAGCCCGGGTCCCAGGTGCCTGCAGGTGATCAGAGGGAAGCCCGGGTCCCAGGTGCCAGAGGGAAGCCAGTGCCTGCAGCCAGGGGAAGAAAGAAGGCCTACTCTTGTATAAATTTCATGCATTGGGCCTCTATTTTTTTTTAATACAATCCATTTATTTCCTTTTACAAACCTTCAAAAGGTAAACATGGCATCTTAATACTTTATGAACTTACATACATAGGTGTTTTTTTTTGCAAATGATAATATTAATTTAATATTTTGTAAAATATCCAGTAAGTATAATATCTGGTAACCATTTGCCTAAGTGATATAGGTTCTAAATTGGGATTAATGGTAAAACCTAAAAAAAAAATAGAATTTTGAGAATTTTTTATATTCCAGTCCCCAGTTTTCAACAGTAAGCCATTGTAAACTGAAGCTAGAGTATATGTAACTGGACAAGACATTTAAAAATATTCTTCAAATTCTACTCTCCTCCATAATAAAGACTATATAGGGGTGATATGCGAGACTGCAAGAAAACTGATATACATACAAAAGCAATCTGTAACAGGTAATATAAGCTAACATTTATTGAGCAATTAAAATGTACTGCATTGTGCTTGAAGTGTTTTCTAAATACTAGTTCATTACATATTCAAAACAACTGCATGAGATCACTATTATTTATAGGCTATTTTTACAGAGGATAAAGCTGAGGCACAGAGTGATGGAAATGTTATCAAGGAGCTCTTAGTGCAAGAGATTAAAATATAATCTAGGTCCATTACATAATATTTATAAGCTCCTTTTCTAAAGAGTAGACAATATTGGAGGCTTTCTATATTCATTTAAAAATATTTATTTGAGGGAGTACAGGAAATAAAAATATTAAAGAAGAATGAGCAAACCCTGAAAATTATTTAGATATCGATTTAGTTAGGGAAATGAGTAAAGAAAAAAAGAAAAATAAAGTATTTCAAACTAATATGATTGATGGCCAGAGAATAAATATGTTTACATTAATTCTATGACAAAATTGAAAATAAAATGCATTATACTGAAATAAGATGAAAATTCATTATTCAAATTAGAATGGGCCAACAAAGAGGCAAACAAGTTATAACGATAGCAAACAGTCACTTTCAGTAGCAATTACCTTTATTCCCATATTTTTATTTTCTTCAAGAGAAGCTACTTTAAACCAATTACCAAGTTCATCATCTGGCACTCAATTCCCCTACGATTATGTAGGTATAGACTCAAGAAAATTATAGTCATATTGAAGTGCATTGGAAGAGTTATTTTTCATTTCAATAACAAAATTTCACTCCTCAGAAGCATTTATTATTTTGATTACAGTTTGTCCATTTCACCATAATAAACTAATTGAAAATGTATGCACTGAAAATCTTACAGTGATTTACTTGGAGAAACATCAGTTGGCTTGAAGTCTAGGAGACTTCTCTCACATGTCACACTTTAGATACTTGCAGACAGAACGTGAGTGGTAAAGCAGATTTATTTGAGATTTTGCCTCCCAAACAGCTGTATTTGTAAGTTTGACTGACCTTGACTAATAGATGGGATCAAGTTTAATCCATATACACCCTGTGGGATACTTCAGCAGCTTGGCCTTGTCTTTAACCAAACAAACAAACAGCTGTGGCACAGCTCAGATTCATTAAAAAAGTTAAGGTTCCCTTTGTTCATTTTGGGGATACAATTTATCCCACAAGCCATGCATCCAGAAAATAATCTTTCCAAAACATACGGATCTTGTCACTTGATAAAGAGCACAGTGTGCTTCATAAAAGGGTGGCACACAGAGCACAGAGCTATTTTGGAAGGCTTTTGAATTTTCTGAACCAAAGAGATCCAATGAAACAAAAGCATCTAACTCAGCGGTTCTCAACCTGTGGGTCGCGGCCCTTTGGCAGTCGAACGACCCTTTCACAGAAGTCGCCTAAGACCATCCTGCATATCAGATATTTACATTACGATTCATAACAGTAGCAACATTACAGTTATGAAGTAGCAACGAAAATAATTTTATGGTTGGGTCACAACATGAGGAACTGTATTTAAAGGGCCAGAAGGTTGAGAACCACTGATCTAACTGAAGTAAAACTCTGGCATAAGAAATCATGTTTCCTCATCTGTTATTTACTCCTCTAAGTTACTAAAATATCATACATTCTAATAATCCTGAGTTTTAGAAATGCTGTGGAACCATTTAAAACTTTTTTAATTTCTTTGAAATAGTCACATGAAAGCTATTAGGATGTTTAGTCTCCAGTCAGTAGTCTAATAAAACAGTGACCCTAAGCCAGGACTTAGCTATTCATTCCGGGGCTAAATGACAACAGACCACCCAGAAACTATGTTCTCTTCCTGAGTCAGGACTGTGATTTGGGGAGGTCACTGCTATAGGCCAGGCTGTTAGATGAATTTGAACCAAAAAGTAGGAAAAAGTTTACAGGTGTTCTGTACCTTTATTAAAGCATGGAAATGACCATATTCTGATGGAATCTCTATGATTGCTTAACTGTGTGATCTGGAGCCAGTCATTTGGTCCTCAGTTTACAGATATCTTCTTCCATATAAGAACAGGTTTTTCTCAATCACTTTTAGGTCTCTTTACATTCTCAAATGTCATAGTTACATGACATTTAGCAGTAAAGTTCTTAGTCAATGTAAATATGCTAACTTGGCTATATGGAATGCGATACATTTGTAAAATGCCAGTTATAGACAAAGACTTCTGGCTTTAAGTAGGAGACTGCTTTCTCTCTATCTTTACTTGATTAGTATTCAACATCCTTAAAGAGTTATCTCCCTTGTATTAGAAGACCCAGTGATTCCACTTCTTGGAATTTATCCAATGAAACCTGAAACACTAATTCAAAAGGCATATGCACCCCTATGTTCATTGCAGTGTTATTTACAATAGCCAAGATTTGGCAGCAGTCCAAGTGTCCATTAGTAAGTGTCCAAGTGTCCATTAGATAAGAGAATAAATCAGTTATGTACATTTATACAATGAAATACTACTCAGCCATAAAAAAGAAAATTTTACCCTTTGAGACAGCATGGATGGACCTGGAGAATATTATGCTAAGTGAAATAAGCCAGTCAGAGAAAGACAAGTACAATATGATTTTACTCAGATGTGGAATTTAGTGAACAATCTGAACTAATAGGTAAATTAGGAATAGAATCATAGATAAAGAGCAGGCTGACAGCTGAGGTAGGGGGGATAAGAGGGATAGAGAGATTGAGCAAAAAAGAAAAAAAAGAGAGAAAAAACTCATTCATGGACATGGATAACTATGTGGTGATTATGGGGGGGAGTAGGTTAGTAGGTGCAAGTGGAGGAGGATATAGGGCAGTGATGGCGAACCTATGACACCCGTGTCAGAGGTGACACGCAAACTCATTTTTTTGGTTGATTTTTCTTTGTGAAATGGCATTTAAATATATAAAATAAATATCAAAAATATAAGTCTTTGTTTTACTATGGTTGCAAATATCAAAAAATTTCTATATGTGACATGGCACCAGAGTTAAGTTAGGGTTTTTCAAAATGTTGACACGCCGAGCTCAAAAGGTTCGCCATCACTGATATAGGGGGAAAAATGGTAATGGAAAAAGTAAAAATAAATCAAGAGAAAGAACAACAACCCTACATAATAAAAGGCTAATATGCAAATTGTCCCCTCAGGAGTTCGACTGACCAGGGGTTTGACTGCCCACTATGATGTACGCTGACCACCAGGGGGAGGTGCGGAACGAAGGAAGGCCAGAGCCAGCAGCTGGCAGCCAGGGAAGGAAGGCCCCAGTCGGCAGCCAGCAGCTGCGGGAAGAAAGGTTCTGATCAGCCCTAATCGCCAGCCAGGCCTAGGGACCCTACCCATGCATGAATTTCGTGCACTGGGCCTCTAGTAATTAAATAAAAAAGAAGGCTATGACAGTTTTGATCAGGGTATATTAAGCTTGCCATTAAGGGTCTAATTAAACTATACTAGATTTTCAATAAACTAAACTTTTATAAGCAAATTTGGTCTATAAACATATATCAGATGATATCTTTAACATGAATATATTTTGAAACAATTTCTAGTTATTCTTTGTCTTTCTTTTCAAAAGTTTGAATCCTATATTCAAACCTCCTTAATTATATTTTTTACTGTTGAACTTTGCAATATAACCTTATTATTATGAAATATCTCTTAATTTTGCTGTTTTAACATTTAATATTAATGCGGTATTTCTAATTCCCATCTCATCATGAGCTATCTGAAAATTTCAGAGAAACATAAAATAATATAACAACAAAATCTCAACAATAAACACACCAAAAATAATGCAGTCAAAAAAGAAAAAATATAGAGAACTCAAGGACATGGACAACAGTGTGGTGATTGCGGGGCTGGACGGGGGTGGGTGGAAGTGAAAGAGGGCACAGAGAGGATAAAGGTGATGGAAAAAATAAAATAAAATAAAAAACAAGAATAAAGAACACGGTCATTATACTGAGGCTACAAGTAAACTC
Source organism: Myotis lucifugus (assembly GCF_000147115.1). Classification (NCBI taxonomy): domain Eukaryota; kingdom Metazoa; phylum Chordata; class Mammalia; order Chiroptera; family Vespertilionidae; genus Myotis; species Myotis lucifugus. Next base: position 60,021,261 of record NW_005871048.1, on the reverse strand, counting down.
AAAATAAGCAGAGTAAATACTCCTAATTCTCTGCAACTCTTTTTTTTTAAAGATAATTTAGAATGTTTTAAAAATTCGGCATATATTTTCAACTCTAATCACAATTTTATTCCTAAAGTTAGCATATAAATGGGCTATTGCTTCCTAAGTAGGGTCATGTTGAATATTTGAAACAATTAAACACAACATTTGTTATTTCCTTCTGATTGCTTTAAAGTTATACAAAGAAACCATAAAAAATGTTATCAACAATAAGTAAATATATAGATAAATACAGATATTAATTCAGAATGGAAAGAAGTTAGGATGATAGAATGTATATATAGATTCAGAATGTATATAGAGATTCACACTAAAGCTCTTCCTCCTATGAGAAATTGTTCATTGAGTTCTTCAATAATTTCTTTGTGTTGTACTAAATCAAGTATTATATGTTTTAGTAGTATTACATTTACCACCATATGTTGTACTATAAAAAGAGGCTTGACTCTTTTCATCATCTCATTTATCCAATGTATGAAGTGCATCCAAATAGTAGACCTGAGATCCTGGCTTTACTCAATGGCTTTCTGACCATGTAAAATGTCAGTCTGTTTCTTACTTTGTGACCCTTGACTTCTACAAATGCAATTGTTTATGACTAGTATTATTACTAGAAGTTGTTGTTTAAATATATAAGAGGCCCGGTTAAAAAAAATAGGCCTGGTATTCTGGCTTTAAAAACAAAGAAACAAGGTTTTGGGGGTAAAACAAAACTGGATTTAAATTCTGGATCTGCCACTTGATCACTATGTAAACTTGGCCAAATTACTTAACATCTTGAGCTTTAGTTTCTTCATCTGTAGACTCCTCAGAGCCCTTTTTTTTATTTTTTATTTTTTTTATTTTTATTTTTATTTTTTTTATTGCTTAAAGCATTACAAAGGGTATTACATATGTGTCCTTTTTTTCCCCCCCGCCCTTGACAATACCCCAGCTTCAGCTCTTAAAAAGGTTTTTGGCATGCTATATTAAGCCCCTAGCTTACATATAACAAGCCATAAATGGTCACTATTTTTAATAGTCACAAGATCACATTTCCAGAAAGCTCTCTAGCTCCTCTTGTACAACCAAAGATTGTTCATCTCGCCCTGGCCAGATGGCTCAGTTTGTTGGCACATTGTCCTGTACACCAATAGGTTGCTGGTTCTATTCCCAGTCAAGGCACATACCCAGGTTGTGGATTTCATCCCCTGTTGGGTCCTGTATGGAGACAACCAACCAATGTTTCTCTCCCAAATCGGTGTTTCTCCCTATCTCTCTCTCCACCCTCCTCTCTCTCTAAAAAAGAAATCAATAAAGACATATCCTCAGGTGAAGATTAAAATATATAAATATATTGCTCATCTCTCCACAGCTACTGGGGAGTTTCTGATTTCCATTTGCAGCATGCCAGCAATTGAGTGCAGTCTGTTTAAATTGAGGGTGTCTTCATTGCAGGTAAATAGCCTGGCTCTGATTTTACTCTTTTTAAAGGTGGTGATTATATTGCTGCCAATTGCACATTCTTGTTGTGAGTTGAAAGACACAAAAGCTAGACATGGTATGCTCTTAGAAATCTGAAGAGTCTTACTAATAATTTAGAAAATTGAAATACAAAAGACTGAAGTCAGGAAGCTTTTCACAAATGCCTGTAAGACTCAAACTCCCTTTCATTATCAATTCTACACTTGGAGTTAATTGCATTTCAGGGCACATGGCAAGGTACATCTTTTCACTGTGCTTTTCCTTAATTAGTACAAATGTTTAGTCCCTAAGAAAGGTGAAAGTATAAGGTTTGCTTTTGTGTTTGTTAATGTTTTCTGTTTTTTATTCACTGTTTGCACCCAGAGGCCCATATGAATGACATACTTTTATTGAAATCAAGAATAAATATTATGTAAATTATACCTTGCAAAAGCAGCTAAGGAATCTAATTATTTTAAGGTAGCTTTAGAAGGATTTATTTTGGTTGTCTAACCAAAACAAAGCAGAAAGAATAATGCATATGTTAATAGATTTGTGCTTCTCAATATTAGCATTTGGAGTCAATACACCAATCATCTTTGCATCCGAACAAGTGGGATGTTCAATTAACATGGCGGTGTTCGATTCATGCTCCTAATAGTACAGAGAAATTACTGAGGCAATTAATAATATCATGAGGCAATTAACTATACATAAATAATTTATTTTATTTTAAAATGTATAGGTTGAAATATTACATGGCTGTGAATGTATTTGAAACATACTCACTGGTATACATTTCCCAAAAATCTCTTTTCTTTTTTTTAAATTTTTAAATTTTAATTTTAAAATCTTTATTGTTGAAAGTATTACATATGTCCCCTTTTTCCCCCATTGGCCCCTTCTAGCCCACCCCCTTCCCCACCCCAGGCCTTCACCACCCTATTATCTGTGTCCATGAGTTATGCATATATCCATATAAATTGTTCCAAACAAATATTATTAAAATAGCCCATAATATATTTCCCAAGTAACAAGCAAGATTTTATTTTAACCACTGTTTTTTTATAAGTACCGCGCGCTAACCGATTGCGTCACTGGAGCTCCAGAACCACTGTTTTTTTAAAGTAATTCCAAAAGATGTGCTTGTTCTGTTATGATTGTTTCCAATGAATGATTTTAATTTTTTTTTTTTGTAATTGTGATAGCCCTCCAAAACTCAACAGTGGTTTCTATGGAACCCATATTTTGAACTACAAATAGTACATATTGAAATTGAGTGTGTTGTTTGGAAAATTATTAGAAAATTTATGATATCTCTTGAGATAAATAAAATCATAGGGTTTGAGACTAGTGAAAACAAGCAAAACTATAATTGGAGGAAGAAGTGTGCATTATGCTGGAAGTAAAAAGGAGGACAGGTTGAAACCTAATGTTATGTCATTATCTCTATTGTATTTATTTATTTGACTATTTATTATCTCTATAGTTCATTTTTTGTTTTCTTTAATTTCTTTATTGATTAAGTTATTACATATGTTTCCTTATCCTCATATTACCCCACATGCCCCCCCCCCGATGCCCTCACCCCCCTGTTATCTGTGTCCATTGGTTAGGCCTATATGCTTGCATATAAGTCCTTATGTTGATTTACCCCCATTACCCCCACCCTCCCATACCTTCCCTCTGAGGTTTGACAGTCTGATCGATGCTTCTCTGTCTCTGGATCTGTTTTTGTTTATCAGTTTATGTTGTTCATTATATTCCAAAAATGAGTGAGATCATGTGATATTTATCTTTCTCTGACTGGCTTATTTCGCTTAGCATAATGCTCTCCACTTCCATCCATGCTGTTGCAAATGGTAAGAACTCCTTTTTTATCATGGCGTAGTATTCCATTGTGTAGATGTACCACAGTTTTTTAATCCATTCATCTGCTGATGGGCACTTAGGCTGTTTCCAAATCTTAGCTATGGTGAATTGTGCTGCTATGAACATAGGGGTGCATATATCCTTTCTAATTGGTATCCCAAGAAACTAGAAACACCAAAAATCTCTTTGCAAAATCTCTTTCCATGAGTATAATTAGCACTCCAGTTTTACCAATGGACCAACCAGTTTAGTTTCCTCTGTATCAAGGTTTTTCAACCTCAGCACTACTGACATTTTGGACCAGATAATTCTTGGTTGTGAGCACCATCCCTGGTCTCTACTCAGAGGTAACTAGCATTCCTTGCCCAGTTGTAACAACCAAACATATTGTCAAATGTCCTCTAGTGGGGAAACTGCATGAGAGACACTGTGCCATGTGGAATGGGTGCTTTGGGATATGTTGGCATCTACTGGCAACAGTGAAAGAAGTTTGTCTCTGACCTCAATGCTTCTTCCTCTGACCTACCCTTTGGGCACATAGATGCCACTCTTCATAGCATTTAAAAAATTCATTATTATTTATTTTGAATTGCAAATCTCCCCACCATCGCTTTGATTATAATGACTCATACTTTGTCTTTTCTTCTCTCCCCCTTTGATACTGCTGCAGGATAAATTTCAAAGATGTCAGCACAAAGCCTTTTTCATGGTCTCTGCCTCGCTTCTTTCTACAATCTCAGCACTTGCCCTTCACACACAGGTAACCTATGCTCCTCATATACACAAAACTACATAGATTTTCTCTATTCTTCATCTGTCTCATCCTTAACCTAGGTTTTGAACCTTAAAATCTTCAAATCATTATGTCTATAAGATTTTGTGCACGCTTTCTTTCCATGCACACCTTCCTATTTTTATCACCCTATCAAAGAATGCAATTTTTTCAAGTTTATCTCTCCACTGAACTTCAAACTGCAGCTGCTGTGTGTGCATGCACTCATTTCTTTATCATAAGGACTATTGTAATAAGTAAATAAGGTGCTTTAAATATCTCTTTTAAAATTGAATGTACCTCACACCTCTTTTAATTAAAAGGTATAGACTACATTATTAGCATCTTAATATTAAAAAAAGCCTTACTAAAGTTTATCAAATACTTTATGTGAAACTAATAGCATGAAATATTTTTATTCTCAAAGGTGTTGGCTCCTTTTGTAATAAATGGGCCACATTTGCAAGTATCATTTATTATGCTACAGTTTTTAATATAGTTGAACAAATTATACTTACTGTTAAGTATCAGAAATGTCATTTAAATATTAGAGACACAAAGCACGGATTCATGCACTTGTGGGGTCTCTTGGCGTAGCCTGCAGGGATCAGGCCAAAATCGGCAGCCTAACGCCACCTGCCACTCCTGCTCATCCCGGCCCCACTGCACCTGCCGCTGCCACCGCTCAGTAGGCTCGCTGCAGCTCCACTGAGGTCTCCAGGCTGCAGTGGACAGCCGTGAGCCCTGTGTCTGGCGCCCATGGGTCAGCTGAGCAGTTCTCCTGCTGTGGGAGCACACTGACCACCAGGGGACAGCTCCCGCATTGAGCATCTTCCCCCTGGAGGTCAGTACATGTCATAGCAACTGGTCGACCGGTTGTTTGGTCACTGAGGCTTTTATATATATAGATGGCATTCTATGTAATGCTGGAGCATAGCAGGCTTTTCTCTGGTTGGAAAACTAATTATGTTGTCTCCTACTTCCATCCCTTACATATCGATTTCTATAACTGGGCGAATGCATACTATTTTGTGTACTTGCCCGTCCTGCTTCTTCAAGCAGTGTCCAGCTCTTGTTCTCAGTGTGAGAGAGGGTACCGTTGACAGGGTACTCCTACACTCACGGATGAAGCAGGATTGTTGAATACATACATTTGTGCACATAACATTGGTTCTCTCCATGCAGGGGTACTGTGGACTTCTTTTTTTAAGCTGAAACAATCATGCTTACATAAAAGGAAATTGAGAGTCTTTACAAACCTTATATAGATACCAACAGAAATAGTTACTCTATTAGCTTTTGTTAAAATAGACGAGAACTCGCTCAGCCAGGTGTGGCTCAATGGTTGAGCATCGACCCAGAAACCAGGAGGTTGCAGGTTTGATTCCTGGTCAGGGCACATGCCTGGGTTGCGGGCCTGATCCTCAGTAGGGGGCATGCAGGAGGCAGCAGACTGATGATGTGATTGATGATGTTCCTCTCTCACCAATGTTTCTATCTCTCTATCCCTCTCCTTTCCTCTCTCTCTAAAAATCAATAAAAACATTAAAAACAATTTAAAAAATAGACTAGAACTCAGGGAATCAGAATAAATATGGGGAAAAGCTGACAGATTTATTAAGACTTTCCAACTTCCTAAGGTCTTAGGATTAGCCAAAGGTATAAATTCAGGGTAACTTAAGATTCTACTACATGTATACAGTCTTTGATTTTGTTATAATTGAGACCAAAAAAAAATCTTTCTGATTATACAATAACATTTTAATAATCTCCACTGCATGACATACTAACATAATAAAATATTTACTGAGCACTTACTGACTGTGCTAATTACTTTGTATCAATCTAATCTAATTATATCAGCATATTTATGCAGTACGGGGAAAAGAGGGAACATATGTAATACTTTCAACAATAAATAATTATTTAAAAAAAAAGAAAAAGAAAAGACTTCAGAATTCCCACATGCTGTCCTATAGTGTCAGCGTCTAGTCTCTAAGTGAGCACTCTAGGCAGCTTTGGACATTTATTAAGTGAGTACTAGGTGCAGGCCACTCTGCTTAGCACTTTATACACAATGCTTAACTCTTTCTCCTAATACCTGAGAGATAGAGAGTCGTTTTCTTCTCTTACAGGTAAGGGTGGATGATTCCTAAAGGAACACAGCTATTGTGTCAGAACCTGGAGGGAGATAAGCCTTGTTCCCAACCCTCTCCCCTTTTGTACTGTATCTATATTTCCTATCACTAAGAGATCAAGGTTTCTCAACTTCATTTCTATAAATGTTTCCAGTCAATTATATTCATATCTATTAAGTCAAGTGGAAAATCTAATCTGTGTGGTCAAAAATATACTCATGGATATAGCTACATATATTCTTCATTTGACAGAAACCCATCTACTACATGACTCAGATAAAATATCAGTAATAGAATTTAATTGTAATAATAGAACAATAACATAGATATAACATATTTAAGCATTATTTTATAAATTTTAAATTACTGTGACACAATCAAAATATGTAGATGTCTAAAATTTTGAAGCATACCTTACCTTACTAAGCTATTAGCACTGTCAGGATCTTGTGCCAAAACTGTGCCAACGACAGTTCCAACCTTGGCATTTTCATAGACTTCCATGATGTAGGAGGGCATGGAAAATAGAGGTGGTTCATCCACATCCCCGACAATGATCTTCAGCATGGTGGCATCTTTAAAGGGACCCAAGTGAGAGAAGCGAAAATCAAGGTGTGTATTTGCTCCTTCTATGTTGAGAGTGTAGGACTTCTTTTTCTCATAGTTCAGTGGCTGCAGAGAAAAAAAATGAGATCCAAATTATGACAGTTATCACTTTCAAACAAGCATTTTTTTCTATTTTTGAATAGATGCAAATCCATCTATTTTCTCTTAAAAACAAACTATAAAGTTTGTATTAGTAATGGTATCTAAAGAAGAAATCAGGGAAACTCAAGTCTGAAATCAACTGTTACTTTTCACAACCATAAATATGATGATAACTAAGTACAAAAAAATATTCCCCACTGGCAAACAAATGCTGCTTTTGAAGACTCTGATTTGTAGTCTCCTCAAGTAACTTTTCTCTATCTCTTTGCCAATTTAACTTACTAAGTATTAAATGTTTTTATATTTTTACTTATTTCAGAGAGGAAGGGAGAGGGATAGAGAGAGAGAAACATCAATGACGAGAGAGAATCACCAACCGGCTGCCTCCTGCATGCCCCCCACTGGGGGGGATTGAGCCCGCAACCCCGGCATGTGCCCTCGGCCGGAATCGAACCTGGGACCCCTCAGTTCGAGACCGACGCTCTATCCACTGAGCCAAACCAGCCAGGGCTTAAGTATTAATTTTAAAAGGAATTATCTATAATACTATCAACAGTAAAAAGATAAACTTAAAAATTGCTACTAATTTGTTAAATTTGAAATATATATATATTTCCATTTTGCATTTAAATAATATACTGTATCTCATATCATTGATTTGCATCTACCACATCTTATTTTTTCACCTTGCTGGTTTTAAACTTTTTATCATATTTTAGAATCTGATAAACTGTTAAAAATATATTTTTATTGATTTCAGAGAGGAAGGGATAGGGAGAGAGAGAGAAAAACATTAATGATGAGAGAGAATCATTGATCGGCTGCATGCCCCATACTGGGGACTGAGGTTATGACCTGGGCATATGCCCTGACCAGGAATCAAACCATGGCCTCCTGGTTCATGGGTTGATGCTCAACCACTGAGCCATGCTGGCTGGCCTAAACTTTTAAGTGTTCAATTCAAAATATTTTATTGGAATTTTAGCAATAAATTTGATACAGACTTTTGAATTTCATTTTTGTTGTTTTGTTTTTCATTTATTTTCTTTTACTAGTAATAGCATTTCATGTATTTGTTTATTTTATTATACTGTATTATGGTGTAATCAACTTTGTTCTGTATAGTTTTTTGTATGTTTCTTTTATTTTTTTAGCTTTCATTTTTGCCTAATCTTATAATCTTTTTATTGTACTCTCCTTTTTAAAATTGTCCAACCAATATCTATTTTCTCTATTAATTACATTTGTCATCCATAATTAATTTGACTTAGCATATAATAGTGAGTAAGGTCAGTATGGCATTTTGTCCCAAGGAATATATGGTCTACTGTAGCATATAAAATAAAATAGTAAACAGACATTTACAGCACTGTGTATTTAGTGCTATAACACTGGGTACTATGGAAATTAATAATAAGGATACAAACCTAGGTGCATGTAAGCAGCTAGGTCCCGGTTCTATGAGGAAGTACCTTTGCAGATAAGAAGTGAATGTTTGGGAAGTGTTTAGCATGATGCACACAATAGGCTCCGCAACCTAAAGTGAGCTCCGATTTATGAGCTTAGAAAACGGAGTTCAATGTCAAAATCTCCATGGTGATGTTAGTGCAGCTGAAGCAGAGACCAGGCTTTTAATGTGAGCCTGGGGAAGTAGCCACTGATGCTGAACTTCCTTTGTAATATCTACGAGAAGAAGAGGGGTTTTTTTCTTTTTCATCCTTATTTCTGTCACTAATTTTGCACTAGCATGCTTTAATCTTGAAGCTTTTCTCTTGACATTTTCAGAGAATGTCATTCCCTATGGAGAAACTCAGCTGAGGGACAAGGAGAAGCTGATTAGAATGAGTATCCTTAAGGAATTTTATAAATAGGAAGATCAGTCTTACTGATGTTTATTTTCCTTACCTCTTCTGAATTGCCTTGGATAATTGGCCTTCCCAGAGATTGGTGATTGCATAGAAGGAAAAATAACCATTTAATTTCAAAACTTGATATGAAGAAACTAAAACCTAGAAAACTTCTCAGGTCATAGGGACATGGATGAGACTGGGCTACCACAATATTTTATCAGTTTTTAATAAATAAAATAATTTTTTTGATCTGAATATCTCAGATTTTCTAAAGTGGATCGTATATACAATATACATGCATTTATATATGACAAAATTATGTATTTTAGATGTATATATTTTAAAGAAATGTTAATTGATTCTGCAGTTTGTGACGTACCAATTGGGAATCATATTCTTCTGAGAGAGTTTAAACTAGAAATGAATTGCCAAAGACACTAACATTCATCTTGGTTGGGAGTTGCATAATTCTGAGTTGGACTCATAGATTGCTAGGGTTTTTTGTTGACTCCTCTCTCCTCAACCATTTGTACATCTATAGACACAAGCGGTGGACCTTTTTTAATTAAATTCAAAATATCGTGTCAGTTAACTAGTCAACATTAGTGAATGAGAACATCTCTTTAAGTAATTCAACAAATCTCATCCAAATTTAAACAACCTGTTCTACAAATGGAACAAATTTGTTTCCATTCAGGAATTGGGTGGGTGGATATGGTAGCTCTTGGCTCAGAGGAACATGGACTGTCAGAATCTGGGCACGTTGCTCTTGGAATGCAGCATCCTTGACAAGTTTACCATTGTTTAAAATCAGTGTATTGTTTTTTAGAGTCAACCTGCTGCATCCGGTAGACCTTATAATGACTAAGGTTCTTCTTTCTAAACGTGAATATTTGAGACCCTAAAACTAAAACAAACAAAAAACAAAACAAAACACAACACAACAACTAGGATTTGTTTACTTTACTAGGGACAGTTAATATTCCTTTCTCATGTGATAACACAGAATTTTAAATCACACATCTTCACTTATTTATTGGTGTTGGCATTCTTATCTTCTGTCTCTCAGGGAAATTGTGGAGATAATTTGGCCACTTCTACCCCCAGATATTATTATCAAGCTGTACATCAGTTTAACAGGTATCTCTTTTTCCATTTTTTAGCAGGTCCCTTTGCAAATTAGATATTATTTGTCTTAACACTAAACTACCTAGTGATAAGAAGCTGACTGTTTATTTGGACACATAATTGTATTTTTATAATAGCTAATATATATTTAACTACCTCAGGGCAGGGATAATCATTTTGCGGAACTTCTTTGCCAGGAGAGGCAGATGGGTGGCTAGAAATCCAGTTGAAGTCTCTAAGGAATAAGAGGAATATTTCAGATTGGGACAGTAATTTAGAAGCAGGTAAATTAATGCAAATGGAAATATTTTAATGACCTCATTTAATTCAGCAGTGCTAAATTGCAATTTTAGAAAAAGTGAGAAATTATTATATCCATTTATTTATTCTCAGTGATTGCAGGATTATGTATACAATATTAAATATGTTAATTCTTTTATTTGCATTATAACTACAATAGTATACAAAGATTGAATTAGGATTATAATTAGTTTTTATGTTACTATAAGTCTACCAAAGCTATCCAAGTACTTATTACTCATCATCCACACATTTTAAATAGATATTTTAGTAATTTTCTAGTAATCATTTGTTCCTGGGAAATTATTTAGAAATCCGTGGATTTTACTTTTAGTTACTGGAAGATTTTTATTTATTTATTTAAAATACAATCTACCAGGATCAGAGAAACCTATTCATATAATATCTCATTTTGCTGCAAAGATGTTACAAGGGGAAATTTTGGGGGAAAAAATTACCCAGGCTATGCTGGTGCCACAGAAAACAATAACATGAAATGTGTGGCTGAGAGTTTATAAAATGCAAAATAAGCATTCTTTTCAGCCTGAAAAAAGAGAAAGAAAATAAATTCATAAAATAAGTCGTAGTGTGAACTTAATAGCATAGTGTAGAACCTGAAAATTTTCATGAGTATAAGAAAGAGTTTGTCCAACTCTACATTAAAATGCCAACTTTTCATGCTCTTAGATCTTTCTGGCTAGATTCTGATAATAATCATTCACACTGAATGATGACTAAAACACTCAAGCTAAAGAAAAACTTGGGGGTAATTCTTCCTTTTAGAACTACTTTAAGACTCTTCAAGAGAGTAGGGTCCAGTCTTTGATAATTTGTTCAGCATTATTTACTACTACTATATAAATTTTGCCTTCAAGATATTTCGTGTAGGGATGGGAGTTGATAATGTGAATATAGTGTATACCATTTAACAAAATTTCAGAACCATGAACTTCTTGGAAAACTGCAAGTCAGGATTATCAACAATTCTAACATTTTCACAGAGATTGGAGTGATGTGGCCACAAACCAAGAAATGCCTGGGCCATCAGAACCTGGAAGAAGCAAGGAATGTATTATCCTCTAGAGCAGCGGTTCTCAACCTGTGGGTCGCGACCCCTTTGGGGGTCGAACGACCCTTTCACAGGGGTCGCCTAAGACCAACGAAAAACACATATATAATTACATATATTTTTTGTGATTAATCACTATGCTTTAATTATGTTCAATTTGTAACAATGAAAATACATCCTGCATATCAGATATTTACATTATGATTCATAACAGTAGCAAAATTATAGTTATGAAGTAGCAACGAAAATAATTTTATGGTTGGGGGTCACCACAACATGAGGAACTATATTAAAGGGTCGCGGCATTAGGAAGGTTGAGAACCACTGCTCTAGAGTTTATGGAGGAATTGCATCCTAGCCAAAAATTAAGCTTGATTTCAAACTCTGGGCCTTCAAAACTGCGAGAGAATGTTTTAAGCCACACAGTTTGTTGTAATTTGTTACAGGAGCCCTACAGACAAATATAGATTTATTTGCCTCATATATAAACACAGTGAGATTTTTTAAAAAAATTTCTTTATTGATTAAGGTATTACATATGTGTCCTTACCCCCGCAAATCCCCCCAACCTCCCCTCCCCCCGCTCATGCCCTCACCCCTCTGTTGTCTGTGTCCATTGGTTAGGCTTATATGCATGCATACAAGTCCTTTGATTGATCTCTCCCCCTTACCTCCACCCTCCCCTAACTTCCCTCTGAGGTTTGACGGTCTGATTGATGCTTCTCTGTCTCTGGATCTGTTTTTGTTCATCAGTTTATGTTGTTCATTATATTCCATAAATGAGTGAGATCATGTGATATTTATCTTTCTCTGACTGGCTTATTTCACTTAGCATAATGCTCCCCAGTTCCATCCATGCTGTTGCAAATGGTAAAAATTCCTTCTTTTTTTACCGCAGTGTAGTATTTCATTGTGTAGATGTACCACAGTTTTTTAATCCACTCATCTGCTGATGGGCACTTAGGCTGTTTCCAAATCTTAGCTATGGTAAATTGTGCTGCTATGAACATAGGGGTGCCTATATCATTTCTGATTGATGTGTCTGGTTTCTTGGGATATAGTCCTAGAAGTGGGATCACTGGGTCAAATGGGAGTTCCATTTTTAGTTTTTTGAGGAAACTCCATACTGTTCTCCACAGAGGCTGCATCAGTCTGCATTCCCACCAGCAGTGCACGAGTGTTCCTTTTTCTCCACATCCTCTCCAGCTCTTGTCGTTTGTTGATTTGTTGATGATAGCCATTCTGACAGGTATGAGATGGTATCTCATTGTCATTTTGATTTGCATCTCTCAGATAATTAGTGATTTTTAACATGTTTTCATATGTCTGTTGGCCTTCCTTCTGTCTTCTTTCTGAAAGTATCTATTTAGGTCAGTTGCCCATTTTTTGATTGGGTTGTTTATCTTCCTTTTTTTTTAATGTGCTGAAAGGTTTAAATATCTTTGGAATCAATTGCTCTTTAAGGTTTCATAGAATTTCTTTGTGTATGACTGAATCTGAAGAATTTGGAGAGGTAGTTCTTTCACAAGTTTCTCATATCTTATATGAAATTAGTTTGTATATATTTTTTATGTCTTTGAAGTTGCTTTTCAGAAACTTTTACAAAAGTATTCTTTACATGAAATTTATTTGTGTAAAATTAAGAAAGTATTATGACACACTTTCTATTTTTATAGCTATTTATTTTCTATTATTCCTTCCATTATTTTTATTAAGATTAGTTAAAGCTTATTTATTGTTTTATGTTTTGCTTTCTTTCCAAAATCTAAGGTTTTTGTATATAATATGTTTCTGATTTCTAACCTCATTGATGTCTTTATTTTTTCTTTTATTCTTTCTATTTTTAGTGATATCTTCTATTTATTTAATTTATTATTTTACTTCTGTCTTTAATATATTTAGGATTATGAATATACTCTCAGAAGTACTTATTCTGTATCTCATAGTTTCCATATACTTTTTTTTGCTAGAAATTTTGAAATTTTGTTGTACATTTTTCATTTTTCTTTAATTTACATTTTATTAAAGAAAAGTTTGCTGTTGCCTGTTGTTGTGGTTAAGTTTCTAGGATGAGGGATTTTATTGTTTTCTGGGTCATTTTCATGAATTTTTAGTTATATTGTATCTGGAGGAGAGCATTTTTGTCCATACTATTTTGGCACTTCTCTGTCAGAAGTTATTAAAAACACAGTAATAGATTTCACTGAATTGAAATGGACTCTTCTCTCTTCAGCATCAGGCTGAGCAGGAGTATTACTTTCTAGATATTAGAACCTATTAATAATAAAAATATCAGGTTGGCTGAGGTTTTTAATAGTAACATCCCTAATAAATATTCAGTTTTTGTAAATAGTTCATTAGAATTAGAAAACTATTTTTTTCTTACAACATATGCTCATGGATTTGCCTATATGTATATTTATAATGTGTTGGGATGCCTTGCTTATTGCTCTTTGTAGTTCATGGCCTCAAAACTTTACAATCCATGGCAAAGAACATTCTGATTCTTAGCCTGTCATATAATGCCAGGCAAAGTAATGATGTCAAAAAATCAAATAATCACAATCCACTACAAAAAGTGGTTATTTGGAATAGATATAGTATGGCTATAGTGAAACCCATTTTACTTTTAAGATTAACTTGAGATTTTACAATATAATTTTAAAATTTACTATGTTTACTCATTGTCCATCTCAATGGATCATTTATTAAGTGAAATCATATAATATAGAATATAATTTTTATATAATATAGAGTATAAAAATACAAGTACCTGGTTATAAAAATATGTAATAGCTATTATAGACAGGAATGCATTTGTAGCATATAGTCATGGGAATACTAGTGCATTCACAGTAAATTAACCAGAATAAGTTCTTCCTACCTCTCAGTCCTAGCAAATTTAAGAAAGAGATGGAATTGCCCTGTTTTATACCATAAGAAATAAGTGAAAAGTAGAAAAGATAATCCAAAGGAGGATATTTGTGGCTGAAATATACCTGAAAATGTTGCACTACAAAGACAATACTTAAATTGAACTCTGAAAAACAAAATATTTTTTAACAAAGGAGGATGGGGAAGTAGATTACCAAGACACATGAATGACAGTATGGCCTTGTGATACAATATAATACCACAGGATACTTCATTCTTTGTGTGCTTCCAGGTGAGTTGGACAACATGCAACAAAGGAGGGCAGCTATATAACAGCATGGTGTGGTCTGGAAACTATATTTAAAGGCTTGGTGCAAATGCAGGAAGAAGGGACGACAAGTAAAAAAGTAGATATTGAGGTATTATTGTAATTATTAGCCAGGCCAAACTTCAAGTGTATTCTGACCATATTTTATCTATGTTTAATAACCACCTGGTAAAGTGCTTAAATAAGAAAACTGAAGGTTAAAGGACTTGATATAATGCCATCTATTGCTTTAATGACAGGACAAAGGTATATTTCATCTGACAGTAAGAACATGTTTTCCATCACCCTTCATTGATATGGAGACAAATTCAAGATTTTTTGGTTTAAATCAATAAGCATCTATATTCAATTAAATAGGTTTAAAAGGAAAAGTGATACTACAAATGATATTGTTGATATTCATTAAGAGCAAATAGGGTTGGAACCTTGAACTGAAAAAAAAAATGGAGCAACTTTATAAAGAGTGCAAATTGGTATAAAAAGCCCAAGAAGAGATTTGGAGACAGACTGCTAATAAGAAGCACATCCCTAGCTAGAGGTTGATGTCAGAGGAAAAAGTGCACCAACTTGCATTCATCCTTATCAATTTTCCCCCTTTCCGCCCAGTCAGGCTCCATTAAACAATGAATGAAAGTTATCAAACTGTATTTACAAGGTGCCATACCATGGACTGGTGAATTTAACTTGGCAATTTTCTGATGAAGAAATGATATGGACAGGAATGTGCAGAGCTCCTGCAAGCTGATTTAGAGAGCACAGCTGATTTTGATCTTTGGGAAGATTAGCTGCTCTGCCTTGCTGGCTAACGTGAGCTGCTTTAGAGATTAAATAAGGAACAGACTTTGACAGACTTGTATCCATTTCTTGCCATCTGAATCAGTACCTCTTAAAGGTTAAAACCCACTGAGTTATATAGTTTAGGTTTTAAATCTCTATGCTTTACAACATAAAACATAGCAATAAAGTAACTCTGAGATTGATAATGCTAATCCGAAAGATATGATTATTTTACACAGACCAGTGATGACTACTGCTTTATAGGTACTTACACACTTTAACTTCTACTTTGTAGGCTCCTGTGTAGCATTCAGAAAACAACTTAATCTTGAATTTTAAATCAATATAAAATTGTGATTACTAGAATAATTAATGAGATTTTAAATAGAGCAAATAGAAAAGTATATACAAAACAAAAATGATAGATTGATAGACAGATGATAGATAGATAGATAGATAGATAGATAGATAATTAAATTCACATTTATATCTACAATAGCACATGAGGGTAAAATTTCTCAGCCTGTGTTCTGAACATATTCTACTGAAGAATAATCTGAAGTGTTTGTTAAAAAGGTCAATTCCACGTTGGTCAGTACATAGCTCAGTTGGTTGGAGCATTGCCCTGTACATCAAAAGATTGCAGGTTTGATTTCTGATCAGGGCAAATACCCAGGTTTTAGGTGCATATATGAGGGAACTGATCAATGTTTCTCTCTCCTCCTCTCCCTTCTTCTCTCTCTAAAATAAATGAAAGAATATGTCCTCCAGTGAGGACTAAAAAAAATTTTAAAAGCCAATTCCTTGGCCCCACCCACTCTAGTCTTTCGGAATCAAAATATGCAATAATTAGAGTCTAGGGATCTGAACAAGTAGATTTTTAAGCTGAAGTCATCAAACATTTAAAGACTGAGATACACTTCACTAGGTGTTACATTTAAATTGATTTCTGTAATTTTATTAGTTCCACTTCTTTTTTATAAGGACATGAGCCTTATGTACTCTTAAAAGCAAAAAGCAATTGATTCAATCCAATGACAATTCTTAAGAATAAAAAAGAATGGGGAATAAGGTTAATGGTTTCACCAAAGCTGTTTTGATGGCTCCATGATCATCAAGTATAAACTTATATCCTAAGGAGTGTTGGATAATGTGGTAAAGATTTTTACATTATTGTAGTTTAGGAAAGTCACTTAGTTACAACATAGAGTAATGATATTAATATAACTGACATTGATGAGAAATCTGTTATCATAGAACAGTGGTTCTCAACCTTGGCTGCACATTATAATCACCTGGGAATCTTTTTAAAATCCTGATTTCTGGGCCTCATCCTCCGGAAATTCTGTTTCTTTGTTATGGGGTGAGGCCACAACATTAGTAACAAAGAAACAGAATTTCTGGAGGATGAGGCCCAGAAATCAGGATTTTAAAAAGATTCCCAGGTGGTTCTAATGTGCAGCCAAGGTTGAGAACCACTGTCTTAGAACAAAGATGAGGAGGGACATTCGTGGTGTATTCAATATAATGTTTTCTCAACATACAAGATATAATTTCTAAAAGAGTATCCAAAGATCCAGTCACAATGTTGCATAACTAAAATGTAATTACATTTTCAAGAGGAAATATTTTATCATCTTAATGACCTGACAATATGGATTATTCATACCCCTGCTAAATTTTCATTCATGGAAAAATGAGCCAGTTGCCTAAATCACTGACATGATATTAATTTTACCTTCTTTAAGGAAAGGATCCCTTCTCTGGTCTCTTTGTCAGTAGAGATGGAGAATATCCCGATACCGTCACCGTTAATGATGGAGTACGTCATGTCAGCGTTTGAGCCAGTGTCTGCATCATTTGCCTTGATTTTCCCAACAGCTGAACCAACTTGAGCTGACTCAGGAACATACAGCTGATAGTGCTCTGAAAAATATTTTATATTAAACATTTCAATGATAATAAATTTATTTTACAAGAAAATGCATTAAAATATTTAGAAAAATATTTAAATGAATATAAAATTAAGTTGTTTTCAAGTTTTAAATTTCAGTATACCACTTAGTAATGAAATACTATACTTACACAAACTTTAACTTGTATGCAAAGTAGCCTACATATGAAGAATTTGTAGATATCTGAATTAAAATATTTTATCAACTCTACACCCATAAACAACAGAAAAATAAATGAGGGAGGTCAAGTTTGCATTTTTATGTTGAGCAAAACTGTAGTGCAATCTCCATTTTGTTCCAGATAATATGTGAAATTTAAAGTGAAAACAGAAAAAAGAATATAGCCTGCATGTGAATGTGATTTTTACTTTGATCAATCAACTTAAGTTGGTGAAAACTATGGCAAATAAATACAGTGTTTTTATACATTTATTTACCACGTATTTTTGGTCAGCTTCTAAAAACAATTTAAAGTAATTTTATAATAAAGTAAAAATAAAAAAGGAAATTGAATAGGGAGCCCAGAAGTAAATCCCTACATATAAAGCCAACTGATCTTTGATGAGGGTGCCAGCAGACAACAATGTAGAAAGAATAATTTCTCCATCAAATGGTATTGGGAAAATAAGATATTCACATATAAAAAAAATTGGACCTTTGCCTTACATTATATGCAAAAATCATCTCAAAATGAATTAACAACTGAAAATGTAAATTCCTAGAAGAAAACATAGGGGGAAATCTTCTTGACATTGGTTGTACCAACAATTTTTTGGCTATGACATCAAAAGCACAGGAAAACAAAAGCAAAAATAGATCAGAAGGACTACACCAAACTAAAATACTTCTGCACAGCAAAGGAGAGAATCAGCAAAATTAAAAAGACAACCTACATGATGGGACAAATATTTTAAAATCATTAATATAATAACAGCTTAATATCCAGAAAGTAAGGAACTTATAGAACTCAACACTAAAAGAACAATTTGATCAAAAATGGGGAGAGGAACTTAATAGACATCTGACATGAAAATATGTTCACCATCACTAATCATCAAAAAAATGCAAATCAAAATAACAATAAGATATCATCTCACATCTGCCAGGATGGTTAATACTAAAAAGGACAAATATAAAAAATATTGGCGAGATCTGAAGAAAAGGAAATCCTTGTGCATTGTTTGTGGAAATGTAAGTTGGTTCAGCCACAATGCAAAACAGTATGGAGGTTTCTCAAAAAAGTAAAAATAGAACTACCATATAATCAGTAATCTCACTTTTGAGTATATCTGAAAGAACTGAAATTAAGACCTCACAGAGAAGTTGGTATTCCCATGTTCATTGCAGCAGTATTCACACTGGACAAGATATAGAAATAACCCATATCCTCAATAGATAAAGGAATAAAGATAATGAAAAAGATTCTCTCTAATAAGATAAAAAAATACAAAAAATTTATAAAATACAGCCTCTGAGTACATAAGTCATAAAGGTAATATTCTAGCTAGAGAATTACAGGATTAATAGAAGTGGAAATTGAAAACAGAGACACTATGATAAATGTAAATGAACTCAATGAGTTTAAGATGTCTCTGATAACAAAGATTATTAAAATGTAAAAATAGAACCTGCTAGGGTAGAAAGCATATTCTAAAGAGCTTAGCATGCATTTAATGCTTAAACATTTGTGTTTAACATAAATATAATACCTTTGTAACCCTAAATACCAATATAATTCATTTATGCCCTAACACATTTTAGTATACTGTGCTTAACAATGGAAGAAAAGACATAAAATTATCCTAAAATAACAAATTATATCAAACTTACTCTACATACTAATTCTAACAAAAACAACGTGCCAGTACTAACCGTGAAGGTATATAAATACTGTATAGAGTTACCCTTAAAAATTCTGACACCTGAGAAACAACAGTCCACAAATAATTAGGTATTGCGATCTTTGAATTATAATGGTAATACATAAACTTTCATTTACCTGTTAATTTATGAGATTGGAATTTTCTATGGGAGTGAAAAACACAGGGGAGAAACTTTATAGGGTATAATCAAAATGAATTTAGAAATCTTTGACTAAAAGCCTGAAGTTTTGCCATTGCCATTAATTCATTCACATAGAAAAAGTCAGCTTGCTATTCAGGAAAAAAAAATGCACTTTTATCTAAATAAGATTAATAAAGGTCATAAATCATAGAATATTAATACACATGTTGAATAATCTTTTGCTTTTCCATAATATATTTACTCTATAATTACTCTCTGGGAAAAACAAACAAATAAACAAAGAACAACACCCATCTAAATAATTTTATGCTACAGTTCAGTGAGCATTTCTACTGTTGCCAAAAGAATCCTCAGAGTATGCTGAGTTCACAAGAAGGTTATGTAGCCTGGCCCGTGGTGCAGCTCAGTGGTTGTGTATCGACCCATGCACCATAAGGTTGCTGGTTCAATTCCCCATTAGGGCACATGTCCGGGCTGCAGATTTGGAGTGGACAAGGGGTGCAATGGATGTTGATGTTTCTCTCTCATCAATGTTCCTATCTCTCCCTCTCCCTTCCTCTCACTCTAAAATCAAGAGGGTTAACGTGAATTTAAAAAACCACATAGACAGACGGCAATTTCACACACACACAAACATATATACCTACGCATATTGTTTATACAAGCATATATTATATGTGTGTACTATATAGTATCTCCACTTATTTATTAGCTTGAGATGGAGAAAAAGAGAAGTAGGCAAATACAGAGACAAAGAGATCATTCATTCAATTTTCAGAAATACATTTTATAATTGGGTTTGTGAGAAAAATTCTTAATTCTCCCTCTTGAAATTAATGATTGAGGTTTTCTTGTTCCCTCCCTTTTCTTAAAGCATTTACTAGAGAAAAGAGTTATTATTTTAACAGTTATCAATAATGGAAAGATATTATGAAGCAGTGAAGAATCACTGGAAAAGATCCTTTATAGTAAAATAAATTGTTCTTTTGTTGAAGGCTGAAATAGATAACAATTTGATGTAAATTTATATGATACAGACTCCTCCCAAACCAACCAAAGTGTCCATATGTGCATCACTGTATATTGTGAGATGGGTATATATTTTTTCAGAGAAGAAAAGTACAATTACCAGCTGATTTGCTCCTTTTTCTGCATCCATAGTTAAGGTTTATTTTGGTGTTTATAATAAACAAAAACCATCAGATGTGTTTAGTTTTAGATGGTGTTTTCATATTGAAATATAGAGTGATAACTTAGTCTGAGTTCTGAATCCTTTTTTTTCAGTAATAAAAGTTCTCTTTCAAAATTTTTATTTTATTTTTTGTTTATAAAGGGAAGTTTACATTTCACTCCACCTATAATATACTAACTTGCTTATTATATAGAGATTTTTCTCTACTTTCATTCTACTTTCATTGGTTCTATATTATTACTCATTCTTTTGTTGTTTATTGCTTTCATGACTTATGTTAATTATTTT
This sequence comes from Myotis lucifugus, assembly GCF_000147115.1. Taxonomy (NCBI): domain Eukaryota; kingdom Metazoa; phylum Chordata; class Mammalia; order Chiroptera; family Vespertilionidae; genus Myotis; species Myotis lucifugus. Next base: position 60,000,500 of record NW_005871048.1, on the reverse strand, counting down.
CAGTTTTCTAGAACTCCTAATTTATTTCTATATAGTCTTTTCACATCATTATGTCTTTTAAAAAAATAATTTCAACACAAATGTATGTATGGCAGAAACTTCAATCTTTCTCTTTAATTTCTTTCCACCACCATATTCCATTGGTCAAACAAAGTCATTGGTCAAGCCCAAAGTTAAAGTAGCAGGGACATACACACCACCTACAGAAAAGCATGATAAGAGAGTGAAAGGACAAACAATCCTAATAAATGATACAGTTTGTTCACAGTCTATTTTCCTGTCACAAATATTTGTCTGCTTCTCACAGGTAAAATCCACTACATGATGAGTGACACCCCAAATATCTTTAAACCATGGCATCAGACTTGTATAGGTGTACTCACACCACTACAGCCATAGGGAGCTATGAAGTCTATTGGAAGACTTGATGTCAGTAGCAAGTACACATGCTCCCCTCAACTCTTGTTCCCTCGGATGCCACTTGGGCTTCATGGGGCAGCACAACAGGCTCCCATGAGAGGAATGTACTCAGGGCCAGGGAGACAGGAGCGCGTCTCCTGAATGAGGTGCCTGTTATACCAAATGTTTACTACATCGTCTGCAGCATTTTGATACCTTAAATCATTTTCAAGGTAGAATTTTAATCTTATCTGGAAAGCTGAATGTGTTGGAACAATTGTGATTTAAATGCCTTAAAGCAGTGATCAGCAAACTGCGGCTCGGGAGCCACTTGCGGCTCTTTGGCCCCTTGAGTGTGGCTCTTTCACAAAATACCGACTTCTGCGCATGGGCCACCACGAAGTTTCAATTGCACTGTACGTGCGCACCTGCACGTGGTATTTTGTGGAAGAGCCACACTCAAGGGGCCAAAGAGCCGCATGTGGCTCCTGAGCCACAGTTTGCCGACCACTGCTAAAGTAATGATATGACTGACATCAGCCAAATGGCAAGTTAGGAAGCTCCAAGCCCTCGCTTCCCCGTGGAAACATGGAAAACACCAGAAACTGGCTGGACAAAGTTATAGGAACTCTGGCAAAGCCAAAATTTCGTAGCCACCAAGCAAATACTCCATTAAGAAAAAGTACTTTCCAAACTGTAAGGATCTGTGGTGTTTTTACTTGCTCTTGCCCCACCCTCTCCCGTAAACAGAGCTCTTGGTCTGCAGCAAGTACCAGATTAATTCTCAATTCTCTCTATGCAACGATAAACAAAGATGACAAACCTTTAACCAACTGACTGTCAATAAAATGAGAGACAAGTCAAATTACCAAAATCAGAGCAACCTGGAGCCAGAACCACATATTTTGTAGAAAGAAAAAAAATTGTAAGAAAATACTAAAAAATTTACATATATAGGAAACTTACAAATTATTAGAAACACACGAACTATAAAAACTGAAATTAGAATAGCTATTATTTTTACAAAAGCAAAAGAAAATAAGTATTAACAAGCATGTAGAAAAATTGGAACACTTATGGATTGCCATTGGGAATGTAAAATAGTAAATTTTCTATGAAAACAGTATAATGGTTCCTCAAAAAGTTAAACATAAAATTATCATAGGATCCAGCAATCCTACTTCTGGCTATACACACAAAAGCATTGAGCACAGTGACTTAAACATATATCTGTACACCAATATTCAGAGCAGCATTGATGACAATATCCAAAAGACAGAATCATCCCAAAAGGCCTTCAATAGCAAGTGGCTAAAGAAAATGCAATATAATATCCAACAGAATATTAAAAAGCTTTTAAAAGGAATTAAATTCTAATATACAGTATGAATAAAGCTGAAAAACATGCTAAATGAAGTAAAAAAGGGCAAATACTTTATGATTCTACTAATATGAAGTAAGTGGAATAGTAAAATTCAGAGACAGAAAGTTGAATAGCAGTTGCCAGTTACTGAAGGGAGGGGAAGATGCAGAGTTAGTGCTTAATGGGTACAAAGTTTCAGTTTTGCAAATGCAGAGAGTTCAAAAGATGGAAGGTATTGACGACTGCACAGCATTGTAAAAATGTGAATCCCACTGAACGGAACAGTTAATGATGGTTAAAATGGTAAATTTCATGTTCTTTACATTTTATCACAGTAAAAGTTAAGTAAAATCAAGATGTGAGCAACTGGTATTTGAATCTTTATTCAGCATGGAAAAAATTGGGATACCACAAATGCTGGGAATCCATAATGATGGGGAGAATCTAATAAAAATGAGAAATATATTTTACAAAAATATATAAATTGTCTTCAATATGTTAACTTTGCTCTGATTCTCTGAATGGAAAACTAAAATATAAAGGTGAAATGGGTATTATTTAGTTTTAAACAAATTATTTGTAGTATATTAGTATTTTTCCTTTAGTTTCAATATACATGAATGATTTCTGTTATAGTCTACCTCATTAGGAAGTTTTAAAGATATCTTCAAATAGTGCTAAAATTACCTATTTTGGTTTTATACTATGTAATTGTACACAGCATAAAGATACAAATACAATTATTTCATATTTTTGTTTCTGACTGTGCTATAATTTTATTTGCTAGATGTGATCCTTTTCACAGAATTTCTTAGAAGGCATCATAAAATGTTAATGATTAGGTAAAGTACATTAAAGAAAGGAAGACTTGGTGGGAATAATAAAAGGGCATTTTGCTCAATGAAGCTTGTCCCTTTTAACACACATTTTCCCCAGGACAGAATTGATTCTAATTGCTTTTTAAAAGACCTGTATCCTTGCTTCAGTGACTTTGCCAGGTAAGCAAATAAATTACTCCCTAAGATTAACCCAAGCCACGGCCGTCAAAACCTTTAATTAATCTGATCATCACATTCATTGTGACTAATTAATATTTTTCTTACATGGATAGTATTTATATGAGAAAGTGACCAGTTGAATATAAAATATGTACTTATAGATGATTCTGGGAGAAAATTGATTGGCATATAAATGGTTAGATACCATAATATCTGAATTATCTAGGTTGCCTGACATTAACAGGATTACCCAGAAAGTTTCTAAATCTCTCTTTTAAATTGTTTTATGCAGATAGTTTACAGTGGAAATGCTGCTTTCAACTTAGGAAAAGGACACACAAGCAATAAGGAATTTCCCTGCATCTAAGAAACTTCTATTGAATTTTAATCATTAAGCATTATATTAAGGTCGGCCTGCAATGTTTTAATATATGAATAAAGCATATTACTAATACTATAGCTATTTGAATGCCACACATTAAAAACACAATTGTCCAGTATGAGAATATTCACGGCACTCTGAAATAATATATTTAAAATTCTTTAACCTAACACATTCTGTGTTATGATGTGTCAATAATAGCAAAGCTGATTATCCTATGAAAAGTTATTGTTCTCTTCAAAGTGAAGATACAGTGTGTCACTTTTGAACATTCTCTCACTTTAAATATTTTTTACTGATTTCAGAGAGGAAGTGAGAGGGTGAGAGAGATAGAAACATTATTGATGAGAAAGAATCATTGATGGGGTGCCTCCTGTATGTTCCCTACTGGGAACTGAGTCCACAACCTGGAAATCATCAAACCATGACCTCCTGGTTCATGGATTGACACTCAACCACTGAGCCACACTAGCTGGGCAAATATTCTCTCACTTTTAATGATATGCATGACTCATAAAAAGCTAAAAGATGGTAAATTTATAAATTCTAATTGAAAATAATTCCTATTTTTTTAAGCATTCTGTGGAAAATTGATTCATAAAACCTAACTAGAAACAATCAAAGCACTTCAAATAAATTTCTGCTTATGACCATAAACATAAATAACTATGCAAAAGAGAGTAAATAAAGGAAAAAAATGATAATTCTGCCCTAGCATACAGCCAAATAAATTTTAAACAAAGAGTAAAATGGTTGACATGTTATGACTGGTAAGTTTCTAAACAGGCAACCTGAAATGATTTAACAAATATTTAACTTTAATATCAGAAGCATGTTTCTTCAGACCAAGTGGGAACCAAGCACAAAATAAAAAGGCAACTTACTGAATGGGAGAAAGTATTTGCAAGTCATAGATTTGATAAGGGGTTAATCACCAAACATATAAAGAACTCATACAACTCAATCACAATAAAAAAATCCAAAACAATTTATTAACCCTTTGAGTGCCAACCAATATCCTAGGAACTATGCTAAAATTGCCAAGGCATTTTGAGTTAAGGTTTTTAATTTTTTTCCCCTCATAAAGAGTGAACTACTAGCATCTAATAGTGACTCTGCAGGAGGAGCATGATAGCGCTCCCGGCACTCTAGGGGTTAAAAAAATGGGCAGAAGACCTGAATAGACATTTTTTTCTGAGAGAATACTATTCAACCATAAAAAATAATGAAATCTTGCCATTTGCAATTACCTAGATAGACCTGGAAGGTATTATGCTAAGTGAAATACGTCAAAAAGAGAAAGACAAATGCTGTATACTCTCTCTTATATGTGAAATCTAAAACAAAAACACCAACCTCATAGATACAGAGAAGAGACTGGTATTTGCCAGAGATGAGATGGGAGAAGGGTAGATAAATGGGTGAAGGAGGTAAAAGATAACACAATTTTATAACTTGAAATAAAAAATTACAATAGTTTAAAAATCATCAATTATGACATCCGGCTATGGATTAGTACTTATGTATATTTTGCTCCCTATGTTTTTAACTTCCTCATTATTCCAGGTCATTCTCTTCACTGATGCCAATGTGCTTTCTCTAAAATATTCTTCCACATTTAAAAAACCTTGTAAAAAGTTGTAACCCGAGATTATAATAGAAGAAAACAACAACAAACACAAAGTGGCTTAAAGAAACTTTTAAAAATAAGGACAATATAGTTTGAAAGTAAAATGAAGGGAACATCCAAATATTAACTGGGGAAAAAGAGTAAATAGCCTGGTATCGCTATATTAATATCAGAAAAATTGGACTTTCAAGAATGAACCATTATTAAAGTTAAAGAGAAAGGTTTCACACTGAAAAAATTTCAATCTATGAAAGATATCATTTACTAATTCTGTGTGTATGAGGATAAATAGAAAATTCTAGTATTATAGTGGGAAACATTAACATATATCTCTCAGTAGCTGACAAACAAAAATAATGTGTGGATATAGAAAATTGGAATAGCATATGAATGAGCTTGAACTAATTTACAGACATAGAAAAGTAACCATACAGCTGAAGAATGTACTTTTTTAAAGTATATAGAGACAATTATCTAAATAAATCACATGCTGATGTTAAAGAAATCCTTACAAGTTTCAAAATAATATGCCTGTAGCCATAATAAAATCAACTGGATGTCATTTTTAAAAGCACACTACAGGTTTCTCTGAATACCTCCTTCAGGTAAAATACTGGTGTTCAATGTAGTATATACATTTAGATTTGTTTTTATGAAAATGTATGTAATAAAACTATGGTTCTTCCTCCAAAATATTTACTATCGCAATATCACAACAATGTCAATATCTTCATCAATTATATTTTCTTTTTCAGGAACATTAAAACTTACCCAAATCAGTTAAACATCTGTAATTTTTAGTATTATGGGAAATACTGCCATCTATTGAACTTTCAGGACTTGATCCTCCCACTATTACATTGCACTATAGTAACTCCAGTCCTAAGTGGGCTGCAGTTGTTGGATGACTTATAGTTTTGCAATCATTTCCAGTTATCGGGAAGTTTTGTTAGATAATCAAGTCTCATTGTGATTATTTGACAAGTGTTGTTCTTTCCCCAACTTATTTATTTACTCTTCAAGGGCAAGTCTCAGAAACACATATCCTTCCATTTATGGTACAGAAAGTTTGCTTTATAAACTTTTGTGTAAGGTGATGACTTTTACATGCATATTTAGTCTATACAGATTAATAGTTGTCAGTGATTATTTTTTGGCTTAATAGTAAATTAAGCAACAACTACAATATAATTCTAACATAGCTAAAAACAGAAAGGAAGCAAGAATCTTAAGGAGTAGAATAGATTTCTTTCAATAAAAGGACTAATATTGAGGAATTTTACATAACAAGGTGGTCTTCTCTGAGGAGAACTGGGCATCCATTTGTACTTTTCAAGGATTCAAGCCATAGATGGTCTGGTTTCTTCTCATTCACTGAGTCTTACAAACTGCTACCTTTTCTAACACTCTCCTGCCCACAAGTAGGCATTACTTAGGATTGAGCAGAGGCTGATCTCTTAGGTGAGCATGGCTTTTCTCCCTCCTGGACCTTTGTTTGCCTTGTATCCTAGGACACTGAGTTTGCAACTCTGTAGAAATAACTTAGTTATTAGTCTAATTCATTCTTGCTCTCAAACACTACTTGAAATGAAAATATAATGCTAGTGGCTCAATGATTGGAGTGTTGGCCTGCACACCAAAAAGTTGCAGGTTTGATTCCCAGTCAAGAGCACATAGGTGGGTGGCAGGTTGGATCCTGACCCTGGTAGGGACGCATGCAGGACACAACCAATCAATGTATTTCTCTCACCTCTCTCTTCTCTCTCCATCTTCTCTCTCTCTCTCTCTCTCTCTCTCTCTCTCTCTCTCTCTCTCTCTTCCTCTCTCTGCAACTCCCTCACTCCCCTACACTCTCTCTTTGAAAATAAATGAAATACAGAGCTAGCTTTAAATTAATACAAGATATAACAAGCTGACTCACCTTCTCAGGCCATGGTTGGTCAGCAAATGAAAGATAAAGAATAAAAACACAGCAAGGTAATATTTTTGTAGTTCTGTATGCTGGATGTTTATACTAGAACTGATCACATAATGGTGTAAGAAAGACGGCTCTCTCAGATAGGAAAAGAGAGAAGGAAGTTAGGAGAACTAAAAATTTCATGTCTTAAGAGAAACAATGAGACCATTGGATCCATTTGGTAACTGGATGTGATCTTTATATAGGTTGAAATATAAATGGATTTGTGTTTTGTGGTGCTTCATGAATATCAGTCCTCATATACATCATTTCTTTCTCCCAAGAGTTTACAAAGTTTCCCATATGTAAGCAGCCATTTGATGAGTTTAATGCAATGGGTAAATAAAAAATAGTTTACTGCAAGCTACTCTTGTCAGGGTGACACTAAATCATTCTGAAAGCAGCAGTATGTTCGAGCAACATGAGTACAAAACAAAATATCTTTTAAACAAGTCAGAGTAGGTACTGGCTCTGTTTCAAACTAAGTGCATCTTGCAGTGTGGCAGGGTGACATCTGTCAGTCATTCTGCACAGGCTGTTACTACGGACAGGTAGATCCCATTACATATAATGAGTTCACTCAGAGAGTACACATTTATTGTTTCCTTTTCAGGTAAAATTATTGTTTTTACCATAAATGGGTGCTTCCAACAACAAAACTGTTATTAATCTATCATAAGCCCATAAATAGTTTTCTATGTCATCACTATTACAATTTTTCTGTTGAATTCTAAAATCAATTTTAATGGACTTGTAAATTAAAAAAAAGATTATAGAGAGAAATGGAGATGCTATATGTATTTTGACCAAGCATTTATTGATGCCCTATTGTGTAGAACTGGATTTATTTTATTTTATTTTTTTATTTCTTTATTGTCTAAAGTTTTAGGTATGTCTCCTTTTCCCCGCTTGATCCCCTCCCCCAGCCATTTCCACCCTGGATTTTTCTCTTGATTAAAATCTATGATATTAATATACATCTTAACGATAGTCATGGTATAATCTGCCTGAAAATAAGGTATACAAGTTAGAATTGTGAATTATATTAAATGTTCTATTTAGTTGAGTTTAGCATTATTACTCATTATCTTTTAAAAATATTTGAAATTCAGTTTTCTAATCCTGTGAAATAATAGCACTTGTCTGAAAGTAATGTATGTGTATATGCATATTGCATGGACTAAATGATAAACTAAATATAAAAGTACACTGTACTTTGTAAAATGATTTAAATTTAATTATATTTTATATTTAATGTAATATAACCCTATCTATGATTTATAATTTTCTTTCAGACATACTTTCTTCACAGGGCAAAGGCCAGTGACCAGGTCACATAATCTTAACTCTAGAACCAGTATTTTAAAGTGGTTTTGCCTAACTGTGACCTTGAGTTGTATGTATCCTAACAATGATAGCTTGACAGAGTATTTAAATTTGACCCAGTCACTCATTAGTAATCATTTTTCAAAGGCTGGGCACTGACCTGAACACTTAAGTTTACAAAGACAATTCAAGCATTATTCTTACTTAGATGCACACTAGGTGGGGAGATATGCATCTATGGAAATAAAGATAACATGAAAGGACATGGGAAAGTGCTATGTAATAGGAAATTAAGAATATAAACTCTGCTGATTCTGCAACAGGGTTAGTTCTGCAGGGCTTTTAAACAAAGAAACGTGAGTGTGGAGAATTCTGAGTTGAATTAGGGGTAGGCAAAGTATGACTATGTTTTAGGAATGATCAGTATCCCACCTGGCTGAACCTGAGGTGTACTGAGACCAACATTAAGAGATAAAGCTGGGGAGCCCTGGCCGGTGTTGCTCAGTTGGTTGGTCACCAGTTTGATTCCTGGTCAGGGCACTTGTCCAGGTTGCAAGTTCGGTACCAGTTGGGGTACAGGAGGCAACTGATTGATGTTTCTAAGTCACATCAATATTTATCCCTCTCTCCCTCTCCCTTCCCCTCTCTCTAAAATCAATAAAAAAAAATATTTTTTTTAAAAAAGAGATAAAGTTGGGGAAGGAATTTAGCACTAACTTGTGAAGAGTCATTACTGACATACCACATTGTCTATTTTATTACAGTTTTGAAACATCATGTGGAAGAAGAACATAAGAGACAGATCCCTTACAGAACTTTTATAATTAAAAATCATTCTATAAAATGTCATCTACAGTTCTGCCACATCAAAAATATTCAAATATAATTATTTATTGTCCCTTCTGATATCATAAATATCACTTCCTTTCAAGCACACAGAACTGATACTTCTCCTTGAATTGCCTGCTAGTTTATGCTCTCCATTCTCAAGACTCATATTCTACTCCAAAATCCTACCTTATTATATTAATTGCACCCTGATGTTGGATTGTTGGATGGTGTGTGTGTGAGAGAGAGTGTGTATGTGGAGAGGATTCATTCCTAATATGAAGGATTTTCTTTTAAGTTTTAGTAAAAAGCTACCCATGCAATTATTTTGCCTCAGAATGCCCATATCAAAAAGTATTTTGAATATCTTTATGAATACCTTGGTAACCCATAAATACTTTAGCCAATGCAGGATATCATCATCCAGTATGACTACATAATTTTAAACGTTTCACTGCGATACCAACTGAAACACACACCTTTAACACAGTGACAATTATCTACCAGGTTCAGGAGACAATAGGTAGAATGAAATCTTTAGTCTTGTGTATAGACGGGAGATCATATGGCACAAAAATAAAACATTCCATTTAAGATGACAGTAGCATGCCGCTATAGAAGCAAGTATTTCATCTGCTTTATATAAATGAATAGTATTACATTCAAATCAGAAGAAACAGGTACATACTCTGAGGAAACCGTGGGGGGTTGTCGTTGACGTCGGTCAGGGTGATGTTGACCGTTGTCGATCCTGAAAGCCCTCCGACTTGCCCAGCCATGTCTTTGGCTTGAATGACCACCGAGTAGTGCTCTCTGGCTTCTCTGTCCATGTTATGTAAGGCAGTTCTAATAACTCCTGTAACACATATTTTAAAGCCCAGAATGGGTTATTCAATAAATGAGAAATGACATAGAAATATTTATCCTTTTTTTCTGTTTTGAGAAATGCATTTTTAATGAATTACGTTTGAAAGAAAAGCCAGGCTTCTGAGGCTAAGCGTAACTTATCAATGTTACTAAACTGTCCAATTAAAACATTTATGTCAAGCACACGTCCCAAACCATCCTATCCATGGGAAATGTAAGATGCCCATCTCAGCATTCCCTGGGGTGGGCAGCTACTGGAGGGCAGATTGCAACCTGAGCTTGTTCGTTCTTCTGGCTTCTCACCTTGTACTTTTCAGTTGAGATGATCTGAGGTTACTTTTCCTCTTTGCAGAGAATTTACATAGTTTCTTGACAGTGATGTCAAAGTTGCATGAAGGAAAATGTTGGGGAAGTGTGGATACTTGAATGAAGATGATAGGTGGGAAGCATTTTAACATATACCAAGATTAAGAAACTCACTATTTTTGGCACGAAATAAAAACAATAAGAACTAGATCTAAGTATATATGCAAAATAAAGTTATGAGACTGAGTCAAATAATCACATTTTTTTATTTTTATAGGGACAAAGGAGACATTTAATGGACTTTCTCATGAATTAATACTTGAATCCAACAGAGATTAAAAAGATTATATATCTATTTCTAATTATGTGTAAGTAAACACACAGATATGCACAAATTAGATAGCCTTGTTAAGAGAGGCCTACATTTAAAAATTAAACACATTATCGAGAGAGCCAAGTTTACCCAAATACTATTAAGTCATAAAATAAGAAAAAGTGTCCTCATGTAGATGATCTATCTTATAAATAAATATCTAAATCTATATGTATATATGCTTTATGTGGATGAAAATATATAATATAAATATAGTTGCTACCCCAAACGTTTGTCTACATTTAACAACCACCTTTTTACTTTTATTAAAAAAAATATCTGGATCGTGCCACTTTTGAGAATGACACCAATGGCTTCAATCACACACTTGATTAGTTAGCAGTGCAATTCACAGCATGATGCCAATTATAATAACTGCTAACTATAGTGTTGAACTCGTTTGCAAACAATATCTTGATATAATGAGAGAAAATTGATTGTATATTCAAGCAAAAAATAGTCTTTTAAAAATGGAACGAATAGTCAATTGGTTGTTTTGAATAAAAAACACCAAACTTCTGGAATTTCTTACTGAATTGATTTACTGGATGTGTAATGACTTTGAGAGGAGAGCCTTGGGCACCAGAAAAAGAGATCCCACAAATTTCAAAATTTGTGAATATATAATTGAGAAGTTCATAAAAACTTTCCTGAAGCTAAATATGAAATGAAAATTATTCTTATCAAAAATTATAATTATATGATAATAAGTGATTCATCTAACTCATGCATATAAAAAAGCCTGAAGCATTCTTATTAAAAAGAACAATGTATTATAACATGTAATAATTATATAAGAAGGGATTGAGTTGATGCAGAGGGGATGAGGTAAGAATTAATTAATATATTTTATAAAATAAATATATATGTTCTACTATTTGAAACAAAATAAAGATGCTATTCTAAAAAGAATACATCATAAGAGGGACTTACCTCTGGTGGGAAGAAGGATAAGATTATTGTCCAGGAAAATGCTTTACAATGAAATAATTAAAGTAATATTCTCTATACTATAAATATATAAGTAAAACATTGATAATTACAAAGTGAAGGATAGATACATGCAAAAAAAATAAAAACTGTACCACTCATAAAATATTTAAAAAATGCTTTAAGGACTAAAATGTAAATCCTCAAATCATAAAACTGGAAGAAAATAGACAAAGTAAACTATCTGACATTAGTCTGACTAACATCTTTGTGGACACGTCCCCTTGAGCAAGGGAAACAAAAGAAAAAATAAACAAATGGGAATATATCAATCTAAAGGCTTCAGTACATTGAAGAAAAACTTCAACAAAACAAAAGCAACTTACTGACTGGTAGAATATATTCACTAATGATATATCTGATACAGGATTGATGCTCTTTTTTAATTGGATTATTTTTTTCTTATTGAGTTTTAATAGTTCTTTGTATATTTTAGAACAGTCCTTTATCAAACATCTATCTTCCAAATATTCTCTCCCAGGTTATGGCTTGTCTTCTTATCCTCTTGACAATGCAGTGTCTTTCACAATGCAGAAGTTTTTAAGTTTTTTTGAAGTTCAGCTTTTCAATTATTTCTTTCATGGATCATGATTTTTTAGTTGTATCTAAGAAGTCATTGCTAAACTCAAAGTCATGGAGACTATCTCCTATGTTATCTTTTAGGAGTTTTATATTTTTGCACTTTATATTTAGGCCTGTGATTCATTTTGAGTTACCTTTTTTAAGGGTGTAATGTGATTTAAGGGTGTCATGTTTTTGCATGTGAATGTTTATTTGTTTCAGCACAATTTATTGAAATATTACCTTTTCTCCATCGGGTGACCAAAGACTAGTAGAGCTCCAAACCCACATGCTAAAATCTTAAGAGTTCATATAAGGACCTGGATTCAGTCGCATACACCACCTCAACCACACATTGCTTCTCAAAACTGTGTCCTTGAAAACAGCTCCTGTCATGGGAACCATAGGCATAAGTAATATTCCAAAGGCAGAGGTTGGGTGAGGAGCCCCAGATTGCTCCAGTCCAGCTGGAGGATAAATTGGTCTTGTTGACTTCTCCCAACATCTATAAAAAATACCACAGCTGATTCTAATGCAAGAGGGTCAAGATCATACTTTAAAAAGCCATAGTTAGAAAGATGAAGTTTTACCAGTATGTATTTATACTTTTGTTTACTTTTAATCTTCATCATGGCATGCCAAAAAATGCATATATGTATGGAAACACACACACATAGACAAAAATAATGTGCAATGGTATTACATATTTTCAAAACTGTGAAGCCTAAACTCATGTACCAGATTAAACTATATTTACACAATGCAAGTAAGAAATGAAGTCTTATTTGTTTGTTTGTGTTTTTCTGCCATATATCCATGTACACAGAATTCTAATCTACTTTACTTTTGTCTTCCAAATAAACCTAATAAGGACATAAACATAGCCTTTTCATTAAGTAAATTTGTAAAGAAAAAAATATAAAGCAGCTGTGGCTCAATAGTTGAGTGTCAGGAGGTCACAATTGGATTCCTGATCTGGGCACATCCCTGGTTGCATACTCGATCCCCAGTGGGGGGGCATGTGAAAGACAGCTGACTGGTGATTCTCTCTCATCATTGATATTTCTACCTCTCTCTCCCTCTCCTTTCCGCTCTGAAATAAATAAAATAAATTAATTAATTAAAAATAAAAATATATTATATGAAGCAGCTAAAGTAATTACCATAAATTATTGCATTGCTCATTTGTTTGAAACAAAGAAAACTCTTCTATTTACAATACATGTTGGGTAACTGGTAATGGCATATTGTGAATGTTTGCAGGACATGCTTCACTAGCAATGTTTACTTCCAAATTGTTAACGGGAATTGTTGCCTTTTATTCTCCTGTGATGCTGGGTTGAATCAACAGGATGTGATTACCATTGTATTATGTTGTTTTGTTTCTTATTACTTTCCTGGTAAATGATTGCAGGTGCCCCACTGCCTGCAAATTACCTATTGACTACTGCTTCCCAATCACCTTGATATGTAGGGGCTTGTAACGGAATTACTCTCTGCTGAATACAAGTTCATAACATTGAAAACTCATCTGTGGATATAAACATTGCTTGTTGAATCCAACTCACAGGTCTACCATATGTGTATGTTCCCTGAATGATGAGATTCATATACAGCAATAGATTCTCCAAAATGTTTTCTTGCATTTGTACTCACTAAAAAGTATTTAAGATTGAAATGTAAAAATTCAGTTCATTAGATATTGCCACAGAAGACTGCAAAATAAAATCCCTAAAAGGCTAGAACAAATGAATAAGAATGCACATTCAAATTCCTACAGAAATCTCCAAGGCACATGTGCACATTCATAAAAGAAACTGGTAAGATTTCTTCAATGTCTAAACTATTATATGCACTTTAGCTCAAGTGCTTATTTTACTTCTTTATTTGCCTAACTGTTCATTCACTCAGTGTCTAATATGTTATTATGTAATGTCTGTTAAAATGTGCTGGTCTTCCAATGTTTTTCTAATGGGGCATGAGGGCCACTTGATAACAAAATCATGTGAAATGTCAATTATCATGTAACTTCAAGAATGTCACCTCAGACCTACTGATCAGAACCTGGGGGAGTGGGCCTGAGCATCAGTACTGGGGACAAGCGCCTTTCCCCAATCTCATGAATGGTCAGATTTGATATATCAATCTAGAATTGAGAACACATGATATCTGGCCTTAAGGTGCTCATATATCATTGAAGGATCTTTTTTTAAAAAATTAATATGAATGCTGAGAGGTTTAATAATGTTCATAAGTTCCACTAACCATTTTCTACATGATGACACTTATCATCTTGTCACTAATAATTCATATTTCCAGCTGCCTCACTGTGGTGAGTTAGGAACCTGGGAGATTCTTTGTGTTAGCTATTCACTTGCTATTTAGTTTGACATTTAATATATTATATGGTATGTTTGCTCAGTATACATTCTGAAATTTCCATACTTATTATAAAGATCATGTGGCTTCCATAAGTTCTCATTTACAATGAAAGCAAAATGATTTAGACATTGAATCTCTATGTATCCATCAGCAACACGGTTCCAGAAATCTCTTTTTTCATTCATCACCAATTTAATGTATGCTGAATATTTTTATGACTTACAGGGCAGAGCTTATGACATTAGAATGTTACGATTTGAGTGTTTACTGATGGAGAAATTGATATGCAAATCTGGAAAGTTAAATAATACAAAAATATCATTTCTTAAATGGCAAACAAAACCCAGACTTCAGACTTTTGATAACCCATTGTTATCAAAATGGGCAAGCATGAACAAAGAGTACTTTATGGGAGAATGGTATGCTTACAAAATATGGAGGGATGATGGACAAGCATGGTATCCATGCAAATGGGATCTGACATTAGTAAAGGTGTGCATCTGGGATGTGCATGACTGCATGGACAAAATGATATCATTGGAAAATGATCGTAGGGGATCAGTAAAGATCAGGTTCTTAGTAAGTGTTAAAACACTCTCTAAATATTTGTTTTGTTCCTCAGGTGAAAGAAGGTTTGAATAGTTGTCTTGCTGTCCTTGTGGACAGCCAATACTGACTAAACTTCACTACCTGTCAGTTGGTACTGGATGGAGCTGAGCAAAGCCATGGTTGTTTCTACAGTCATATTCAGCATATTCCAGACTCTAAAGTTCCAGTGGGTAATGGAATAACTTCAGATTTGTATTTAGATTTTTCTGTACATTTTATTTTAAATAAAAACACAGAATATATAAAAAAGCCTAAGCAACCATTATGACCGAATGACTGGAATGACTGGTCACTATGAGTCACACTGACCACCAGGGGGCAGATGCTCAACACAGCCAACCTCCCCTGCACCAGCTGGCACAGATTGCGATCAGGGCCTGCAGGCCAGCCTCTCACGGTCCCTCCCCCACCCACCCCCATGCACAAATTCGTGCACCGGGCCTCTAGTATTATATGACACTGGCACCCCGGAATTTGAAAACAAACAAAGCAAGCAATTCAACATATTTAGCTTCAAGTTATGACTCATGGAATTAATAATCATAGATTCATGAAGGCAGACATTTTTATGCTTTAGTAAGTAGATTCAATTTTTTCTTATTTATAATTTTCTCTTCCTATGATTAGAATTTATATTGAAGCATTTTTATTTCTACTGAGCAGAAAAGAAAGGAGATTCACATGTTTTGAATATGGAATGAGACTTCAGGTATATATCTCATATATATTTTTTCCAATGAATTTCATGGGAAGGCAAACTCAAAGTTTAAGTAACTCTCCCCAGATCATAAATCTGCAAAACCAGAAATGTAACCCAGGTCTGCCTGATAAAAAATCCAAATGCCACAGTGGCATTTTAGATAGGAACATCATCATCATGAAAGTAAGAATTATCTTCTTTATAGATTTGGGACATAAATCAGGCATATTCAAGGAGAATGTAGTTGTGTTGATGCGTCAGTAAAGATTCATCTGACTTAGAAAGTTTTATTTCTCTTTTTTCTCTTTTTTCATTTCATTTATTTTTATATCTGTTGTTAGTGTTTTAATGGGATCTATACTTTCAAAAGATCAGTTATTAGTATCCTTAATAATCATACCAATAAAAACACAGGGCTTCCAGGGCATTTGTGAAGGCCAAATATTCCACAGAATTTCAGACTTTTAGCATACCTATTCTATTCAGCAAGTATGTACTGAGGCAGCACTTTATGGAGAAATATCAACTATAAATTTTGAAAAAGCCTTATCTTGGAGTATATTCCAATAGTGATGATGATGATGATAATGGAAGTGCTGCTAGTTATTAAGTATTTTTAAGCACCAGAGGCCCAATGCATGAAATTCGTGCAGGAGTAGGCCTTCCTTCCCCCAGCTGCCAGCACCAGTTTCCCTCTGGCACCCGGGACCTGGGCTTCCCTTTGGCCTTGTGGCAGGCAGGGCAGGTGTGTGTATGAGGCCCTATGCAGAAACACCACCTGTGAGTGTCCACTGCCTGTCATCACCGAGGTGAATACCTCTAGGGCTAGGGCCCCCCAGCGGGAGGGGAGGGACCCCAGCGCATCGCCCAGCCTGCCTAAGCCGCTGGGTCAGCGTGGCTCTGCCGATTTCAGATCCACTTGGGAGCTGGGCTTTCCTCGCAACTTTTGTCTGGAAGGACTTCTGGAAGGAGGTCTGGTCTAATTAGCATATTATGCTTTTATTATTATAGATTATGAAGAATGCTTTATTTTGATCATCACACTAAATCCTGACATCAACTGCCTATGAAAGTTATTCATATTACCCTACTTTTTGTTTTTATCAAAGAGAGATTGCAAGTACAGGAAGGCTAAGGAAAATTGCCCAAGGACAGATAGGTACCATAGAGCCAGTATTGATTCCATACATCACTACCCTCAGAGTTTCTGATTCCTTGTGAAGGAATTGAGGAAAATACTGCAACCGAGCCTGAAATAGATTTTGGAAGGATCTCTACATTTTGACGATGTGGTTTCAGACATGATCCTGGTTCTCTTTGTCAGGTTGGGTTCGAGTAGCATTGGAATCACAGTTCTAATTATGATCAATAAGATGTCAGAAAGGTGGTGAATAGCCTGGGCTAACTGAAAGATTTGAGTAAAAACTGAGGATTCAGTCTTTTGTACAACAGAAGAAAGAGCAAAAACCCAAAGAACTAAATATCCATCTTGCTCCAAGTGGCCATTAGCAGTTTTTGGTCAGATTTATTCAAGAAACAATACTCATACCACTCATCTGGGCTGGCCTATGCTTGTTTTGGCCAATATAGTGCAGTGGAAGTGAAGTTATGACAATTTCTGCCCTGGACTTAGGAGAACTAGAAGCTTCTACCTTGATCTAAATAAGCCCTGAGCTTTCAGCCGAAACCGGTTTGGCTCAGTGGATAGAGCGTTGGCCTGCAGACTGAAGGGTCCCGGGTTCGATTCCGGTCAAGGGCATGTACCTGGGTTGTGGGCACATCCCCGGTGGGGAGTGTGCAGGAGGCAGCTGATCGATGTTTCTCTCTCATCGATGTTTCTGGCTCTCTATCTCTCTCCCTTCCTCTCTGTGGAAAATCAATAAAATATATTTAAAAAAAAAAAAAAAAGCCCTGAGCTTTCATGTAAGCAGTCAAGCTACTCTTCTCTCTAGAGTCCACATGTAAATAGTTAAGCGACTCTGCTCTCTAGAGAGGCCCTGAGATGGAACAGGCCTGGGACCTATCTGAGCCCAGTTCCATAGCTCTTTCCACTGACAAACCAGGTATATTGAGTGGACTCCTCTGTGAACCTCTACAGAAATCCAAGTATCATCTGAATGCTAGCAAGTAACCAAGTCAATGCCATATGAATCAAGAAATTGCCCAGATAGTCCCTGCTCAATTTCTTCACTTCCAAAACCACAGTTGTTTTGAAAGTTTCAAGTTTTGGGGTAGCTTGCTACACTGTAATGGCATTTCAATTCAAAATATACATGTAAACACATACATACCCATATATGGACACAAACACACATTTATTCCTAATGCTTGATGGTTGGCTTTCTATGTCTCTCTCTCTAACACCTCTTCCCTCTCTCTCTTTTTGTCTTCTACCCTATCCTTCTCTCCAGAACTGAAATACATATACACTTATATATACAGAAACATATACCTCATATATTTCATCTATGGCACATGTAAACATATTCTATGAGTCCAGGTAAAAAATAGTATTTGGAGGATAAAGAAAAGAGGAAATATGAAACTGATCTCCATAAAATTGATGTATAATGAACACATGGAATACAACTTCTGTAAATAATGAAATATTAAGATTCTTATCATCTGGAAATTTGTACTCTGGAAAGTAACAAGATTGTAATTGATCTTTTTGATCAAGAGAATTCATAATATAATTTCATGTTTAAAATAGCAAATAAAATATTTTTATCAGATAGCGAGTGTTTGCAGAAATATTCCATTTAAGTAGAAATGTATTTTCTTGGAAAATAATAATGAAATCTATAAATCTAGAACTAAAGTATTATTTTCCCCAAATAGCTGTTCATGTAGTTTATAAAAATTCATGGACTCAAAATGCAGAAACAAATAATAAATATTAAGTTAACATATAGACATATTATGCCTTGTTTTAACATTGCCATGTTTTTTCATTATTCTGCTTTTTATTTTTTTATGTAATTTATTTTTTTCTCTATAGTTTTATGTATGATGGTTAAAATGAATTTAAAAAGGTTAAACATTTTTATGTAAGTTTTTATAATTCTCACTCAAGCATACAATTTTACTGAGAAGTTGAGAAAGGGAAAGGGAGAGAGAGAGAGAGAGAGAGAGAGAGAGAGAGATTGATTAATTGCCTCCTGTAAGTACCCCAATTGGGAATTAAACCCACAACCTTTCAACATATAGGACGATACTCAAATGACTGAGCCATCCAGCCTAGGTTATATAGGTTTTTATAAAAAAATTATTATTATTATTTAAAAAAGGGTACTTAATATAAATATCTCAAAAAAATTTGAAACATTTGTTGTTGAGACGACTACAGTAATTTTCCATGTATAAGACGCTATTTTTTTTCTAAAATCTTTAGACTGGAAAATTTATGGGTGTCTTTTTAAAAATATATTTTATTGATTTTTTACAGAGAGGAAGGGAGAGTGATAGAGAGTCAGAAACATTGATGAGAGAGAAACATCGATCAGCTGCCTCCTGCACACTCCCCACTGGGGACGTGCCCGCAACCAGGGTACATGCCCTTGACCGGAATCGAACCTGGGACCCTTAAGTCCGCAGGCCAATGCTCTATCCACTGAGCCAAACCAGTTAGGCTATGGGTGTCTTATACATGGAAGTCAGCCAAGAGCAAATTATGGGGGGGGGGACAAGCACAAAAATATCTACATTATATATAGCTGATTAGGTGGTGTTAATTGCTGGGGGGAAATGAACATTTGGTGTGGGCTAATAGTTTGAACTAGGACTAGAATAGTGGGGTGCTAGAGTTACTTAGTACACTTCAAAAGAGTTGATTGTTAAAATTTCAAAAACTTGGAAGGCTGGTTTGTAAATATGGCCATTGTTAAAATTTAAAGTATACAAATGTAAAAGTCAACATCATAGTAACAAAATAATAAATACTGGAAACTCATCACTTTCTAATTGAATTAATATATTTTACTATTGTTTATGCTCTTGTTGCTATTTATGTCTATTTTAACTCATGGTGGAAATATAATAGAATGCTGTAATGCATCCTAAAAAAATTATAGAATCTATATATATAAAAGCGTAAGGGACCGGACGACCAGACAATACATAACTGGACGGTAGCTATGATGTGCACTGACCACCAGGGGGCAGACGCTCAACGCAGGAGCTGCCCCCTCATGGTCAGTGCGCTCCCACAGCGGGGGCGCTGCTTAGCTGACACAGGGGCTCCTGACACCTGGCTGAGGGCTGGCAAGCGCAGCTGAGGTCGCAGGAGCCTCTCCTGTGAACCCTCCCCCTGCACGCCCAAGCAGTGGGACTGGGATGAGTGGGAGCAGCTTGGCGCCCAGCCCAGGCTCCGGCTCCTCTCCAGCTGCCTGTTGCTTCATGCACGACTTCATGCTGTGCGAGATCAATGCGAACATCAGGCTGGAGCCCCAGGAGCTGGTGGGTAAGGCCAGGCTACAGTGGTGCAGAGGTCCACTGATCCCTGCAGGCCACGCTGAGGGACCTCACCAGTGCATGAACCCATGCACCGGGCCTCCAGTGCATTCTATAAAATTTTATAGAATACTATTGCTCATTCTTTCCAACTCCATGTTCGGTGGTGTCACTTGTGTTAACTTGTCACTTAAAAATCATTGACATTGGGGGTATTTTTATTGTGCAAGTCAGCAAATGATACTAAATCGAGGCTTAATTTACTATTTTTTTATTTTCTACACTTGCAAAAGTAAAGGAGAAGGCGTAAATAAAGCATATTAAAATAAATAAGCCATTACATTGGGAATAATAAAAAAAGTTGAAGAATACTATTGTAACTGATAAAAACTATTATTCAACTTAGCAGAAAAAAACTGGCTCATACTAATAGAGTTGATAAAAAAGTGAAGTTTGTATAAACTCTTTTATTTATGTTAATGTAAACAAAAATATCAACAGACACACCATTCAGAACTAAATATGTTCATCAATGACCCCAACAATGACTTTGCTGATTAAGATAGTACTCAAGCACTTATTTGCAGTAGGATTTTGTTAATATTCATTGAATTGTAACAATAGTTTGCATGTCGATGCAAGAGTTTGGCACACATCAATGCAAGCATTTTGTAAGAATCAATACTATGTGGACTTTACAATAAAGAGTAAATTATAATTATTTATAAATTGGGTGTTACATATCTTATATCAGTAAAATGTACAATAACAATATATACACTGTGGCAAAAGTAGGTTTACAGTTGTTCATATGGCAAATAATTAGTAAATAATAATACTGTACAAAAATAATCTCCGTTTTGCATACTGACAACTGTAAACCCACTTGTGCCCACCCCTGTACTTATAAACAGGCATACATATTTATGCATGTTAAATATTTATGAACATGACATTGACTCCTAGGGATAAATAGACTTGAAAGAGGTGAGAAAAAAAAGTTCCAGAAAAAAAGAGAGAGCAAGAGAATAATAAGTACAAGTGTTCTAATGTGGATGCTTTCTAGCTTCTTTGAGAAAAATCTGTGAGGTCAGCATCTCTAAAACAAAAAGAACAAGAAGAGGAGATGATACCAGAATGACATGCTGGGCCAGATCACTTACAGCATGTACACTATGGTATTGTAATGCTTTTTGCTTTAGCCACAAATGGGACAGGAAGCAATTGCTATGCTTTTGAGCAAAGGAGTGACATGATCTGATATAATTTAACATGGCTGCTTTGGCTGCTGTTTTGGGAACAAACTATGTGGAACAGGAAGGAATTAAGGAAATAGCTTAAGAGATAATTAACATAAAGTTAGTTAAAATGGAAATGAGCAGATGTGGTCAAACACTGGCTATGTCTTGAAGGTAGTACTTGCTGATGGAATAGATATGAGCTGTGAAAGAAAAACAGAAATAGAGTATCGACCAAAGTTTTGGGGCTGGGATCTAGAAGACTGTGAGAACTGTTTTTGGGGAGGTGGTTGGATTACAGCAATTTGATTTTGAACATGCTCTGTGATATGCATACTAGACACCCAGGCAGAGATATTCAGGTGACATACAGTACTGGAATGTTGGTGTTTAGAGGAGCAGTTCAGAGTAGGAAGATAAATGTGGTTATCACTAAGACAATATTTAAAACCTTTCAGCTTGATGATATTAGCAAATGAATAATTTGTGCAAAAGGCTCAATCACCGTGAACACTGCCACATGCCAGCGAATTTGGAAGAAAAGGTGGAAGCAACACATAACCAGTGATTGTTGAGAAAGAAAAAAAAAACTTCCTGGAAAGGTATTTTAAGTAAGAGAAGCTGATTTGGTTGACAAATGCAGTTGCTAAATCAAGTATGATATCACCTAAAATGTCTACAAAATGAATTGGATTCAGTGATATCATAATGTGACATGTAACAGCCACATATATACACTTAACAGAAGATAGGAAATGAAGAAAAGGATATGTGAGGCATGTTGGAGTACCTTTTTAAGGGCAAGAACACTGATTGAAAGTGGGGTGTGAGGAAAAAGGAGATATTCAAATGACAGTCATTTGGCTTAAGGACTTGGGTCAGTAGGGTGCCCTTTTACAAGAATAGAAGTATAAGATAAAGATCAGTGAAGAGAGTGTTAATTCATGATTATATTGACTTTTATGAGCTTACGAGCTATCAATGTGAAAAGACTGATGGGTAGTTGAACACATGGTGTTCAGTAGAAAGGTTTGGCGAGTCAGGATAATGATAGTTATAAAGAAGAGCTGGATGTCATAAACTCATCCTTGCCCAACGTAACGAAGAAAGTGCGATGGACTACAATTAATTGCTCTCTGTTCAGTCTTCATTCCTTGCATTGTATACTAAAATCTAGCAATCAGGACTGAAAATTTTTATTTTATAAAAAGGAAAAGTGAGACAAAAAACAATGTATCGAATCTTAATGAGTATAAAACAATAAAATATTATTTTGACTGAACTTAACATATTTTTCCTTCTATATATATGACTATTGGGAAGGACAGAACTAGCTGAATTACTCTTTTATGTTGGCAAGGTTAAATCAAATTTCATCAAAAACAGCTTGACTACATTGAATTTTCCTCAACTCGGTTTTAACAACTGTTTTGCACAATATAGGTCAGTGGTTCTCAACCTTGGCTGCACATTAGTCTCACCTAGGAATCTTTTTAAAATCCTGATTTCTGGGCCTCATCCTCCAGAAATTCTGTTCCTTTGTTATGGGGTGGGGCCACAACATTAGTAACAAAGAAACAGAATTTCTGGAGGATGAGGCCCAGGAATCAGGATTTTAAAAAGATTCCCAGGTGATGCTAATGTGGAGCCAAGGTTGAGGACCACTGATATAGGTTAATTTAGTGATAGTGAGTAAAGTAGACATCTGAAGAAAAAAACAAAACAAAACTAATTTATGCCCAGCAGGTGTTGCTCAGTGGTTGAGCATCAGCCCATGAACCAGAAGGTCATAGGTTCTATTCCAGGTCAGGGCATGACTGGGTTGCAGGCTTTATCCCCAGTTGGGGGCTTGCAGGAGGCAGCCATTCATTGATTCTCTCTCATCACTATTTTCCTCTCTGAAATTTCTCTCTCTCTCTCTCTTTCTCTCTCTCCATATATATATATATATATATATATATATATATATATATATATATATATATAAATAAATATTTTTTTAAGAAATAATTTTTTTTATATATTTTATTGATTTTTTACAGAGAGGAAGGGAGAGGGATAGAGATTTAGAAACAGCGATGAGAGAGAAACATCGATCAGCTGCCTCCTGCACACCTCCTACTGGGGATGTGCCCGCAACTAAGGTACATGCCCTTGACCAGAATTGAACCTGGGACCCTTGAGTCCGCAGGCCAATGCTTTATCCACTGAGCCAAACCAGTCAGAGCAAGAAATAATTTTTAAAACTTCTTCAGTTATTGATTTAAACTGCCCATCCATGGCCCCCTTCTGCCACTCATTAATTAGTTATCAATGTGGCCCTTCTTTGTCAAGCTACATCCTGCTCTATCAGCTAACTGAAGATAATATAGTATATAAACACTGCCCTATAGTATCTTTGCATTTTTAATGTTGTTTCTACATTCATATGGGATGAGTAGGAATCCATTGTTTTTTGTTTGTTTGTTTTGGTCCGTGTGTATGTGCTCTGTTTTGTTTCTGCAGCTATGAATGCTTGTATTTTGTGAGAGAACCGGGATCCTGGAATTAGGAAGTGGCTGCTTTCTAATTCTCATATCAAGTTCTTTCTTCAGCTGCTCCTTTGCCATTTAATACCCTTTCATTTTGTCTCTTAGTAGAGGAATCATGGAGAAACAGAACTAGACACCTAAGGCAGACTATGAAGTGAGTAGAAAAACTATTGCAATAATGAATGTATTGCAGACTGAATATAAATATCTGGGTCCCTGGAAATATTTCAGGATTCTTTGTATACAGTATTTCAAATTTGAAGAATGAGTTATATTAGTGAACAAGAGACTAATCAGACAGGAGTGTGGAACAGGATTGAACTAAAAAGGGAATTGCTATGGCAAATAATGGCAAGGAAGGAAGAATAAATGAGGCATTGATTTAGTTATTTAGAGGCTTTTTCTATTAAAATAAACCCAGAAATCATATAGCTTTGTTGATTTAGCACCTTTCACTGCTTATTTTAATGCTGTTCACTCTTAGATTTTGAGAGAGCGTATAAATGTCTTTCTACTGATTCAAGCCCCATTTATCAAAGTTATTACATAAGTTCACTAGGCAAGAGTTTGGTTATCTAACACTGTGGTATTTCCTTTCAGAAATATTTCAAAAATAAATTAATTAAAGAGAGAGCATCAATTGTTAGTGTAACTTAAAATATTTCATGCCTATGGATAATTGAGGTGTATCAAGTGGGGTTTTTACATATTCCCACTTAATTTAGAAGCAGAAGAACACTATACATGAATGTCACTCTTTTCAAATTTACTTCTTTGTATGCCATTTGAGATCCCAACTGATTTTCAATTTTTCAATGCCTTGTAACAGAATTTTGTTTACTCAAATTTTTATTATAAAAATATATATGTTTTATTTCTTAATCTCTCCTTTGTAGGGACTTCAGACTTCAGCAAGGTCACTGGATCAACCATTTTTCAAGCTCTGAGGCGAATTTTCAAGTTATAGGCTAGGTCATGGTACTACCTAACTCAAAATATCTGACTATCATTTAATATTTTAAAGGATTCAACTCTTTTTCTATTTTAACTCCACTTTTTGGTCATTAGTTGCATGCATTAGCCTTTGGGGTTCTCTCTTAGCTACATTTGTATATCAACTTGCAAAAATAAAAGTACTTTGTCCATATGGTATGATTGAGGGAGGGTCTAGAGCTCTAGGCCAGTTGCCTATCTTCAAACCTGGGTTCCACCATTTCCTTGCCTAACTTTCCTTAACTGTAAAATGGAAACACCAATAATACATATTTTATTCAATGAATATGAAATCACATTAGTTAATCCATGAAAACATTTAGACAGTACATATCCCATATTAAGTGCTCAATATAATTATCATCTGCTTAAAAAAAAGGTGCATTTCTGTTTTTCAGTTTTGTTTAAAATCAAATTTTTTTCCCCTCCAAAGCACATATTCAAATTGGAAACCTCACAATTCCTGCACTGTTCTCTGGTTTGTATATTTCCCCTAGAGAATTTAGAATGGTGAGCTATTTGTTTTGTTGGCCTCAGCATTGGCAATATTTCAAACTGTAATTCTAGTGGTTTGCATTGTTTCATTTCCATTCCAATTAGAAATGCATTTCTAACTCTGAACTTTTCTTACCGAAATGTACAATTCTTTTCCCTTCATTCTTTCTGATGTCCTTCCTGCAGATTCTAAAACCTTTGTGCTACTCTCTCTTTTCTTTAAAGAGTTTCCTGTCATCCCAACTGTATTAGCAAGCCTTTATTATATACCATCATTTTTCCCAAGCATCTCTAAGTATGTGTGTATATACATAATTCAGGATACCTTCCACATGCCAGGCATGCTATTTCGCATAATCACCTTGTGATACAGGTTCTTAATTATCAAAACTTATAAAAGTCTATTGTTTTTTCTATATCTTGTCTGTAACGCAGTCACCGTTGTTTAGGTGAAGATGATGAACTGACTGTCTGTATCCACCCGCCTTGTGTTGTGTAGGTGCCTGCCCTCCTTTAAAGCTTTGCATTCATGCCTTCTCTGCTTCACAGCAGGCTGAAAAGATTGCTCTGGCTGTTGGAGGCTGTTAAATACAGGGCACACTGTGATGTGATAAGTAGTGGCCAGTGTAGTATATTCATTCACACTAGATTAATTGGCCTCCAGTGGACTAACCTAGCTTCTCTCTGTAAATAAAATGAACAATAAAATTACTATATATTCTGTTTCTTGTGATATCTCATTCCTCTATAGTATATTTATTATACTCAGATTTTACAGTGCAGCCCTACCATCAAATCCAATTAACAAAAAACAAAGATAGCCCTAGCTGGTTTGGCTCGGTGGGTAGAGCATCAGCCTGTGGACTGTAGGGTTCCGGGTTCAGTTCCAATCAAGGTCACATGCCCAGGTTGCAAGCTCAATCCCCAGTAGGGGGTATGCAAGAGGCAGCCAACCAATGATTCTCTCTCATCATTGATATTTCTATAGCTTTCTCCCTCTCCCTTCCTCTCTGAAATCAATAAAAATATATTTAAAAAGAAAAAGATAGACAGTCTAATATCTACAGATATTAAATACAGCCTATAGACTCCCGTGGCATTATGCATGTTTTAAAAATTCTAAAAAATTAGAAGTAACCAAAATAATTCAATAAGTGCCCAGAATACAAAGGAGTATAGAAAACAGTTCCAAAACTAACATGCACATAGGTTAAATAGCATGATTTTTTAAAAAATAAAACATATTTAAGTTAGTTTAATCTGAATTATTTCAGATAATTTTTAAGAGAATGAAGTGTTAGGGTGTAGGATGTTTCCTAATTAATATTTAAATTCTTATATGTCTACCCAATCATGTAGGCTCTGGTAGAAATGAGTGAGCAGTCCCTGGGTGTAATAACAATGCTTCAGTAACTTGTATTTAGGAAACATTGATAAAATGCAAGACAAGTCCCTTTACCTTGCATTATCATTTTTTTAATTGATTTCTTTTTTTTAGAGAGAGAGAGAGAGGGTAAGGGAGAGGGAGAGAGAAACATTAATGTGAGAGATCTGTTGCCTCCTTATAGGAGTGCCCCACACTGGGGATTGAGCTTGCAACCTGGGCATGTGACCTTGATTGGAACTGAACCCGGAACCCTTCAGTCCACAGGCTGATGCTCTACCCACCGAGCCAAACCAGGTAGGGCTATCTTTGTTTTTTGTTAATTGGGTTTGATGGTAGGGCTGCACTGTAAAATCTGAGTATAATAAATATACTATAGAGGAATGAGATATCACAAGAACCAGAATATATAGTAATTTTATTGTTCATTTTATTTACAGAGAGAAGCTAGGTTAGTCCACTGGAGGCCAATTCATCTAGTGCCCCAACTGGGGATTGAAATCACACCCTGGGTATGTGCCCTGATCAGGAATCAAACCCACAACCCTTCGGTGTATGGGATGATTCTCCAACCAACTGAGTCACACTAGCCAGGGCACCCTGCAATATTCTTGTAGTGGCATGTAGGAATTTATGTTAAAGGAAAAGCTTTATTTTTCCTCATTTAAGATCATAATAAGCTATTGCTACAGAACTATTTATAATGTGTGAAAGAAAAAACTTACAAATGATTATAAGATAAATAACTATAATTTGATATATAACAATACTGATATTTAATAAAGAAATATAATGTTTTCTTTTCTTTTTTTTTCCACACTAGTAATCAAAGCCACATTGGAAATAGTGTATCAATTAAAAACATGAGTTCTGTAGCAGACTGATGGAGTCCAAATCCTTTTCTCACTGAGTAACACTGTTGTATTAAGGAAATCTGTTCTCTGTAACTCAGTTTCCTCTTTTAGAAAATATGGGTCATAAGTTCTCACCTTATAATTAAACTATTATAATGATTAAATAAAAGAACATGTAGAAAGCACTTAGCCACTACCTAGAAAAACACAGCAAAATCATAAGCAAAATACAGCAGTGCTCGATTATTTTCATATATTATTATGTGTCAGGATGACCAGATAATATAACCAACTTTGCGGGAATATTCTTCCCAAACAAAGAAGATGAAACATTTTTATAGTATTTCAAAGTAGTATACAAATTTTATAACATAAATAATCTAATTTTCAACTAAAAATGTTCTGATGAGGTGACAGGGCAGAATGTTTGTACATTATTTCGAATTTATCCACGAGGACAAGGGCACAAAATATCAAATCATTCTTCTGGATCAGCTAATAAGTGTTTAGTGATTTTCTATAGACCATTGATACCAAATTTGTTTTTTCAGAGTTATTGAATAAATGTAGCATAGTATTTCCATAGATTAGTAGGCCTGTCTAGCCAGAGTTGCCTATGGGAGTACTTTATCTTTTACTTTTTTGACATAGTATATCAGATAGCCTTACTGATGTTTGATTATTAGGTGATTCATCTTAATTAGATGAAAACAAAATTTGCATATGCAAATACAAGGTGTCCCCAAAAACATGTATACGTGTTGGATAATTATTAATTCCAATGGGTTAAATCTGAAAAAAACAACAACAATTGAGATATCAGCTGTTAAAGTGTTAATATATGTTGTGGGGACACCCTCTACATATGGGGACTTTAAAAATTGTCTTCTCTCCATGTAATTCTCATGTCAAAGATGTTGCAATTGTGCTACTATTTCAGAACCACTCTAGGAAAACCAGAAGACATGAGATCTGACTGTCTTGTAAACCACTGGTAATGAAGTCCTTTATCTTTGGAGTTGCATTTGATGGTTGGAAATATATAAAATAAAAACTGAAGGAAGCTAAATGCAATTAGTAAGTGATGATTATGATGTGATTGTGCCAAAAAGAGTATAAATTCTTAGAAAGCAAACTATGTTTGTATATGTATGTGAATCTATCACCTCTCTCTCTCTCTCTCTCTCTCTCTTTCTTTCTCATCTTTCTATCTATTTTACTTTTTTTTGTTTTGCATTACAAACTGTCTTTATGGTTTTGAAAGGAAAGAGTTAAAAGATATGTTTAACAAGCTTAACATGATTGTACAAAATATAATTCTCCAAAGAAATTGCTTTGAAGGCTTAAAAATTATTTTTACATGCTTTGGCAGAGGAAAAATAGACATTCTCATTAAATGTTAGTCGAAATGTATATTTATTATAGGTAATGTCAGCAAAGGAAGGTTTTCTAAAGGTAAAGAGGAATTTTTCTCTTAGTTAAGTGGCAATGAATTGTGAAATATCACCCATAAAACCACTATTTGCTGAAATATACCTGACCCAATCAATGATTTTCAATTACCAAGTCAAAAAGACCTCCCCTGATTTTTATATAGTCTGATTCACTTATGGCAATAAAAACTACATAAAAGATTATAAACTGTGGGTTTATAAGTTCACCTACTTCTAGAGCTTAACTAATAAGTATCAATCACCTCCCTCATTAATGGTTCAAGAACCATGCATAAAATTTTCCAACCAAAAATGCATGGTATTTTTAATCAATGATCTTGTGATGAAAGTTTTATTTTCTTTGTTTTGTAAATGTTCAGTTCACATGATGTATCTTGTGTGTATAAAGAAATTTATTTACAATTTTAATTTTAATTATTTACCTTTAAAAAGTTTGACTAGCAATTTTCATATGTACTGCTATCTCTAAACTCCAAGATGTTTTATCATATAAATTATAAAATTATTTTCATTTATAAAAAATAAAATTTTATACAAAATGATGCAATTATCATAATTACTAAAAATAGCTTTCTGTGTATTATGTCTTTTATTTTTTGACAGAATTTATTCATGCCATGTTCCTGGTTACTCACAAGTTAATAAAACATATTTGAATAGCAAAGAAAAGAAAAAAAAGGCTGAAATCATGATGTAATCAGATTCTTAGCCAAATCTCTACTTCTATTGGCATTTTGCAAGCATAAGTTATATTTTGTAAGTTATTTGCATAACTATGGATTTTTATAAGCAATGTGATTTTACTCTTTCAGCCAGACATTACAAAATAAATACCATCTCCTCTCAAGCAAAACTGAGAGAAAATATTCAATAACAGTCTGTACCTCTTTAATAGAGTTTTGCTCTTTGGGGGAAAATTAATGCAGAACTTATGGAAATCTTCAAGTTGTAGGTAGATTATTTTTAACCCTGCTCTGATTGGTCATTCTATATCACTGCCGATATACCAACCCCCACACCTTTTATTTAATATCAAACCTTGTTTTAAACTATTTTCCACACACCTGACCTTTTCTATAACTTGTTTTAATTTCATTTTATACTATAGCCATTGCCCCCTTCTAACGTTCCACGTAATTTTATTTATATTATGTTTTTATTGTTTATTGTCTTCTCGTCACCATGCCCACGAAGTAAAATGTAAGTCAGGCATTCATGGATATGGGTTTGTTTTGTTTGCTGATATATACCAAACACCTCAGTCAGACAAGTGCTTGACATATACCAAGTTGTTAGTAAATACTTGTTCAATGAGAGAATAACTGACAAGAAAAAAATGACAAGATGATCATTAATGCTGAAGATAGCCTAATAACCAAGCATTGTAGTTTCTCTCAGGGTTCTTAGACCTTTGACATTCAAAGTGTGGTCCCTGGAATGACAGCATCAGCCTCTCCATGGAACGTGCTGAAAATGCAGATCCAGACTGGCCAACTCTGAATCTACGTTTTCAGAAAACCCTCTTCCCTTAACTGCATGGCATCTAACAGAAACCACAGTGCCTCCTATTATGCAGCACATACAGGTCATTTGTGGCTTTTTCCTCTTTTGCCATGTATTATAGGAAGGCATTCTTTCCCATTCTCTCTCATCAATATGACAGTAAGTGGATAAGTGCATGTAGATCAAACATTTCAGTGCATGTATGTATTTACTAGATATTTTGCATGAACTATGTAAGTTAAAATAGTGCTTAATTTGGCTGATAAAAGACAATTGATCAAGTTATACACAGCTTCTTTCTTTAGGTCCAAATTTTATTCTGAGTAAGTGATTGCTGTCTGTGGC
This sequence comes from Myotis lucifugus, assembly GCF_000147115.1. NCBI lineage: Eukaryota > Metazoa > Chordata > Mammalia > Chiroptera > Vespertilionidae > Myotis > Myotis lucifugus. The sequence goes on along the minus strand of NW_005871048.1, from coordinate 59,969,580 downwards.
TTTTAGGGGGAAAAGAAGATAAAATTGAGAAAACCACTTACTTAGTACCCAGATCAATTGACCAAAGAAATGTGCTAACAGGGGAAAATCTACTCAATACTCTAAAAGTATGATCCAAGAGATGCAAGCTGCCAGCGATCAATCTTTCATGCAGTTAAAAAAACAAGTGATAGGAAAATTCCTAGGGATGAAGCATAAAATTTTTTCTAATAATGTGGCATGTGTCACAGGAAACACATAAACAAAATCTGTTTCTTGTGCTGTGTATCTAAGTCATTCCAAATCACTTATGTCTGGAAGCCTAGAGCTGGCAAAGCAGTAATAATCAGATGACTCATTAGAGTTGCTTTTCCTTCTCCCTGGACAGTGAAGTTCAAGGTTTTTGTCTGACATTGCAGCCCAATAGCTAGGAAGAAGTTTTGATATAATGACCCATGAAAGTTGTGATAAACCAGATACTGAAATGCAGATCATCTAAATGTGGGTTTTTCAAAATAATTACAAAAATAAAAAATAGGAGGGAAAAACACAGGAAAAAATAAACAAGAGATAAGTTCCCTTTGCTGGGGTTTGCTATGGCCCCAATAGCATCTTCTTGTTCTAAGGTCACTGAAATAGTAATGACAGGTTACATCAAACCAGCTTTCACATTCTGATCTTGGCAGGCGATTTCAGCAGCTTTTAGATGCATATTGTGCAGTCCCAAGGAGACTTCATGCATATACCTGAGACAATTCCAGGCTGGCTTAGCACACCGCCTAAGAGCTTGTTCTCAAAAATAAGAATGCCCAGGTTCATCTCAGGCTTGTTCACTTAATCTTTTGTGAATTTGGTTAAATTACTTACCGACTTATCCTTCAGTTTCCTGATCTATAAAATAAAATTACAGCAGTGCCCTCTTTGTAGTATTATTGAGAGGATACAATGAAATGAACCCTAGAAAACTCTTAGAACTGTGCTTGCATGTGTAAATACCCATATATGTTCTCTACGATTACTTCTGTATTGAAAGATATAAGCAATAATTTACATGAAGATGAGTAAAGCAGAGTATGAGGCAAAAGGTGACTCAGTTTGAATATTACATAGAGTGGCTAGTAAAGACCTACAAGAAAGGTGATATTTGATCTGTGAATGAAGAGAGAATGATTCCTGTGCTTGTCTAAAGATGAGTCTTGCAGGCAGATGTGAAAGTAAATGCAAACTACCCAAAGCTAGAGGAAGCTGAAGGAGTCCAAGAACTTTGTGAATCAACGTGCCTGCAACAGAATGTATAGAGGAACCAGGCCAGTGTGGCTAAGTGGTTGAACTTCAACCCTTGAACCAGGAGGTCACGGTTCAGTTCCCAACCAGAGCATATGCCTGCGTTGTGGGCTCGATCCCCAGTAGGGGGTGTGCAGGAAGCAGCTTATCAATGATTTTCTCTCATTATTGATGTTTCTATCTCTCTCTACCTCTCCCTTCCTCACTGAAATCAATAAAAAAAAGTATCGAGGAAAAGTAAAACAAGAATGAAGGATAGAGTTGACTATTTCATGGAAGGCACTGAAGGCTCTCAAAGAAGTATTGGCTTCCATTTTGTAGAATTACTGAGTGTTTTCTAGTAGAAAGTAAAGCAGGTCTTAGCCAGGATAGGCTGAGCTCCGGCCTAAGGAGTTGCACATGCTGCACATCCATGGACACAGGTCAGTGGTACCTCTACTAAATTTCTTTTTATTCTGGGACTCATGTTGAAAGACCATGCCCCAAGGCAGAAGTGAAGATGGAGAGATGTACTTCTGCTGAGAACTGGCACATATCACTTCCATTCACATCTCATTACCCTACAAATCACCATGCCAAGCCTCTTGATAAGGTCAGGATGTGTATATTCTTTGTCCTGAGAATCTCAAAGTAGCAGGGGTGGAAGTATATATACCATAGAAAAGAGAAGGAGCAGATGAATGTAAGCAATCATATCATCTATTAAAGTTAACATGATTGTGTGAGTTTTTAAATGATCCTTCAATTGTTTTGTGGAGAATGCAATATATGGAAGAATAGAGTCAGAGAGATGAGATAGATGATATTAAAATCTGCTAAGGAAAGTGGTAATGTCTCTCATATATTGGAAAGAGAAATGAAATGAAATATGATTAGATTGAGGATGTATATTGAAGGGAGAGTTTATGAGATTTGCTGGTGGATTGGATGTAAGGTATGAAAGAAGGAAAACTCAGAATGACTTTTTGTGTATTTTGATCTGAACAACTAGAAGGGACTTGTGATTTACTGAGATGGGAAAGATTGAAATATAAATGAAAACAATGCCTATCTGAGGAAAATGCATTTTAAAAAACACAAAGTTCTTTAATTAATTTATTTTAAAAATTTACAAGCAATAAACTACTGCATCAATAATGAAAAATTCAAATCAACTTAAGCAATATAGAAAACATGTTGAAACATTCTCATAGAAAACAGTGAAAAAATAGCAGAGAATAAAAGGAAAGTGATGCAAGGGACAGACTTCAGTATTTTATTAATGACAACAAAGTCTTTAAAATGATAAAATATATGCAATGTTCAAGGATAGAAGAAGTGGGGAGGAGGGCGAGCAGGAGCAGGATAAAATGAAGGTGAAAACTTTCTCACTGGAAGATAAAGGATTTTCAGATTAAAAATTCTTTTAGCTGAGAGTGAGAACTATAATAAAAGATTTAGCATTGAAAGACATTAATGCAAGGTGTGTTTTTTTATTTTATTTTATTTTATTTATTTATGTGTGTGTGTGTGTGTGTGTGTGTGTGTGTGTTTAATTGCATATTTTGACATATTTACAACCCATCTCCCCGGGAAAGAAGTGTGGGCTCACGTGATAAGATTAGAGGAGTTAGGGTTCTCACTGACATTCCTAAAGTGAAGCCAAAAAAAGCAAAATTGTTAATCCCTTTGGCTAATACAGATTGTTGCAATTTAAGGATGGCTTTTATAGTTGGTCCCAGAGGCCCGCCCAAGCAGGCAGAGGCAATTTAGAAGCAGCAATCTCCTCTCTGCAGCGGCACTTACACAGGGAACTGGTCCAGGAAACCGGAGGGTCGGTGTGCCTGAAACCTCAGTTAACTCAGCCAAGCCACAGATGGATCACTTATTGCTGGCCTTTGGCTTTGCTGCTGCATTCTCTTTGACTGGTTTTATGGTGATGGCGATATGCCATAGATGAGACGGGGGGAGTGGGTGGGGGGTGGGAGGGAGGTCCTTCTGTCATATTTGAAAATGCTAGTTTCACTTGTCAGTATGAACTAATTGAGAAAATCAGTAAACTATTCTTATTAGAGGGCTTAGGAGTGCATTTGTAATTGAAACTATGTGAAATCCAGAAATACTCGAAAATGAAGCTATGCAAACTGAAGATAATGTAATGGGTTTGTTTGTTTTTTAATTGTTTTATTGCTTAAAGTATTACAAAGAGTATTATATATGTCTCCTTTTTTTTCCTCCCCTTTACCTAGCCCTAGCCTCCCATACCCCCAGCCCAGTGTCTTGTGTCCATTGGTTATGCTTATATGCATGCAGACAAGTCCTTCGGTTGATCTCTTACCCTCCCCCCTCAACCCTCCCTGGCCTTCCCACTGTAGTTTGACAATCTGTTCGATGTTGCTCTGCCTCTGTATCTATTTTTGTTCATCAGTTTATAATGGTCTTAATTATCCATAAATGAGTGAGATCATGTGGTATTTTTCTTTCATTGCCTGGCTTATTTCACTTAGCATAATGCTCTCCAATTCCAACCATGTTTTTGCAAATGGTAAGAATTCCTTCTTTTTTACAGCAGCATAGTATTCCATCGTGTAGATGTACCACAGTTTTCTAATCCACTCATCTGCTGATGAGCACTTAGGCTGTTTCCAAATCTTAGCTATGGTAAATTGTGCTGTTATGAACATAGGGGTGCATATGAATAATAGTGGTGCCAGAACAACAGGAAGAAGAACAAGGCTTAGAAAACATATTTGAAGAAATAATGTCAGAAAACTTCCCTGAGGTGGGGAAGAAAAAAGTCACATAAGCCCAGAGAGGCCCAAACAAGATGAACCCAAAAAGACCCACACCAAGACACATCATAATTACCATGGCAAATGTTCAGGACAAAGAGAGAATCTTAAAGGCTGTAAGAGAGAGACAGTAAGTTACATACAAGGGACCTCCCATTAGATTATCAAATGATTTCTCAACAGAAACACATCAGGCCAAAAAAGAATGGACAGAAATTTACAAAGTGATACAAAGCAAAGGACTGAATCCAAGAATACTCTATCCAGCAAGGCTATCATTCAAAATTGAAGGGGAAATAAGAAGCGTCACAGACAAAAAAAGGCTAAGGGAGTTTATCACCACCAAGCCAGCAATGCAAGAAATGCTAAAGGGACTGGTGTAAAAAGAAGAAATAAAAAGCTAAGAAAGAAAACAGGCACAAAAAAATAGAAATGGCTACAAGCAAGTACCTTTCAATAATAACTTTCAATGTAAATGGACTAAATGCTCTAATCAAAAGAAATTGAGTTGCTGAATGGATAAAAAAACATGACCCATATATTTGCTGTCTATAAGAGACCCACCTCAGAATAAGGGAGTCACAGAGACTGAAAGTGAAGGGATGGAAAAATATCTTTCAGGCAAATGGAAATGAAAAAAAAGCTGGGGTAGCAATACTTATATCGGACAAAATAGACCTCAAAGTGAAGGCCATAACAAGAGATAAGGAAGGCCACTTCATAATACTACAGGGATTGATACAACAAGAGGATATAACCTTGATAAACATATATGCACTCAATGCAGGAGCACCCAAATACAAAAAAAAAACTCCTGGAAAATATCAAGGGAGAGATTGACAACAATACAATCATAGTAGGGGACTTTAATACACCACTGACATTGCTGGATAAATCCTCTAGACAAAAAATCAGCAAAGAAACAGCAATCTTAAATGACCCACTACATCAGATGGACTTAATTGACATCTTCTGAACATTTCACTCCAAAGCCACGGAATATACGTTCTTCTCAAGTGCTCATGGGACATATTCAAAAATAGACCACATAATGGGTCACAAGCAAAGTCTTCCCAAATTCCAGAAGATTGAAATCATACCAAGCATCTTCTCAGACCACAATGGCATAATATTAGAAATAAACTACAATAAAAACAACCCAAACCACTCAAATACCTGGAAGCTGAATAGCATGTTATTAAATATTGATTGGGTTACCAATGAGATAAAAGAAGAAATTAAAAACATCCTGGAAACTAATGACAATGAAAACACAACAATCCAAAACCTATGGGACACAATGAAAGCAGTCCTGAGAGGGAAGTTTATAGCTCTACAGGCCTATCTCAAAAAACAAGAAAAATGGTAGTAAATCATCTAACTCTACAACTCAAAGAATTAGAAAGAGAGCAACAAGAAAAGCCCAGAGTGAGCATAAGGAAGGAGATAATAAAGATTAGAGCAGAAATAAATGGCATAGAGACCAAAAAAACAATACATAAAATCAATGAAACCAAGAGCTGGTTCTTTGAAAGGAAAGGATAAACAAGATTGATGAACCTCTAGCCAGGCTCACCAAGAAGCAAAGAGAGAGGACCCAAATAAACAAAATCAGAAATGATAGAGGTGAAATAACAACAGACCCCACAGAAATACAAATGATTGCTAAAAAATAGTATGAACAACTCTACTCCAACAAACTAGACAACCTGGAGGAAATGGACATATTCCTAAAAAAATACAACATTTCAAAACTCAATCAGGGAGAATCTAAAAATCTCAATAGACCAATAACTATGGAAGAAATTGAAGCAGTCATCAAAAAGCTTCCAGCAAACAAAAGCCCAGGGCCAGACGGCTTCGCAGGGGAGTTTTACCAAACATTCAAGGAAGAACTAAAACCTATCCTCCTCAGACTATTCCAAAAAATTCAAGAGGAAGGAACACTTGCAAGCTCATTCTATGAAGCCAGCATCATCCTAATACCAAAACCAGACAAAGACAACACAATGAAAGAGAATTATAGGCCAATATCCCTCATGAACATAGATGCCAAAATCCTCAACAAAGCCTGAGCAAATCGGATCCAGCAGTACATCAGAAAGATCATACACCATGACCAAGTAGGATTTATCCCAGGGATGCAAGGATGGTACAACATCCGTAAATCAATAAATGTGATACATCACATAAACAAATTGAAAGAAACAAAACCACATAGTCATATATATTGATGCAGAAAAAGCATTTGACAAAATCAAACACCCATTTTTGATAAAAACTCTCAGCAAGGTGGGACTAGAAGGATCATACCTCAACATAATAAAAGCCATATATGACAAACCCACAGCCAACATCATACTCAATGGACAAAAACTAAAACCATTTCCCCTAAGAACAGGAACAAGACAGGAATGCCCACTCTTACCACTCCTGTTCGACATAGTACTGGAAGTATTAGCCATTGCAATAAGACAAGAAGAAGAAATAAAAGGCATCCAAATTGGAAAAGAAGTAAAACTGTCCTTATTCACAGATGACATGATATTGTACATAAAAAAACCCTAAAGACTCCATCAAAAAACTATTAGGCTTAATAAATGAATTGGGCAACGTAGCAGGATACAAAATTAATGCCAAGAAATCTATGGCGTTAAATAACACCAATAGTGAACTTACAGAAAGAGAGACTAAAAAAGCAATCCCATTTACCATTGTACCAAAAAAATTAAGATACCTAGGAATAAACTTAACTAAAAAAAGTAAAAGACCTCTACTCAGAAAACTACAGGACATTGAAAAAAGAGATAGAAGAAGACATAAACAGATGGAAGAACATACCATGTTTATGGGTTGGTAGAATCAACATCATTAAAATGTCCATACTACCTAAAGCAATCTGTAAATTCAACGCACTTCCCATTAAAATACCAACGGCATATTTCACAGACCTGGAATGAACTCTCCAAAAATTCATCTGGAATAAAAAAAGACCCCGAATAGCTGCAGCGATCCTGAGAAAGAAGAACAAAGTAGGTGGGATCTCAATACCAGATATCAAGCTGTATTACAAAGCCACTGTTCTCAAAACTGCCTGGTACTGGCACAAGAACAGATATATAGATCAATGGAATAGAATAGAGAGCCCAGAAATTGACCCAAACCAATATGCTCAATTAATATTTGACAAAGGAGGCAAGAACATACAATGGAGTCAAGAAAGTCTCTTCAATAAATGGTGTTGGGAAAGTTGGACAGATACATGCAAAAAAATGAAACTAGACCACCAACTTACACCATACAGAAAAATAAACTCAAAATGGATAAAGGACTTAAATGTAAGACGGGAAACCATAAAAATACAAGAGGAATCCAAAGGCAACAAAATCTCAGACATATACCAAAGCAATTTCTTCAATGATACAGCTCCTAGGGCATTGGAAACTAAAGAGAAAATGAACAAATGGGACTACATCAAAATAAAAAGCTTCTGCACAGCAAAAGAAACCATCAACAAAACAACAAGAAAGCCCACTGCATGGGAGAATATATTTGCCAATATTATCACCTATAAGGGTTTAATCTCCAACATTTATAGGGAACTCATACAACTTAACAAAAGGAAGATAAACAATCCAATCAAAAAATGGGCAAAGGGCCTAAATAGACACTTTTCAAAAGAAGACATTCAGAAAGCCAAGAGACATATGAAAACATGTTCAAAGTCACTAATCATCAGAGAAATGCAAATCAAAACAAAAATGCAGTACCATCTCACACCTGTCAGAATGGCTATCATCAACAAATCAACAAACGACAAGTGCTGGAGAGGATGTGGAGAAAAAGGAACACTCGTGCACTGCTGGTGGGAATGCAGACTGGTGCAGCCACTATGGAAGACAGTATGGAATTTCCTCAAAAAGTTAAAAATGGAACTGCCATTTGACCCAGTGATCCCACTTCTAGGAATATATCCCAAGAAAACAGAAACACCAATGTAATGGGTTTTAAAGCTAATAGAGAACAGAACTATCAAATGGTCTATAATGGAGTCTTGAATTTTAGAACCAGATCTAGACACACCTCTGCTACCCTGTACTTTTCACTAATGGCTCAGTTATAGAGGAAAGGAGTCAGATTTGACATCCTGTAATGTCTCTTAAGTAACTAAATAGTACTCATTGATTTTCACATTTTGTTTGTTTTAATGCTTGTTTTCAAATTCAGCTTTTGAACCAAATTCCAGGCTCTGCCTAATTACGTCTTTCTCTTCTGTGTTTCACCCCTTAGCTATTCCATTGATATTCACTTCATTTTGTAGATGAAATCTCTTTATTTGATGATGACTTATTTGATAATCAGTGTCAGTTTTCTTGCAGCCATTTTAATAATGATTTAAAAAAATTTAGTTTTGGACTAACATTATAACACTTTATGTTTTATGATTCCAACTATCCTCCTCTCTCTCATTCTTCACAATAAACTAAATTATGTACATGGAAAATTTATTATTAAATTTAAGTTAGAAATATATATATATATATATATATTTGTTTAAATGTAATAAAAATATTTGCCTTTTTGTAAACCTAGTTATGGATTTTTGAGGTGTTTGCATATTTTGTTTACTTTTCCAGCAGGAATACATTTAAGGTAGAAGCTGAAAGAAGAATTCATAGTGAATTACTTCCCACGCCCAGATATTTTCTTTATCTATGTATTCCCTCAAGAGTTTTAAGTACATGCAAGAACGAACAACAAATGGCATGAAAATCTATAAACCGCTTGTTTTGACCCATGCATTGAAAATATGCCACATAACAAATACTAATATGAAACTGGCTTCTTAGAAACCTTTGGATACACACACACACACACACACACACACAAAAAAAAAACCCACAAACAACAACAACAAAAACCACTCAGCTTAAGAGTAACTAAAAATCAAAACTAATAAATACTGTAACCAATCTTTTTCCTTTATCTTTATAGGATACACTTCCTAAATTAGTGGGGGAAGAATGGATAAATGAGTAAAATATTTCCCAGAAAATATTGTTAGGAATAAAGTTGCCAGAAAATACCTCTGGATATTTAAAAAACAACAACACAAAAAACAAAAACGGGTTCCACCAGAATTGCTTGTCAAAGATATTTCCCCATAGCTCTTCTTAGGTAATTTGAATCAGAGGCGCCACCATGACCATTCAGAGGTCAGGCACCCCATCGGCAGCTGCAGCACAATAACTCAAGTTCTGTCAAAGAAGGTGCTAAGAAAGAGGAAGAAACTTTTAACTGGTGACAGGGTTTCATCTAGAAGATTCTCCAAAAAGGCAATTTTGTGTGAGTCTCATAAACATTATAAGATAAAACTTTCCCCAGCTCTTCTAACCTAACATGAGGAGCCCCTTGAACACACATAGGAACTAAGCTAAAAGTGTCAACCTACACTTCTGTTTTTATTTGAAGGGAGAAGAGTTTGTGAAATAAGAAATAACAAATAATAAAATCAAGGATTGTGGGTCATGAGGATCACTTCATGAAACCCAGAAGTTAACTGCAAAGACTTTAGGATCAGGCCGTCACTGGGTTGGAACTCAGTCTTGCTGTTTTGTTAGCTCTAAATTTATTTCACCTCTCAGAACAGCAGCTTCCACACTTCGGGAGAGGAAAAATAAAATATGCGAATTGTTAAGGTTTGATTAAATTAACTTTTTAGCCAGGCTGTGGTGGCTCAGTGGGTTGAGCATCGTCCCATGAACCAAGAGGTCCTGGGTTCGATTCCCAGTCAGGGCACATGCCTGGGTTGTGGGCTTGATCCCCAATGGGGGCATGCAGGAGGCAGCCAATCAGTGAGTCTCTCTCATCATTGATGTTTGTATTTCTTTCTCTCTCTCCCTTCCTCTCTGAAATCAATAAAAATATATATTTTTTTAAAATTAACTTTTTAGAAGTTTTTGTGAAGTTATAAAAGTTATCAGGAATTCAGAAGCACTTCATAAATTATAGCTATCAATGCTATTCATGTTCATATTAAAATTTTATATAATTTCATACAGTAAAATATGCCATCCATTTATTTGGTAGTTACAATTTACCATTAATTTTATTACTTAAATTTTATTTCATCTTTTTAACATTTGTATCATATTCACATTAGGTGAAACCAAATGATTAAACTATGATTTTATTGAGACGTTTTATTTGACTGGCAATTTTTATGTTATTAGCTGTGTCTATGTAATTTATTACTTCCTTATGGCAGACCTGGTCTGACAGAAATTTGTCAAAGGTTAACATAGCAGAGTAGGTAGATTTAGCTCAGAGTGATGGTTGGAAAATCTTACTGAAGGCCCTCAAGGAAGTCACCAGTAGATGTGCCCCTGAGACCAATTTTGATGCAAAAGTAGACATTAGCAGGTAAGAAACTGGGAAAGGAATCAGGCAGTGGAACTTCCCTTTTAAAAAGAGAGTACAGGCAACCTTTTTTTTTTGAGAAAAGATTGCAGCAATAAATAGTTTATATAGGGATGGGAAGCATGCTCCCCAGAAGGTAACTAGACTATAAAAAGGTCTGTTATGTGCTGTGAAAAAGTTTGGCTTCTTTTCTGATGATGTTGGGAGGGAAAGGAGAAGATTAAAGCTTATAAAGAAAAATTGAAATGATTGCTTTCTGAGTGTGTGAAATACCGGGCTGGAGAGAGTGTGGAGTACAGATTGAGAATTCTGAGACCGCAGGTAAAAAAAACATTCGGAAGAATAAAGGAGATGTGATGGTATGAGCTAAGGAGATATCAGGACTGGAAAATTATGTTCAAAATTAAGAAAGGAAATAAATGTTTCTTTAACTTATTTACAATAATGCATTTCTTTTCAAGAAGGGTTGCTAAACAGTGAAATGGCTTCATATTTCAGTTAAAGACTTTGGGGCATTCAGTTGAATTTTTTAATGACCTAGATTTAGATTCTGTCTTGTAACCATAAATCAAACTACTTTTACTTCCATCATCCCTTTCCATCTGCTTTGTGAGCTAATCCTTTTTGATACTCCTGGTTAGAACCTCAGACAAGTCCCAGAGCGTTTCAGGTGCTCTTTATAGTATATACTATAAAATGTTTTTGTTTAGGCATTAAAAATTCCAGACCAAATTATTCATTACATAACAATAGTCTGACCCAGAACAGTGGACTCCAAGTTTGGATCTACTCAAGGCCTGTAAGCCTCCATGGGACATGAACTAGTTGGTTTATTTTTGCTATAGTATTATTTTAACTGTCCAAGAATTTGACCCAGATGAAGGGAAGGGTTTGCTGAAAGCAACACAGTCACACAGGGCAGAGTTAACTGTAATCTTGGGTTGGTGCCTCCCAATCATTGATGCTCTCTTGCTTGATATTTTCCAGGGACCATTTCTGCAGACTCTGACATTACCCATTAGGGACCTGCAATGGCAGTCACCTTAATATAGACAATCTCCAAAACTTTTCTGGCACTTCACTTAGCATTTCTATTTCATCCTTTGGATCAAGGGAGCCTAGCACTTTTCTGATTAAAGGTTAACCTTTTAGAGTGTCCTCCTGAGCGGGATCCCTGATGTCCTTTTATTTTCTGGTAGGCAGAGCACATTTCATCTTGCGGGAAATAAAGACTTGGCTACTTTAGCCTATGTTCTGTAGCCTCTGCTACCAGCTCATTGGTCCTCAAGCTCCAGTGAACATATGACATACCTTTACTGTGACTGCCATGGAACCTTCTTTATTGGGCTAAGGTGAAGGGAAACATTCCCTACCTTGGTCCAAGAATGGATTGGAAGAAGTGGTCAATGGGCCGTATGCTGCCAATTTTCTATAATAAGATCCTCTCTTCCATATTTTCAACCATCACCTCTCTTAGAGGAGGCAGGTGACTGATGAATGTTCCTCAAAGGGCACTTGAGTAATTTCTCTGAGAGGTAATGTGCAGGCATTTTTTACTTCTCACTAGAGGAAGGTGAAACAGGGCACTGCTGTTGTTTTTCTCAGCCTTCCTTTAAGTCCTTTGCAGAAACTTTGAGACAACTGAATGAGGATAATTTACAACCTGTTAGAGAGGCCTTTAGCTATAGAATATGTGCATTTTGATTCTGATTTTGATTCCTGTGAGTTTAGGTAGGGTATCAGGGACACTGATGGGGAGGAAAAAAGAAGTGAGAAAACATCTATAATATTCTCTTTTTTGTCTTATATTTTGCAGCTACAAAAAATGTCCTGTCTATATCATATGTATTTGAAAGAACTTTATAATATGTAAATTATATGTGAGTATATAAAATAGATTACATGCATTTATATGTGAATATATAAATGTATGTGAACATATATGCATAGATATACAGGGTTCAATGTATATTAATTAATTTACATACACAGATATATATATATATATCATATATATGTATATATATATATATATATATCACATATATATGTACATCATACTGTGCATATGTGTATATGTATATGTCCATACATCTATGCACACACACACACATAAAGGTGATGAGGCATAAATACTATTTACCCAAGAAAAATTTCACTTAGAACAATCTTTCAAAATCAACTATATTTGATAATTATATGATTTATATATTATAGGTGTCAAACATGATGAATAAGGAAAAACGCATATATAAATAAGAGATGCTTTCTTTCTAAATTATGTCTTTCTTAAAGTTTGTTTCAATTAGTATTTGTGGACTTAAATACATTATTTTGTTCATTAATGTGTTTGCCAGTGTTTAAATGCAGTTGTTATATTAAATTCAACATTTTCTTTCTCACATATTTAGTCAACTATTTCTCTCCATATTACCTGTGCACAGGTAAAGTCAGTGGATACCTCCTACTAATTAAGTTCCAAATTGGATGTCTTCTCTCAAATGGTCCTCCCACATGTTTGATATAAACCTTTCACACTGCAAGGAAAAGTGACAACACACTTCAGAGCTGCACTAGGGGCTGAGAGAATCAGTCATCGTGGTGTCACTGGAAGCACGATCAATTCATATGCTCTGTCATCCTTAGAAAGTCTTCTCTCATGGGCTGTCAGCAATAAATTTTACAGGATTTCCCCAAAGTCAATTGCTCTTTCTATTTGGGATTAAGATGAAAGCAAATTGATTCTTCCCATACACAGAGGAAGCCCAAGAGAAGAGATACTTTTAGTATACTCACTTCATTTTTTTTTTACTGACAGATTTCTCCTGGCTCGCTAATGTAAGGTTCTTAGTAATTGAAATTCTGGCTGTGAAATATATTCAGGCATAACCAACATGAGTGCAATTTCCCTTCAAGCTACCGTCCGTGCAAGTAAGCAGGGAATTTACTTCTGAGCAGCTTAGTTCTGAGCACATTAAAAAAAAATAAGAAAGAAGAAGCAACACTTTCCAACATTTTAATTGGAATTACTGCTACTACTGGGATGTCATATTAAATATAATTTTACATTATCTTCCAAAATCTACTGATAATCTAATTTTTATCTTTTTCTTTAATTGAATTGAAAAAAATTCAGAATCAGCATTTAAAATATTTTAATAAACTTTTTCTTAAAATATAAATTCTTAGTAGAGAACATATTATAAAGCCAAACAAAACCACTTGCAAACAACCACCGGTGGATTATGCGGCCATTTAAACAAGATCTATTGAAGTTTTCTATAAGGAAAGTGAGGTCATAGGACTACAGTTTCTTCCTCCTTTTGAGCAGCACTGACATGTAGATGAATTTAAGAGAATTATTTAAACTAAATTAGAATTTACTAAAGGTACATAACTACATAAAATGCCAGGTGGAAGTGACTAAACATTACTAAAGAAGAAAAAAACAAAAACAAAAAGGGATCAAACAAAAATAGAAACTAATGGAATATAAAAACCACTAAATTTCTATCAAATATATACGTGCATGCTGACCACTCTTTTTTAAAAATACATATATGTTATTGATTTTTACAGAGAGGAAGGGAGAGGGATAGAGAGTTAGAAACATCGATGAGAGAGAAACATCGATCAGCTGCCTCCTGCACACTCCCTACTGGGGATGTGCCCGCAACCAAGGTACATGCCCTTGACTGGAATTGAACCGAGGACCCTTGAGACAGCAGGCTGACGCTCTATCCACCAAGCCAAACTGGTTAGGGCTGACCACTCTTTTGAGTTTGTAAATAAAATTATATACAGTGCTTAATACTGTTTGCCATCATGGCCCCTAAGGGTACAAAATCTACAATTAATGCTTCAAGCAAGAGGCCACAACAAATGATTGACCAGGAAAGCAAATTAAAAGTGATTATGAACTACAAAGGCAGAAAATCAGTGATGGTTACTGCTTGCCATTCAAGCATGCCCCATTCCACCACAGCCACGATCTTAAAGAACAAGACCAAAGTGACGGAAATTGTCGAAAGATCTGCTCATTGAAAGTAAGGAGATTAACAAAAAATTGAGAAGGGCCGGTATCCAACCTGGAAAAACATCTAAGGACCTGGAGTGCAGACTAGACGCAGAAGTGTCAGCACCATGACAATCATGCCCAAAGCAAAAAGTCTGTGATGTTGCGTTTTCAGTAGGAGTCTCCTCCTGCAGGCTTCACTGACTGACTTCTGGGGAGAAACACCTCCTGTCAACCCTGCTAGGAACTCTGTGGTTTCTCAGGCCTTCTGTGGAAACGCCTGCTTCATGCTTCTCGCTTGTTCTTGTGGCGGAAATCTTACATTTGTATGCCTTCTCTGGATCCTGCAATATACCAGGCCAAGTGCCAAGGCATCTCTTAGATTTTCTCAAAGGCAAGCTAAAATTCATGTGTGTGGTCCTTTCCTGGCCCACAGATTTCAGCTGGTTTTCTGTGTGTGCTGCCTAAGCTGTCTGTCAAAATTTAGTCTTAACTTTAGAGCACACACAGAGAACCAACCACAAGGTGGGGGATGTGGGGTTAAGCATGTTTAGTTCTGGGGGTGTCTGTGGGCTATTTAGGAAAATCAGAATGTAAGGTAACACCCTGGAGCTCATTGGGGGGGGGTGTTCTGGATTGAGTGTGTGATGCATTTATTATGCTCTATGTCCTTTTATTTTTAAAACACCTCTTTTTAATTAAATATATTTTTACTGATTTCAGAGAGGAAGGGAGAAGGAGAGACAGAAAAACTTCAATGATGAGAGAGAATCATCAATTGACTGCCTCCTGAATACCCCCTACTGGGGATTGAGCTCACAACCCAGGCATGTGTCCTGACAGGAATTGAACTGTGACCTCCTGGTTCTTGGGTCGACACTTAACCAGTAAGCAACACTGGCCAGGCACTCCATGTCTGACCATCCAACTTGCTACTCTCTTAACCCATTCCTGACCCCAGTAATGCAGTTCACAACTCAATATTCTGGATGGGGCAAGAGAGAAAAGTACACCTCTTTGGCAATGTCTCAAAGAGCAGGGGCAGCCAAGCACTCACTCACATACTCGCATGTCCTCCACCGTGGGGAAATCACAGGTCTAGAAGGGCTCACTTGGCACTGAGCTGTTCTGCCTTGTGGGAGGATGACTTGGGTAAAGTCAAATTTTTTCTTTAAACACCTCTAATGTGTCCAAACTTGTTTCAATGGTGTGCTACAACTACTACACTGGGAACACGAACAAAGACATTCTCTCAGACAGTGTTCTACTGGAGCTCCCAGACCATGACAGAGAGGGGCAGGGGCCATTTCCTGGTCTATTGCAGGGTCCACAACTGGGATGAGGTCTGTATGCCTATTATACAAGGGTAGGCCAGTCTCCTCCTGGGTCTCTTGATATATGGTGTTGGATGCCACAGCTTTTGTCCATGGATGGGGGCCAAATCATTGTTGTTGAGGGGGAGCTACTACGAGGACGTCTTATTCAGCCATGTTGTTGATGTTGCTTAAGCATTTATCTTTAGACATTAGTGTTCTACCTGGAACCTCACTTAGCACTAGGCCCTCTATAAAAATGTACAGAAATCAATGGAATAAAGACTTAACCATAAGACCTGAAGTTATAAAACTCTTAGTTTGAGTACATCAAATGAAGAAGTTTCCATAGAGCAAAAGAAACAGACAACCAAATAAAAAGGCAACCAACAAAATGGGGGAAAATACAGTAGTCGCCCCTTATCCAAGGGGGATATGTTCCAAACCCTCCCACTGGATGCCTGAAACTGTGAATAGTACTGCACCTTATACATAAATGTACTCTAGGTATACATACACACCTATAATGAAATTTAATTTATAAATTAGGCAATTTCATAGATAGAAAAGTTATTTTTTGCCACAGATCAGCGATATTCATCTGGTGTGCCAGAAGGATTTTTAAAACATGCAATACCTGACTATTTAGTCAGGGACACTGACCTCTTTTCCCTTAGGTTGTCAAATTTAAAAAAATGACAACAGACAAAAACTATACTTTCTTTTGTCAGATCAGCAAAAAAACATACTATTTAGTATGCCACAGAATTTTAGTAATTAGTTTATGTGTGCCATGAGATGAAAAAGGTTTAAAATTGTTGCCATAGATCATAGCCATCTCAAAATACGACTTTTTCTTTTCTAATATGGAAAGTTGAGAATTTTTACTTTTTTACTTAAAGTAAGCACTTTACAGCTTCTCTTTGGCATATCCAAACTGCCAGCTTCACTACTCATGTGCTTATGGTCATTGCTAAGAAAAACAAACTTTACTTGAACACCAGCACTGTAGTAATGTGGCAGTCAATCTGACATCCCAGACAGCCTCTAAGTGACAATGGGTGGGCAGCACAGACAATCAGATATGCTGGACAAAGGGATGATTCACATTCCAGGCAGGACGGAGTGAGATGATGTGAGATTTCATCGCTCTACACATAATGCTGTGTAATTTATTGAAAACTTAGGAGTTGTATATTCCGGGGTTTTCTAATATATATTTTGAACTGGCATTGACTGTGGGTATCTGAAACCTGAGCTGCATTTAAAGGGAGACTACTATCTTTGCAAATCACATATTTGATAAGAGAGTAGCATTCAAAATATTTTTAAAAATTGATGCAACTCAATAGCAAAAACAAAAAACAAACAAACAAAACCACAACAAAACAAAACAAAACAACAACAACAATTAATCCTATTCAAAAATGGCTAGAGGAACTGAATAGACATTTTTCTGAAGAAAACATACAATGGCTTCAGGTGCATGAAAAGATTCTCAACATCACTGATCATCAGAAATGCAAATCAAAACCAAAATGAAAAATCACTTCCCCTCTTTAGAAGAGCTGTTACCAAAAAGAAAGGGCTAAGTGGCAAGAATGTGGAGAGAAAACCCATGTTTGCTGTTGATGGTAATGCATATCGGGATAGCAACTGTGGAAAACAGTATGGAAGTTCCTCAAAAAGTTAAAAGTAGGACTAATACTTGATACATAAATCTCATGTTTGGTTATATATCCAAAGGAAATAAAATCAAATATCCAAAGGAAATTAAATTAGGACCTCAGAGAGTTATCTGTAGTCCCATGTCCATCATAGTATTATTTACAATAGCTACACTATGGAAACAAACTAAGTGTCCAAGTATGAATGAATGGTTATATCACTTATACATGGAATCTGAAAGAGCTAAGTTCATATAAACAGAGAGTAAAATACTGGTGGCCAGAGATGGGTGATGGGAGAAATGGGGAGATGTTGCAAAGGGTACAAATTCCAGTTACAAACTCAATAACTCTTGGAACCTACTATACAGACTACTGTTAACAATACTGTTTTATATACTTAATTGTTGCTGAGAGAGTAGATCTTGGATATTTTCATCACACACAGAAAAAAAGTAATTATTGGAGATTATGGAGGTATTAACTCTACTATGATAATCAATTCTTACCATATTTGTGCATCAAATCATCACACTGTACATGCACATTGGAAAGAAATTTACACAATGTTATATAGCAACTATATTTCAATAAATATGGAAAAGATAAATGCCAATTTAGCTTGTGTATGTGTGTGTTGGTAAAGAGTAACCGTTTATATAACTGCCTAGAAAAAAGTAGGGCTAAGCTGATTATAATGATAAAAATAACGATAGCATGGTGTAGGAATGAACAGATAGGACAATTAAATACATTTTGAAGTTTCACATTGTTCTTTGGTCTAGATTATGTAACATATTAAAAGCCAAGGTTAGAATAGCAATAATCAATTTGTGTATGAGAAGTATAAATGCTATATCTGAATTTTGTTAAATAAACCTGTATTCTCCTGTGCCATTAATATTCAGTTTGCTACCTAACTACATCAAAATCTATCTGTATATGAGCTTTCTACTTGGGAGAGAATGTATCAAACTGGAAAAATGATAACTTGTAATTAGAAATAATCATTTAACATCATGTGTTTAAAAATAAATTAATCTGTATAATATGTAGAAGATGCCAGTTTTCCAATAACATAACTCTCCACATAAAACTTTAAAAAATAAATCTCACAATAAGAGTTGGTGTTGTCAATGCCTTCATACAAGCCTTATGAGGTATATATGCTCTTAGAAAATACTATTGTGTTCAAAGTATTATATGAAATACATTTTGTAACACAATACAAATATTATTAAATTGGTTTGAATAAATTTGTTTAGATAGCTGATGTTAATGGTAATCATGGTCTCCGAAGAAATTGAAATGTTTCCATTTATTTTAAATATTGTGTATTTGGAAATAATTTGTCTAGAAAGTATACTTTTAGTTTTGATGAATCAGCTTCAAATGCATTTTCCGACTGAAAAACAGTATAATTAATTTCAATAAAACAACTGGCTTCTCTATCGTCAAGGGAGTTATACTTTGAAACAACTTGAAAACCATTACTTATTTTCATCACTCTTGGAAGCTCGTGTTTCTTAGACCAGGTGAGGAATAGCAATTTCTCCTGCAGGCATTTGAGAAGAAATAACACCTATTCTTCTCAGACTATTCAAAAAAATTCATGAGGAAGGCACACTTCCAAGCTCTTTCTATGAAGCCAGCATTACCCTAATTCCAAAACCAGATAAAGACACCACAAAGAGCCCTGACCAGTTTGGCTCAGTGGCTAGAGCGTCGGCCTGTGGACTGAAGAGTCCCAAGTTCGATTCCGGTCAAGGGCATGTACCTTGGTTGCGGGCACATCTCCAGTAAGAGGTGTGCAGGAGGTAGCTGATCCATGTTTCTCTCTCATGGATGTTTCTAACTCTCTAACCCTCTCCCTTCCTCTCTGTAAAAAATCAATAAAATATATTTTTAGAAAAAGACACCACAAAGAAAGAGAACTACAGACCAATATCCCTGATGAACACTGATGCTAAAATCTTCAACAAAATTCTAGCAAACCAGATCCAGCATTACATTAGAAAGGTGATACACCATGAACAAGTGGGATTTATTCCAGGGATGCAAGGCTGGTACAATATCTGCAAATCAATAAATGTGATACACCATATAAACAAATTGAGAGATAAAAACCACATAGTCAAATAAATTGATGCAGAAAAGGCATTTGATAAAATCCAACACCCTTTCCTGATAAAAAACTCTCAGCAAAGTGGAAATTGAGGGATCATACCTCAACATACTAAAAGCCTTATATGACAAACCTATAGCCAACATCATACTCAATGGCCAAAAACTAAAACCATTTCTGCTAAGAACAGGAACAAGACAGGGATGCCCACTTTCACCACTCCTGTTCCACATAGTACTGGAAGTGCTAGCCATAGTGATCAGACAAGAAGAAATAAAAGGCATCCAAATCGGAAAAGAAGTAAAATTGTTATTATTCGCAGATGACGTAATATTGTACACAGAAAAACCTAAGACTCCATCAAAAAACTACTCGAATTAATAAATGAATTGGGCAATGTTGCAGGATACAAAATTAATACCCAGAAGTCCTTTCTAATTCTTAACAGAAAGTTTACAGTTTGCCCAAAGGGACTGTGGGCTACCCACCTGAGGTTTTGAGTGTAGGGCCTCTTCCCGTGTACAACTCTTATGTCTTATCACTTGGGTAAGAGCCCTACCCAGGGACAAATTGCAATAGAGAGAATTGAGGATGCTTTGTATCTAAAATTAGTCTTCTGATAACTAGAACATTTCTTTTATTCAAAACCAAAGCTACTATTGCAAATATTTCTAAACTCACATATCATTATTCTCCTGCATCACTGTTATTTCTTAGCTGTTACTTTGTCTTCTTTTACTGAAATTTTGCACTTGCATTTTTGTGTATAGCATCTATGTTTGCATTTTTGTATTCATCTTTATATCTAAGCATAAAATATTATGTTCTTCCCAGCAAGAAATGACAGCATGTGCATGTCATGTCAACACACGGCATGTTCTGTATTATACCTCATGGCTTGTTGAGGAGGTGACTTATTGCAACATTGGCTCTTGAGTATACATAGCAAAAACTGTATTGGACTTGTTACCTATATGACTCATCAAGTTTATTTCTTTTCTTTTTTAATATATACAGATCAACTTTATTTTTCATTTATTTTTTTCCATCACCATTTATCCCCTCTTCCACCTCTGCTCCCTCCACCCCACCATCACCACACTACTGTCCATATTCATGAGTTCTCTCTCTTTTTTGCCCAATCCCTCCACTCCTCCAACATCCTGCCTGTCTCACCCATGCTGTCTGCCTGCTCTCTATCTAAGAGTCTGTCTCTGTTTTGCTTGGTAGTTTAATTTGTTCATAAAATTCCACATAAAACTAAAATTATATGGTACTTTTTCATCAAGTTTCTTAATAAAACCATTTAACAAACTCTAAAAGTAATACAGTATATACTTTCCAATATTGTTTATATAATGTATGCAAAACTGTCCATGAATCTATTTTGAATATAAAGGGCACCCACAGTGGGTAGTTATATTATTGCTTTTAATTATACAATTGCTGATAATAAAAAGTACCAAGTTTGAGTAAATTTATTTTGCTCAGTGCATTTATTTGATAATTATGAGCTTCTAAAATAGTTAATATTTGTCTTTTATAAAATTGTGCTAAGAGCTGAGGGTGATCCCTGGCTCATAGCCAGCAAGAAAACAGGGACCTGGGTCATACAACTGCTTGGACCTGGATTCTGCCAACAGCCTGAGCTATCTCCTCCCCAGAACTTTTTTGAGAAGAACCCAACCAGCTGACATGTTGATTTCAGCTTTGTGAAACTAAGCAGAAAACCCAATGCAGTCCCCCTGGAATTTTGACCTTCATAGCCATGAGATAATGCATTGTTATTGTCTCAAGCATCTTAGTGTGTGGTATTTAGCTAAGCATCAGTAGAAAACTAAATATATATATAAAAGGCTAATATGCACATGTCTGAACATCTCACTAGTCACTATGATGCACACTGACCATCGGGGGCAGACATTCAACACAAGAGCTGCTGAGCTGCAGTGACTTGGCAGCCACAGTTCTTGGGTGACACACCCTAAAACCAGAGAGGAGGGAGCCCGATTCCTTGCATGGCTGGTTCCACCTTGGGCCTTTCATTGCCCTACTTTTTCTTTATTCAAACAAAATACATTAAGCCATCACTGTGTTAATTCACTTATACTCGTATAATAATACTAGTGGCCTGATGTATTAATCCGTGCACACTGAAAGAAAATTAATTAGAAGAAATATTTTAATATCGCTATTCGCCCTTTCTCTATAATAGAAGTGTCAACCAAATTCATAATCGACAATGACAGAAGGAAACACACACATGCAATTGGCGCCAGCGAGAGCTTTATATGTATCGCGCATGCGCAAGTCTACTTAGCCTTTTATATATAAAGAATAAATGTGCTTAATTAGACCTGTTTTCTGATGTAGCTAAATTTTTTCCAGCCCAGTGAAGCACCCCAACTTCTATTTCAGGTAATTGTCAGCAACACAGCAGTAAATATCAATACAAAGCAGATTATTATTGTAGATCATGCAGGGAGAACAAAGGGTAAAATCTTTAACTGCAGCAGTGTTTGACTATATTCTGCGCAGTGAGAAAACTTGGAAGTCATTTTCAAGGTCCACCATTTCTTACTTCTTTTCATTCGGGTCAAGTTGCTCAGCTTTCTAAATCTCCATTTTCTGGCTAATGAAAAGAAAATAAGATTCCACCGAGTCTCCTATCTACCTACTCCAGGACTTCTGTGAGGATCAAATGAGATGAGGCACAGAAAAATGCTTCACAAACATTTGGTTAAAGTGTAAAATGTTTCCACCTGGCTATAAAGCAAGTCGTGTTCCTGGGCTGAAGAAACTGCAAGGAGGCTAATTGCCAGTGAGAGAAAGCCAGGCATTGCTACGTGACGTCATTTCCAGGTGCCCAAAGCGACCTTTTCTGGGTTGGGCTGGGCTGTGGACTGCATTTTGTGCCATGGGGTCTCAGCAGTGTCTGCTGTGATTTGGTGGGGCATTGCTCCTGAGTGGTGGCAAGGCCCGTGTCCTACTTGGGGGAAGCTGAGTGTTGCTTTGTGATCGCGAGGTCCGTGGTGCCAGTGCACATCACGGCAGCTCCTGCATTGAGCGTCTGCCCCCTGGTGGTCAGTGTGTGTCATAGCGACCAGTCAGATGGTTGGACACTTAGCATATTAGCCTCTTATATAGATAGATAGATAGATAGATAGATAGATAGATAGATAGATAAATAGATAGATAGATATAGACATAGACATAGACATAGACATAGAGATAGATAGAGATAGAGATAGAGATAGAGATAGAGATAGAGATATAGCTAAATATAGATATATAGATATTTATACACAGGATGCAAGTACTTTTTAAAAAAATTATCACCCTTTTACACATAAAAATATAAGCACTTGCCCAGAATGTCCAAAATGCTGACTATTCTTATGTCTTTTAAATTTATCTAAATATGCTGGCTTTTATTTCAAGCTATCATATGTTACCCGTATGAACAATGGTGTGGTGCTGATGAAATTCCACAGATATTTTAAGGGGGAAAAAAGAACAATGGGTCATCTAGTCTTTTAGAGTGCTGTTTCTTACTATGCAGAATAAAGGTAAATATCACCATACAAGAATTCTTACTGCAAATTTATACTTCAATGTTTTAGATATATGGTTTATCACTTGAAAGGTACATAATTGCATAGTTTGTATCATGTGCACATTTCAGTTCTAGAAGCTTGGGCTCCCCTAACCTGTTTGATAAAATACTTACAATCTCTTTTCTATTAACTATCTATTATAGCTTTCGTATTCAGTTTATAACAGCGTGATGAACTATAAATCACATACCACTGTATCTGCCCTATTTTTCTCTATCCATGAATTAATTTTGAGTTGTGTTTTATCCATGACATGTATAGTGTATAAATTAATGCAAAACTGTGCAGAATAAAACAATGTATAGCTGTCTTTAAAATTATAGCATCCTGCTCCTATACTTTCATTGCTATAACAAGTAAAATACTATCTATGTGAGAATAATAAGTGCACATGCTTATTTTGCTGGTATAATTTTAGAAACAATGCAAAATGAACAAAGAGAACTTGGGGAAAATAGTAAAAAAATTGGGAATGAATGTGCTGTCATTCTCTATTTTGTGAAATATAGATGAGGAAAGGTCATCTAAAATTCTGAGAAGCTGTAAATTACACTAAAGTACTCATCTAGCAGAACTGTTTTTCTTTACGCTTAATTATTATAATAATGTAACTGTGCATTAAGATAACAAAACACTTTCAAAAACATGTTCCTTTATGTTGCAAACAGGCATTTGGACATTTTTGGAACCTTTCAAACAATGACAATTTTATAAGAGGAAAATGCCTTAGTGAGGCATATAATGGTTCTATTTCCCTGACACTTTATAATTTACAGTTTTACCTTTTATTTTTGCAATCTTTACAATATGCAAATATATATTGATGCTAGCTGATATTTATAAATATGAACCTGATTATCTCCTATGTCTTCAAGTTTTGTAAGTATGACTAAAGTACATGAAAACTGATTGGAGGGATCAATTTTGAAGGCTTCTATACCTGCTTCTTAAATTCTTAGCCTGCAAGAGTGGAGAAATTATAAGTTAAGACTCATAAACCAGAATTTTAGAAGTGAATTTTGGAGAAAACAAATCCTAAAAGATCATCTCTGAAGGAAAGGAGATGAAAATATTGTTTGATGAGTAATTTCCAATGAGCAAGAAAATGGAAGCTACCACTTCTCCATCCAGACAATTTCACTTTGCATTATGTGCTAAAGGCACTGATATTCTGTACTGAATAAAACTGTTTAACTTTGTTTATCCCTGATTCTCAATTTATTTGACCAGTGACAATGGTTTTTATTTTATCTATTTTAATTAATTTATTAATATTTCACATGAAACATTTTGAGAATTGGCATTTCATATTACAGAATTAAATTCTTAGAAAGATCTTCTTTAGCCTTTAATAAGAGGAACTTAAGCAAAAAAGCTAAATACTCTCATACCTTAACTTTTGCATATAGTTTATGGATTTGTTATGAAAAAATACATTAAAAATTTTAAAATCCTATATAATAAAAGTCCAGTGACTGAAACGACAGAATGACCAGAACGACCAGAGACCAGAACGACCATGCCCCTCGCCCTGACTGGCCCCGCCCCCCAGCGAGGGGTTAGGGGTGATCAGTCAGGCAGGTGAACAGTTAGGAAGGATCAGGCAGGCAGGCAGAGGCAGTTACGGGCAATCAGGCAGGCAGGTGAGTGGTTAGGAGCAATCAGACAGGTAGGCGAACAGTTAGGAGCCAGCAGCCCTGGATTGTGAGAGAAATGTCCAACTGCCAGTTTAAGTGGGATCAGGCCCAAACTGGCAGGCAGACATCCCTCAAAAGGTCCCGGGTTGCAAGAGGGTGCAGGCCAGGCTGAGAGACCCTCCCCACTCCTGTGTACGAATTTTGTGCACTAGGCCTCTAGTAATATTTATAATGAGTACATTGACCAGTTTAGCTCCTGAGGTTGATTCTATAAAATGAATGGTGACCACTCAGCCAGCGCGGTTCAGTGGTTAAATGTCAACCTGTGAAAAAGGAGGTCACAGTTCGATTCCCAGTCAGGGCGCATGCCTGGGTTGTGGGCATGATCCCCAGTGTGGGGTGTGCAGAGGGCAGCCTACCAATGATTTACTCTCATCATTGATGTTTCTATCTCTCTCTCCCTCTCTGAAATCAATAAAAAATATATATTAAAAAAATGAATGGTGAACATGACATCGGTCTACATAACACAGTGGAATAAACTATTAAAGTAACAGTGTGCAACAATTTTGAAGAAGTGAAATTATCTCTGTGAAGGTACTTACATTAGCAACAAGTGAAGGTATGTTAATATAATTCAATATACAATAGAATCTTAAAAGTTATACTGACCTTGATTTTAATAATTTATTTGACATTATTACTTATAACAGCCTTTTAAAAATAGAGATATGTGTTCCAGAGAAAACAATATTTAGTGACACTCAAAAGTATATATTGCACCGATCTTATGTGATCAAATTTTAATGGGCAAACTAGTGTGAAACTCAAGATAAATTTAGAGAAACATTTAAAAGGGCTTTAGATGATTCATTAGTCCTATCAATGTTATCATTGTATTTGCAATCAATATACTGAAATAGGTAGAAATCTGATCACATATGTATATGAGGCAAAAATGAAAGAAATGCAGGCTCATGAAATCAAAATCTAATCTTGGTAGACATATGGACTGTGTCTGAAAAAAATATTGTGAAATTTCAAATGTAGCTATGAAGAAATCATCTGCTTATATTAGAAAATGGCCCCAAGACATGTGCAAAGACATTTTAAATATCTGATTAGACATATGTTCAAAGTGAGTCTACTCTACAACATACCATCAAAAATATCAATGTCATCTCAGTTGGCAATGAAATCAGCTGTTATTAAATGTTTGTGATGCATGAGAACAATTCATTGCCCTTCACTACATTAAATGAGTTAATTCTCAAGTTAAACCTCATGTTGAAACCATTATCCCTATTTTAGAGTTATTGAAACTAAGCCATGGAGAATTTCTATCATTTCCCTTGAGGGAAATGGCCATTTCAGTTTTACTTTTCAATGTATAGCTATATGTAGAATGATTGACATAAAGTTGGGTATTCACAAATATTTCAGAAAGAATGCATGGATGAAAAAATATTGGCACAAGCAGGAAGACTTCCACAAGATAGACAACAATTATGATATTGTAATTAATAATTGGTAGAAGATTTTTATAAAATAATTCTCAACATATGTATAAGAATAAACATTTAAAATGCATCTTAGAACTGGATCATCAACTATGAGGGATGCTGTAGAAAGTGTTTTAGATTATTTTATTATAGTATATTTTATTTTATGAAGTAATGAATAATGCATTAGAAAAATATATAAACTATTTCAAAATAAATGAAACATTTTCTAGATTCCTTTGTTAGATTCTTTTTTTTTGTCTTCTGGGGTAAAAATTATTTTCTATATAAGTTATAAGCTGGGAAATAAATAGTTAAATAAATGTATATTTATACTTTATTCCCTAGAAAGATTTAACTTTAAAATAGTTTATTGATAGCCCTAGCCAGTTTGGATCAGTGAATAGAGCATTAGACTGAGGACCAAAGGGTCCTGGAATCGATTCTAGTCAAGGGCACATTCCTTGATTGTGGGCTCCTGCCTGGCCCAGGCCCTGCTCTGGGCTCATGCAGGAGGCAACCAATCAATGCGTTTCCCTCACATTAACGTTTCTCTCTGTCTTTCCCTCTTACTTCCACTCTCCTTAAAAATCAATGGAAAAATATCCTTGGGTGAGTGTTAACCAAAAAAAAAAAAAGTTTATTAATATTCATATAGTTGCTATGTGTTCAATACTTTTTTCACAATGGAACACTAAAAGATAACTGGTAGTTTAATAAATGTTTATTCCTATTGGCAATTTTTAATTATGTTACTTAGGCAACAGTGGCATACATGAATAGAATTCTGTGCTACCGATTAAGTCTTTAGAGGTTTTCATTAAAAAAGGAAACTTATTTTTATCTTCAAATTTTCTAAGCGTAGGAAATATGGAAATTATGAGTGGAAATGGAGGAAGACAGGAGATTTATATGAAAAAGATATTTTTCTGACAATAGAAATCATTTGATCATGGATAACGAAACAGTGAGGAAGTTGACCAAAGAGAAAAGTGTAATTGTACAATGGGGGGAAATCATTATGGTAGTGAGAGTTTCAGAAAAGACTGTACAATATAAAACTTTAAATTTTATTAAAAATGGAACTCCCATTTGACCCAGTGATCCCACTTCTAGGAATATATCCCAAGAAATTAGAAACACGAATCAGAAAGAATATATGCACCCCTATGTTCATAGCAGCACAATCTATAATAGCTAAGATTTGGAAACAGCCTAAGTGCTCATCAGCAGATGAGTGGATTAATAAAACTCTGGTACATCTACACAATGGAATACTATGCTGCTATAAAAGAAGGAACTCTCACCATTCCCAACAGCATGGATGGAACTTGAGGGCATCATGCTAAGTGAAAGAAGCCAGTCGGAGAAAGATAAATATTACATGATCTCACTCATTTGTGGAATATAATGAACAACATAAACTGATGAACAAAAACAGATCCAGAGACAGAGAAGCATCAAATAGACCATCCAACCTATGAGGAAGCCAGGGGAGCTGTGGGAGGGGAGGGTAAGAGATCAACCAAAGGACTTGTATGCATACATATAAGCATAACAAATAGACGCAGACACTAATGGGGTGAGGGCATGTGCTTGGGGCAGGAGTGGGCAAGGAGAAGTCAATAGTGGAAAAAGGAGGCATGTAATACTTTCAACAATAAAGAATTTAAATTAGAAAAAATTTGTATAGAATGTACAGTCAACATACAAGATTCTATGTGAATTTTCTGCTTTAGGCACCTTTTGGAGGTAAAAGACAAAGTACTGTTTTGGATGTTGTACTGTTTAATTTTATAAAAGTATATGTGAGCCCTAACCGATTTGGCTCAGTGGATAGAGCATCGGCCTGCAGACTGAAGGATCCCAGGTTCGATTCCGGTCAAGGGCATGTACCTTGGTTGCAGGCATATCCCCAGTGGGGAGTGTGCAGGAAGCAGTTGAATCGATGGTCATCGATGTTTCTAACTCTCTATCCCTCTCCCTTCCTCTCTGTAAAAAAATCAATAAAATATATTTTTTAAAAAAGCATATGTGAGACATAAATTTAAAATATAGATGTGAAAAAATACATAAAAAATAAAAATAAATAAAATTTTAAATTTAAGATATTGTGACACAGTATATGATACATAGAACAATGATTAGTATGTAAAACATTGCATTATTATATAGGATGAATTGAGTAAAAAGAGTCAAAATTTAATTTCATCTTATTTAGATGATTGAGAAAAGCTAAGGAAGATGTAATAATGAACTTGAGCAGGGGTTAATATCTATCGCATATTTTATACAAGAAAAATTAGTTTTGATGACTCATCTTAGATGAGATATAAAAAGAAATAATCAAATATATCTCCCAGTGTCTGCTCAGCTCCAATAGGTAAAAGATTACACCACCAGCCAATGAAAAACATGATTACAAAGTATTTAAAGAGGAAGTTCTGGCTGTTGTAGGCACTGGTAAAACATTTAAGGAAGTTGTTTTATAAGCAGATAATACAGCTCTAGGTCATTTCTCCAAAAATAAATTTGATTCAAACTGATCCCCCAAAAGCAAATTGATTTTTGCCAAAATGTCTGCATCCAAAGAGAACTAGAATAGATCAATGCCACAAACACTGCAATGTGGATGAGGTAAGATATGCAAGAAGCAAGGGCACAAAGCTGGAAAAGTGGGAGGAGATTAAGAGTTTATAGAGGCCATTACATTTAAAGAAAGAGTTATTTCTGCCCTAGTTTTAAGTTCCTGTTGAGGATTGGGCTGCTATACAAGGGAAAGATATGTATAAAAAATAATCAGTCTCAAAAAATCATTAATTTAAATTATGGTATAAATTGGCATGTGAATATTTTTTTATTAAATAGAAATGTTTTCTTTGTAAAGAGCAAAATAAATGAATGAACAAAATTGAAACAGACTCAGACACAGAGAACAGACTAATGGTTGACAGAAGGAAGGGGGTTGGAAGACTAGATGAAAGGGTTAAGAAGTACAAATTGGCAGTTACCACATAGTTATAGGAATGTAAAGTACAGCATAGGGAATGTCGTTAATAATGTAGGAATAACTATATATGGTGCCTGGTGGGTACTAGAAATATCAGGGAGAATATTTTGTAAAGTATATGATTGTCTAACCACTATGCTGTATAACTAGAACTAATACAAAATTATATTGAATGTAAGCTGTAATTGAAAATAAAATATAAGAAAAAAAATCATGCCCTCACTCCCCTGGTGTCTGTGTCCATTGGTTAGGCTTATTTGTATGAATACAAGTCCTTTGGTTGATCTCTCCCCCTCCCCCCCCACCCTCCCCTACCTTCCCTCTGAGGTTTGAGCATATGATAGATGCTTCTCTGTCTCTGGATCTGTTTTTGTTCATCAGTTTATGTTGTTCATTATATTCCACAAATGGGGGGGGGGCAAGTAGGGGGTTAAGGACACAAATGTAATATCTTAATCAATAAAGAAAAAATAAAAGAAAAATATTTAAAAAAAGAAAAAAATCATCAATTTCATTATAGTTCTAAATTAAAACCCTCTTCCTTAATCTTTTACATTTGGATAACATATGCTTCCATTTTTATTTTTTATTGTTATTTTTTCATACTCACCCATTGATATGTTTCCATTGATTTT
The DNA here is from genome assembly GCF_000147115.1 of Myotis lucifugus. NCBI lineage: Eukaryota > Metazoa > Chordata > Mammalia > Chiroptera > Vespertilionidae > Myotis > Myotis lucifugus. The sequence goes on along the minus strand of NW_005871048.1, from coordinate 59,939,605 downwards.
TAGAAAGAGTGAAAGAGAGAGGGAAAGGCAGAGAGAAATATCAATGTTAGAGAAACACATCAATTGGTTGCCTCCTGCATGTGCCAGAACCAGGGCCAGTCTGGGGAGGAGCCTGCAACCAAGGTACCTGCCCTTGACTGGAATCGAACCCTGGACGCTATGGTCCACAGTCTGACACTCTATCCGCTAAGCCAAACAGGCTAGGGCTACTTTCATTGTTACATTAGCAATTAAGATTTTGCTGAAAAAATAATTTCCCCCCAAACTAAATTAATAAGTAACAACAATAAACACAATTGAATTGTGCACGCCTCCTACTGGGGATCAAGCCTGAAACCAGAGCATGTGCCCTGACCAGTGATCTCCTGGCTCATGGGTAGATGCTCAACTACTGGGTCACACCGGTCAGGCAAGAATATATATTTAAAATAATTTCAGCATTTCACAATATTTTATCTGTAAAACATAAGTAAAACTCTGTCTTACTATCTGAAATAACAGTTCAATAACTTAAACATTCGGTACTTTATTGTCAAAATTATTTTCTTTTTGTAAATTAATACACTTAATGTTTACTTAGCTAATTATTAAGATAAATTTTATATTGTTCATATGCTAAAATCATATGACATCTCTCAGGATTTCAAAATCTAATATTTTTTATAGTTTTCCACATCATCTTTAATTGAATTTATTGTGGTGACATTGGATAATAAAATTATATAGATTTCAGATGTACAATTCTATAAAACAGCATCTGTATATTGTATTGTGTGTTTATCACTCCAAGTCGTCTTCTTCCATTACCATTTACCCCCTTACATTCTTCTATCTTTCCCCACCCCTTCTTCTCTCTGGCAATCACCATACTGTTGTCTATTCATGAGACTGATA
>NW_005871048.1:59860253-59938611 GCF_000147115.1 Myotis lucifugus | reverse complement strand
ATATATATATATATATATATATATATACATATATATATATATATTTATACATATATACAATATATACACGTTTGCTAATCTTTATTGACACAAATACAGGAATGATATTCAACATAATTAAATAAACTATTTAAATATTAATTTTTATGCATAATTTATATATTATTTGCCAACTTAAATAGCAGACAAAGATATGTATGTATTTACATTATTTTATTAAAAGATCCATATATATTTGTACTAAAGTATTCTGTTCTACAAAGTTTTACATATTTGAATATCCTCAAATTGATTATTTTAACCTTATATTAAAATCCCATTAAAAATAGTTCTCTTGTTAATGTGGCTAGTAGTCCAAACAGGCATCTTTACACGTGCCATCTGCAATAGAAACTCCCCATGCTAGATCACCATTTCAGTTGCATTTCTTATTCTCTAGTTAACATGTACAATAATAAAAGATTAGTTTAAATGTATTTTTGGATATTCAGTTTTATCAATAATAACAAAGCTAATAAAATTATAAAAACCCTTTTCATTTTCTCTCAAAATTAAAGTTGTTTTATTGATTTATTTAGGATAGTGACAGGACTTTGTTCATTTAAAAATATATCCTATCTAATAAGAGAGTACTATGCAAATTGACCATCACTCCAACACACAAGATGGCCGGCAGGGGAGGGCAATTGTGGGCAATCAGGCCAGCAGGGGAGGGCCGTTGGGAGGGACCAGGTCTGAAAAGGAGAGCATTTGGGGATAATCGGGCCTTCAGGGTAGGGTAGTTAGGGGTGACCAGGGGAGGGCAGTTGGGAGCAACCAGGGGAGGGCAGTTGGGGGAAACCAGGCTGGCAGGGGAGGGCAGGTAGGGGCAATTGAGCCTGCAGGGGAGGGCAGGTAGGGGTGACCGGGCTGGCAAGAGAGGGAAGTTAGGGGCAACCAAGCATGCAGGGGAGCAGTTAGGCATTGATCACACTGGCAGGGGAGTAGTTAGGAGGTGATCAGGCTGGCAGGGGAATGGTTAGGGGGCAGTCAGGCGGGCATGCAGAAGCAGTTTGGGGCAATCAGGCAGGCAGGCAGGCGAGCGGTTGGGAGCCAGCAGTCCTGGATTGTGAGAGGAATGTCCGACTGCCCGTTTAAGCCCTATCCCAGGGCATCAGGTCTAAACGGGCAGTTGGACATCCCTCGAGGGGTCCCAGATTGGAGAGGGTGCAGGATGGGCTGAGGGACACACCCTCCCTGCGCACAAATTTTGTGCACCGGGCCTCTAGTATTTAAATACATGAGATGAGACAAATTATCAGAAATGAATGCCTGGGTAGTTACAAATTAGAAACTTTTATATACAATATGTTTCATTTTTACAGTGAGCTTTGAATGAGATAATTCTGGGATATTCTCTGTGAGTCTGTGTATGTGTGGTCTTTGTATGAACTTGTGAAAACCATTGAATATGTATTGTAAGAATAATTTCACCCAGACTTTTAAACTGACTCAAATTCTGTTTAATATTCTATTTATTTCTATGATTCTCATTAGCATTGAAGAAACATATAAGATAATAATGATTTTCCACTTATTTTAAATGTTTCTGTATTCTTCTAGGGCATTAGACTACTATCATCAAAAGACCTGTTATAGTAATTTAAAGTGTAAATGCTATCTATTTAATTAATAAGAGATAACTATAACTGTCTATCAGGAATGGCTGCAGAGAATTATAGTTAGTACTATATAAAATAATAAAAGACATCAGCTTAGCTCAGATTTTAATAAAAATAAATGAAAGTCAAAGAGGTCAGTGTGGTTTAAATGATGTGTGAATGAAAGGGATTCTTTAATAATTAAAAATGGTCTTGTAATGAATGTTTCTAATTAATTGTCAAAAATATGCAATGAAGGTGACTATAAGGCTCAGTATCATTATGTTCCCTGACTGGATGACATCTCAGCCATGAACAATTCATACCAATGCGAACATTTGTTTCCTGTGTTAGCACCGGCACCTATATAAACACATATTTTAGTAATATAGATCAGTATCAAACTAGTCTATTTTGCTATATTTAACCATATTTGTTTTTAAGGCTATATTTAAATAAGAAATTAAGTAACATATCCAAATCTGAAATACTAAATATAATTTCCTTTTGTACTCAGCTATTTTTTCACTCATTGTTTGTATAAGCATTCATAGAGTAAAACAACTAAATTATCAAGACAGAATATTACATCAAGCTTAGCTTGTGCAATCTTTTGTAATGGTTACTTTATCTGAGGGGGGGAAGGAACATTTGTATTGCTGAAAAATTCAGTCTATCTCAATAATGTGATATGTGTGTATGTGATACATTAGAAACATTCATTACAAGACCATTTTTTAATTATTAAAGAATCCCTTTCATTCACACATCATTTAAACCACACTGACCTCTTTGATTTCATTTATTTTTATTAAAAACTGAGCTAAGCTGATGTCTTTTAAAGTGAAGATTTCTATAATACATGATCTGTATATGGCATTGTGTGCCCACCACTCAAAGTCAAATCATCTTCTATCACCACATTTTGGAAAAATGGAAAATCTTGCTAATTTCAATTAATCAAAGACAATCACCTAAAAAGAAAAACATGATTCAGTATCCACAAAAGTAATCTTAAAAATTATCTATATATATAAAAGCCCAGTGACCGGAACAGCAGAACAACCAGAATGACCAGTGGCTATGACGCACACTGCAGCAGCCAACCAGCCTGATCCGGGCCCCAATTGGCCCCTCCCCCCGGCCAGCCCCGCCACTGATCAGCCCCCAACACCCTGATCAGGGGTGGGGCCAGCCAGCCAACCGCTCCCCTCACCCCCGCCAGCCCAGCCCTATGGGGCCCCATGGGGTGGGCTGGCCGGATCCCACTCCTGCACAAATTTGTGCACCGGGCCTCTAGTTTTAAATATAATTTGGTTAATGGAAGAGAATATACCAAACTATTGAAGGAGGAGTTCATTATATGACTTAAGTATTGTAAACTCTATATCTAGATTTCTGAGCTTCAGAGAACTTGTTTTGCTATTATGTAAAATTATTTGTAAATACAAAGAACACTCAGAAAAAACAGAGAGCACTATAAAATGTCATTAAAATCATCTCTGAAGTTTAGAGTGTTTATAAACACTTTTAAGATTAAGATTCAAAATATGTAATTACTACAATTCACTTACTATGTGTTACCTTCTTATTACTTCTTACTCCACTTTTAGAATTAATAAAGATAACTATAGTTTTCAATTTCACGCAATTACTATTTCCTAAAGTTGAGTAAAAGAGTTGAAATGAACTTAATTTTTTAAAAAGTTTTTTTTTAAAAAAGTAGATTAAGCCCTGACCGGTTTGGCTCAGTGGATAGAGCGTCGGCCTGCGGACTGAGGGGTCCCAGGTTCGATTCCGGTCAAGGGCATGTACCTTGGTTGTGGGCACATCCCCAGTAGGGGGTGTGCAGGAGACAGCTGATAGATGAGAGGATGTTTCTCTTTCATCGATGTTTCTAATTCTCTATCCCTCTCCCTTCCTCTCTGTAAAAAATCAATAAAATATATTTTTTTAAAAAGTAGATTAAAACCATCTAAAATAACTAAAGTGTATCTTTCCTGGGAAATTTTGATTGGGCAGGATTTCATTATCTATCATAATCTATAATATGCTAATATTATAATAATCTATAATAACCTAAAGCAGAATATACTAATTAGACCGGACAGCCAAACAACTTCCGGACATCCTTCCAGACAACCTTCCAGACAAAGCCAGGGCTGCGAGGGCTGAGGCAAGCTGCTGCAGCTGCAAGGACCGAGGCAAGCCACCATGGCTGCGAGGGCCAAGCCCCTTGCACGAATTTTGTGCATCGGGCCTCTAGTTTACATATAATTAGTAAGATGTGCCCCTCTCCCCATCCATTCCTGAAAAATCTTGATATCTCACTTGGGCCATGTATTTCAATCTCTCTCAAACTGGACTTATATTTTGCATAGAAAATAAAGATTGTAAGTAAATAAAAATAAAATTGGATGATGCCTCTAAGAAATATTACCAGGAAAGTTGAAACTGAGCAAACCGGGTCAAGTTCCATTCCAAATGTTATCTAATCCATCACAGCTTGGGAACACTTTTCCACATCGCTGTTGTGCACACTTTACATACCTAAGCATGTGCATGTATATACATGTGCAAAACATTCACACGTACACAATCCCAGCCTCCAGGTATAAGAAAGAATTTCTACCACATCAATAGGTCTAGTCTTCTCAATGGTTAATGAACAAAAGAGCATATTTAAGTTTTTCAGGCTTTTTTTCTCAAGCTGCATATTCCCACCACAATTCCACTGTTTTAAAGTCTGTTCTGAGTAATAGTGACTGAAAAATAAAGAGGAGGTAATGAAAAGCCTACTTAGCAAACTTAAAAGCTTACTTAGGAAACTGAATAAAATATTTTAATGAACATCAATGATGTATTTTTTCCATATCCCCATATATTTTGGATTTGTAAATTATCTGACAAGAAAATTAATTTGTACATATTTTAAAGCCAACTTAGAAAGTCTTAAAGTTAAAATATAAACTTTGATAGATATTAAAAGATATTTAGTATTTTTGAGTCCATATTTCTCTAGTTTAACAATTATCTTGCTGCTGTCCCTAGCACATGGTTTCTCAAGCTAATTCATAATTAAGTTCTGTGTGTGTGTGTGTGTGCAGTAATTTTTTCTTTTTTATCTCTATAGTCTACTAGAGTCTCTGGCCCTGTGTAAGAGATGAATGCTAATGAATGTTTATTGAATGTTAATGAATATTTGCTGAATACAGGAATGACAAGGTCAACTATGTATGATGAATGACATAATGTAATAAGATTAGGCTCAGGTGAAAGACGCCTAGGAGAAAAATGATGTTAAGAGGAAAGGAGATTTTGATGCAGCTTGAAAACAGTGCGAGAGAGCACCTAGAACAGTGCCTGAGACAGAGTGGGGCTCAGATCAAGAGTGTGAAAGTGTTGTCCTTTTATTCCTCTTTATTGCCCATGGAGCAAAACAATACCTTTCTCGTGGTGTGTGACTATGTGCACACATTCGTGCATGCATGAGTGAAAGGGTTGGGAGCAGTATTATAGCTTCAGGTCTGTGTGTGTGCATAGAAAACATGCAGCAATCTGCTGGAAGGATACAGCTATAATTATTATTTTTTCTGCATTGACCTTCTGTCTCCAAACTAATGATTTGTTTATTGAACAAGTACACATTAAGGGCATAATTTGTGGTTGTGTTGTATCTTTGCTACAAAGGGTAATATTTAAATTTCACTTCAGTATTAAATCTAAGGATGCAGGGCTCGTTAATATTAAATAGCACCTTGCCAACCAGAAAAGGACCAAATGAATGATTAGTGTATCTGCTTATACAACAGAAATAGCTCTTCTATATTCTACTTCATGTAAAATTTAGGACACATTAAAAGTCTAAAAATGCATGAGGCTGTGTGTGTGTGTGTGTGTGTGTGTGTGTTTGCCTGACATACAGTCAGTTATAAAAATAGCCACAAAATTGCAATTATTGTTCAGAAGTTCACTGACAATGGCTCATGGGCTTGTCCCTCACCCAGGGTTCAGCACTGCGTTCAGCACTGCAATCAGCATCCTGGGGGCTGCAATCAGGAATTGGTTAGTGCTCTCCTAGTTGACACTTCAAATAACTTCAATTCTAAGAGTCCAAGTCAGAATTTATTGCAAGCACTGGGTAAAGCAAATTTTGTGACTACAACCAAAGTTAAGTATCCTTATGTGTGTGAGGAGCCTAAACAACTTCTAGAAATTAGTTCATCTTTAATATCAGCAATCAAAAGCTGGAATATAGCCTCAAACTTGGAAGTCAAAATAGGATTGACTACACTGTGCTTGCTCTATTGATTTACTGTAAAATAAGATTAAATATTTGGACATTTACTTTTAATATACATTGGAATATGACTTTATTGCAATTAAATTATGTCATCATAAGAATTCATTGATATGTATAGAGATTTATATGAGTGTGTCTTTGATAAAGTGTGAATACATTTTTTAATGTTCATACCTGACAGGGAATTAGGGCAGATATTGTTATTCCCATTTTATGGGGGAGAAAACAAGCTCAGGGTCCTGTGTTGGTGAAATTGGACCAAAAGGGAAGTATATGGTAGAGCAGAAATATATCTTTATCATCTAAATTGGGTTTCAGTACTCTCCCCTTTATAAACTCCTGCTTCCAGGAGCTCACCATCATTTATATGTTTTCTAGATGAGGTCTGGACTTCAAAGAAAATGCTAGTATTACATCTTGTTCTTGTAACTGTCCTTTAAATTGGATCCCAATAAGCAAATTTGAGCCTTATTGGAATTTGAGGGAGTTTTGTTAACCACCATAGTATTATATATCTTCAATAAAAATACCTTTAATCACTGAAAGCACATCAATTGCTCTATTTCATAGACTTTAAAAATTAGGTAACTATCAACCATTCATAAATGTTTCAGTTAATCATAATAAATTACTCAATCTTGATGTAATCCCATTCCTTGTACCATATAAACCAGTCTCATTACTTTTTTCTGATCTAAAAATGGTTTAATAGGCTATGGTAGTCATAATTTTATGGATTTTAATCAATTTTTAATACATAGCATTAGCTTAAGTGTATATTTTTTATTTTTTCTCTAAAGCTTTCATGTAAATAAATTTAAAAACTTGTTTTTAAAACTTGTATCCTCATCTGGAGGTTAAAAAATACATTTATGATTAACCTAGAATCAATTGTGTCAGCATATAAGGATGTATTATAACCAACATAAGCTTTAGTGGCACAGAAGGCTACATTTGTTTAAATACTGTCTCCACTGATAACATTTTAAAAGTTGAATCCTGTTTTAAATGACATCGCAGGGCCAGTGTTTCTCAGTGGTTAAGCATTGACCCATGAACCAGGAGATCACAGTTCCATTCCTGGTCAGGGTACATGCCTGGGTTGTGGGGTTGATCCCCAGTAGGGGGCATGTGGGAGGCAGCCAGTCAATGATTCTCTCTCATCATTGATGTTTCTATCTCTCTCCCCCTCTCCCTTCCTCTCTTTGAAATCAATAAAAACATGTTTTAAAATAAATAAAATGACACAATCTATAGAAATATCACAGGATCCAGTCAGTTTCAATAATACTAAGTACATTTATTATTTACAAAAGTTGTTTCAAATAACATCAAACATCATCTGAGTTTACTGAGGAAATATGATGCACCTTGTTCATTTGAATAATTGTGAGGGCTGGATTGGAAATTTTGTTTTTGTGGCCTGGTAATTTTTTTTTAATCCAAGAAGTAAGACTGTCAGAAATTTACACCCTAATTTCCTTCCATTAACTGAACAAAATTTAGCATTTCACATAGTCTTGCACACACGGGCCAAGCAATATATACTGACAATGAATGAATCAGTTGAAGTGAGTTTTACAATGAGCAATTTTGCTTTTATATGAGTTATAGAAATAACTGGAAGCTCCAGGTGAAACACATAATGTAATGCCTATTAAAAAACAAATTAACTTTGCAGGGAAGTAGAAAATAACAGGCTTTATGTACTAAAAATATGACCCCTCCTCCCAGATATATCCCAATACTTAACAGTTGCTTCAGGTGATTTTCTGACTTTTCAAGTATAAAGTGAATTTAGCCTCATGGTTTATTTGGATGAGAACAATTAGGGATAGATCAATATCAATTACATATTTCACATAATTCATGTTACTAGAACTACATAAGACTGATGCATTTTTAAAATTACTTGTAAATGCAAAATTATGTATTAAATGTATATTCATTTTTACTGCATGCATATCAGTTATCATAAAGGGTTTATGTTTTAATTCCTAATGTATGATTTAAATAATTCCATTTTATTAATTAACAAACCATAAAGCATAGATCATTCTATTCAAGGTTTATCCATAAATCTGACAATATCTTCTCATAATACTACAGAAAATCATCTGAAGAAAATGACACAGTGGTTTAATTGAATACTCTTAGCAAAAGGCCCCAGCTTTTTAACAAAGGAAGAAAATATACAGAGAAAAGTTAAATATTTCTAGAATAGGAGAATAACATTATTTTCTGGTCACAAATTGAATAATTTCACTCTAATGACCCCCATGATGGGCCTGGTAATAAAAAGGCTTTATGAAGATTCGTGTATGATGATGGAAAAAGATTTGACTTTGGTTCACACAATGCAATATATAGATGATGTTTTCTAGAATTGTACACTTGAAACCTAGGTAGTCTTATTGACCAATTTTACCACAATAAAGTTAGTAAAAATAAAATTTAATAAAAGATTAGAAAACCATACAAAAATCATGTGGACAGCCAGCCTTGAGTGTATTTAATGTGTTCCCAGGGAGAGAAAGTAGTCAATCCATCTAAATCTTTAGAGTATTTCTTCGGTGAACCGCCTCTATCTTCCTCAGATGAACATGGGCCCTGTCTAGGGAAGCACTTTTTAGGCTTTCCTGCTCCAGGTCCCTTAGTCAAGGGTGCCTTACTGTAACCTACACGGAATCTTTCTTCTGTGAACATTTTTAAATGATATAAATGCCACACCTTCTCAATCTCACATAAGTTCTGTTGCCTGTTTATATACGCCTATGCCTATTTTTTTCTAACTCAGGGACTATTTCATCAGTTCTGCAAAGAGCAGTACTCATTTGGGAACCAGACACTCTAGCCTATATTGCAGAATAGGTCACAGTCTTGATACTGAGATTATCTTGGTGAATAATTGATTCGGACTTACACGTTGAAAATATGGATGTCCTCTGAAAAAATGTCTTTTCATTTATTTTTTCTAAGAACATTATTTTCACTTTGTAATTTTGCCACATTGATTTTTTTTATAGCCCAATGTGTTCTAATGCCGTAGAAATACAGAAAAATAAAATCTATGATGGTAGTTACTGGAATTAAAGAGTCAGAGAGCCCAGGGTGTTAATATTATTGACTGTATAAACATCAAGTGCTTTAAACAAAAGACTCTTCCTATGGATTTGCCACCCCATCAGTCAGCTACATCTTGTAGTCTATCAAGCAGTCACCTGGAGAGAGCAGCTCACCAGTGCTTACAGGGTGAGGGTATGTGAGCAACAATGAAGCATTTGAAAGCATAATGCTATTGCTTTACTTGTTTTCAAGTGATGATAGAGGGAGCTGAGCATTTTGAGTGTAATGAAGCTATCAGTATAACCATAAATGCTCAGCTAACAGGAAATACCACATACAAGGCATCATAAATATTTATTTACATAATGAATGCATAGCTATATGTTTTAAGAATGTGGAACAAATGTCAATTATGGGTCATAACTGTATAAGAAGCTAATCTATATATGCATGTAATGAAATACAAATAATACAAATATAATTTATACTTTAATTATAAATAAGCTTTTCAAAGTGGTTTATATGACATATTTGCATGTACTTTAATTTTCTGAGATTTTCATACACAAATTCTGCACAGGGAAAGGACTGGGACCATAAAGCCCTTGTCTCTTAATACTGAAATTACTCCTGCTGCAGATGAATGCTTCACAAACTGAGAATGACAGTCTCCTGTGGGTCTTTTGCAAGCACAGATGTGCCAGTGGCAAAGCCTGCCTGTCAGTACATTTTGGTGCACTCCCGGGCTCGTGCACGGCTGCATACACCTGAACTTTCCCCAGAGGGAGGGCTTTTATTTTTTCTCACAAAAATAGCCCACGGGCCTGTTGCTATCATAACAGTTTCTTTACAAGTCTCATTCGTGAAACTTTTTAGTCATCCTCCAATTCACAGGAAAAATCAGGAAGTTTTGGTTTCGTTTTTGTTTTTTAAGCAAAGCATAAGATATTTGAATGACTAAAGTGGAGAAAAGCATGAGAAATAAAAAGGAGAAACAGAAGACAAGCCCGGCTGGTGTTTCTCAGTGGTTGAGCATCGACCTATGAAACAGGAGGTCACAGTTCAATTCCTGGTCAGGTCAGGGCACATATCCAGGTGGTGGACTCGATCCCAAGTAGGGGGTGAGCAGGAGGAAGCCAATCAATGATTCTCTCTCATCAGTAACGTTTCTATCTCTCATTCTCTCCCTCTCTTAAATCAATCCAAACATATTTTTTAAAAACCCACACATTTAATTTTAAAAAGCAGAAGATAAGAAAAACAAGCAAGAGTCAAGAAATGCAAACAAGTGATTGTGGTGAGCAGATTATAAACAAAAATGATAACTAGTTGCAGAACTAGAGGAAAGGATGAGAAATACAGTAGAATATTAAAATGTTTAAGCTGTGCATATTTGGAGAAATATTTACTTAGCAAAGTGAGAAATGCATGTGGGTTAAAAGGCTGCCAGGCATTTCTGTGAAGGAAGGACCCGGTAGCTCCATGTTGCCTGGGAAAGGTGAAGCTCCTTCCCTTGCACGTGTCAGGTGAGCAAAAGGGACACAAAAGAAGGCTCATGTTTCTCTGCATGATAACAATAGGGGTTCTATGGAATATTCTGGAAGATGTTAGAAAGATAGAAACAAGAAAACATTCCCCAGAGAGTGAGAGAGGACCCCTTTGAAATAAAATGGCACTTTAACTCTCCTATCACACAGATTGATTAAACATTTGAAATATTTAATTTTCAGTTTCAAGTTGATTCATTTCGGGTGTATCATAAGTCTCCTCTACAATTCCTCAACCTTCAGAATATTCTGGTTCCCCCAGAACCCTGTAATAGCAACGTTTAGGGGCATGAAGAGACACTCTGCTCTTCAGCAGAATCATGAACCATTTACTGGTATTTGGATTTTAAAGGGAAGATTTATCCCAAAAAGTTGGGAGAGGAAGGCACTTTAAACCAAGAAAAAAGAAAAAATATATGAGAGATAAAATGATTAAACAAATATTTTTTAAACCTCAATTTCATTATTCTTTTCTGGTTCAGATATTCAACATGTCTAAATTTAATATGAGAAAGAATTTTTTTAAAAAATGAAACAATTATGGTAATAACAAAAAAGATTTAATACTAGGATCAGGTATTATTTGGAAACAACTCTCCACAAATCATATTTTATCCCTATAAATGACTAGTGTTGTCTTCTACATGTCATATTAATCATTTTGAAAGACACAGAAATGAATAATGGAAGACCTCAAAAGTTTCGTGTTCTATACATGTCTTGTTCCTCAGGAAAAGTTTGTGACCTTAAAACTCACTAACAACTTTTTTTAATTATGATATCGCAAATACTTAGTATTCTAACAGCAGTTATATACTAATTTTATGGCAATCATTTGAGAAAGATCCTAAATTAGATTACATGATTGAGAGAAATATAAAGATTTTTTAAATGTTTATAAAAGACAAAACATGAGGCTTGTTATGCAGCATAGTAAAAAATAATACTAATTACAATCAATATTAAAATCTGCAATTAACATAAGCCATTTATTTCTATTGAACTTTTACAAAATTAATGTTATACATTTTGATAATATATCCCTTTAGTAAAGATAATTAGGAACATGATTCCATGTGTAAGGCACTGTACAGGACCTGGCGCAGAGCACAACAGAAATAGGTCACGTTATGCCCTAAAGGAGTTCTCATGTGAGCGAAAGAAGTACTTGTTATGTTTTGTTGGGTATACAAAAAATGAGCTCAAAGATCAGAGGGATTAGTTCTGACTAAAGAGTACAGGGAACCATCCATATGTGTAGAAGTTGGCTTGGGATGGACATGCCAGAGTAGAGTAACAGCCTAAGTAGAAAAATAATGCACAAGTCATGCTTGGCTGAAATACAGAAGTTGGTGGAAGATTAGATGGATAGATAGATAATACTAATGAATATTATCCTAAGGCAGTCGAGATTCAGTTTAAATATCTAAGCTATTTGATTAGGGAAAAATCAAAGGCTGTCAATGGGATTGAAATACATTCTGTCCTTCGGCCAGAGAAACAATAGCCTCTCAGAAAAAATTTAAAGGACAGGGGGAACATTTGAATTGCTTAGTGGTTACACTCCATAGATGATCCTTAGTCAGGTTTAAATTTGTAATCTTTCATGTCATACAGCTCTTCAATATCTGACAATCATCATTCACCTAATATATTTACCAGACTATTAGCTAAAGATTAGAGATACCAATATATCAATTCCTGGAAATTTTCTCAACAGCAACTGTTTAGGTGTAGGATACATGGAATGAAGTTATAAAAGAAAAAGCTAAATCTATATTTCCCCAGGAAGAAATAGTATAAAACTCATTACAATTAACCAACATTGATTTCTACCATTTCCTGTAACTCCTATTTTATAGCCCATGAGATTAATTGTTTCCTTCCAAATAATAGCTGGTCAATTTTGTTGCAAGAAGTTAATATTTATTTAAAAACATATTCAATTTGGTTCATTTATTTGTTTGCTTGTTTAACAGTTTTATTTATATTTAATTTAAATGCCATAAAATTCATTAAGTGCCCAATTCAAGTTAATTCAATTGCATGGATCCCTCTAAGACAGCAACAAATAGTTTAACTGACTTATATAGAACACTAATCTATAATTTTGTTCCATTAGAACTATACCCATAGCAGTTAAGTTCAATAGATATTATTAATTCTATTCATGTCAATATGACGTGATGATTTCCTTGCTACGGATTCAGAGAGTTATCTGATATCTATAGTACCTATAAAGGACTTTGCTGCTACTTTGGCAGCAAGTAGCAGCAAAGTAATTTTTATTTTTTTTAGAAATGCATTCTCAATGGAGTATCAGAATGAAATGCCTTTGGTTCCATTCTCTGATCCTCCAAATATCAACAATTAACATAACTGTTGATATCTGATTTAAGTTATTGTGAACAATCTCCTTTTCTGGTTTAGTGCTGGCACTAGAAGTATAAAGTGGCTACTCATACACAGACAGCTGTATGCTCTCTCTAGAAGGTGGCTTTGGAGTTGAGAGGAATAAAAGTGGTCTCAGGGAGTCTGTGCCACACCTGCCTGGGCAGTGCATTGTACTATGAAGTTGATTTATTGGTCTGGAAAGCGCATTTCACAAAGATCCAGGTATCAGCATTTTATGTGTCTGCGTGTAAAAATAACCTAACCGGATCCTTTATATCTCACTGGCCGCACTATGCCACAGCAGCGACAGGGAGGCTTGAAATCTAGCTTTTTAAGTGAGTCTGTTACTATAACGAACAAAATAAGAGTTCTAATCGGATGAGCAAAATGAGAAATTGATATTGAATGGACAACCACTAGTGTCTACTATATTTCATTGACTCTTAATTTCTTAAATGAAATATATAAAATAGACTTTTCCATTACGTTATTAAATCCCATACACATGTCTGCAGTTCAGGAACTATTTAGATTCTTTCTAAAAGAGATAACATATGACAATTTTTAAAGTAAATTAATAATATGACATAGTTTTGAATTAATGCATTCCACTTTTCCATCGGGGAAGCAAATGTTTTAGCACTGAGTTTAACAATTAGCTATTTTTGTTTCCTAGGCAGTTGAGTGAATGACAATGTATCTATAATTATTTGTGCCTGCACTTATTATTATTATTATTATACCAATTGGGGATGGGCTATGAAAGAGAAAAATTGACAAACTATATTCTACTGTGGAATATTCTACCTTCTGCAGATCTTATGGACCCTACTTTAAATATATTAACTTATTGAGTGATGCCCACAATGTCCTGTCCTCAGCAGCCCTGCTCAGCTCCAGTAGACTCATGCCTACGGCTTCTTTTTGGAGTCATTTCATCTCTTACGCGGCCTTCTTCAGTTCCTCCTGCCTTCTATTTTCCCAGACCCCCTGCCTTTATATGATGTGACCAAAGTAAACAGTTTCAGTTTTCTCATTTTGGCCTCCAGGAATATTTCAGGCTTAATTTGCTCTAGGATCCACATTTTCTGGTGGTTCAGGGTATCTATAGAGCCCTCCTCTAACACCATATTTCAAACAAATCAATTTTTCCTATCAGTTTTATTCTTTATTCTTAACTTATTAGCTATTAATAAATATGAAGCATTGCTTTGGGGGAAAGAAAACTATTTTCAGGTAGGTTTTCATATTACTCAACTGTAAACAAGAAGGAAATCTTACCTTTTGCAACAGCATGAATGGATGTGGAGAGTATTACGCTAAGTGAAATTAGCTAGCCAGTCAGAGAAATACACATACCATATGATTTCACTCAGATATAGAATCTAATGAACAAAATTTACTAACAAAATAAAAACAGGCTCAGATATAGAGAACAGACTGACAGCTGTCAGAGGGAAGGGGCTGGGTAAAAAAGGTAAAGGGCCCTGGCTGGCATGGTACAATGGTTTGGCATCAACCTAAGAACCAGGAGGTCATGATTTGATACCTGGTGAGGGCACATGCCATGGTTGTGGGCTTGATCCCCAATGAGGAGTGTGCAGGAAGCAGCCAGTCAATGATTCTCTCTCATCATTGATGTTTCTCTCTCTTTTTCTCCCTCTCCCTTCCTCTATGAAATCAATAAAAATATTTTTTTAAAAAAAAGGTAAAGGGATAAGAAAAAAACAAAAATAAGAAAAACCTAATAGACAGACAATGGTATGGTGATTGCCTGAGGGAAAGGGGGGTAAGGAGAGGTAGGAGAGGGTAAAGAGGAGATAAATGGTGATGGAAGAAGACAAGTGTGTGGCTAAACATAACTATGATTATTTTTTAATATATTTTCTTGATTTTTTTACAGAGAAGGAGAAGGATAGAGAGTTAGAAACATTGATGAGAGAGAAATATCGATCAGCTGCCTCCTGCACACCCCCTACTGTGGATGTAACCACAACCAAGGTATATGCCCTTGACTGGAATCAAACCTGGGACCTTTCAGTCTGCAGGCTGACGCTCTATCCACTGAGCCAAACCCGCTAGGGCCTCACTTATTGTTTCATATTATGGTCAAAATACCTGGTCTTCACCATTGTCAGATTGTAAAAATTGTAAATAAAGCTTAACTAGAATTTTGTAAACCAGTATATTCTTCCGTTTTCCCTGACATTAGGTTTTTATCCCAAACTTTAGGTTTCCAGAATGGACCATCAGGAAGAGTCAACCTGTGTAACATAAGCACAGACTTAACATCTCTGCACTAACTAAAATAACGAAGTTATTCATAAATTGTTGACATGAAACAGCTAGTGTAGAGAATCATCAGATGGCTATAAATGACATGACCCTAAACAGACTCGCATTCTTAATTTAAAACTGCACAACTTCCCAGCAGGCATAGCTCAGTGGTTGAGCTTGAGCAGAGACCTATGAATCAGGAGGGCACCATTGGATTCCAGGTTAGGGCACATGCCCAGGTTGTGGGCTCGATCCCTGAGGGGGGGAGGGGACGCATGCAGGAGGCAGCCAATCAATGATTCTCTCTCATCATTGATATTTATCTCTCTCCCTCCCTGAAATCAATAAAAATTTATTTTTAAAAAATAATAAATAAAAACTGCACAACTGCTCCTTGTGAATACCCCATTCTGTTTCTAAGACCTTGGAAAGACAGAGTACATTTCTGTTTTTGTCTTTGACCTAAGACAGGAAAAGTACTTCCTTTTTGTAGCACTTCAATCATTCAGCTTCTGCTGTTGCTGAGAGAAATTGCATAGTTTATAAAGAGGCATAGGAACTTTGAACATATTAATTCATATTTAATGAAGTTAGCACTATATTAACTGGACTAGGACTAAGATTTGAGTTGTAATAATAAACAACTATCAGCCCAGATTTCTCTTGACTTTGGTTCCCTAACCTGTTCATACATATGACTTCTGCACTTGGCTGCCTTCCTCAAAATGCCTTGTTTAGGGTTAGCAGTGTTCATAAACATGAAAATGGTTTCTTTCATTGATAACTCTGATGTGTTTTCTAGCTGAATTAAAATCAATATATTCAAACAAAATTAACCTCATTAATTTTACATTAACATGATTTTACTTAAATCTGGGCAGCAATGATGTATGTCTTGTATATTCCATTGTCATCTGCTATAATTTATTCTTCCATTGTCTTCTGCACCTTAAAAATGGTAATGTAAGATATCATTACTTTCATGGTTATACACAAAGCAAATGACATAAAAGAGTTACCTGGACAAAGATTATTCAAAACAATAAATTATTCACAAGATTTGTTTCATATTGATTAATGGGATTTCAGTGTTAAACATTCCAGGACTTATTAATGGTCACACTCAAGGGTTCAATAATTCAAATGTATGGATGCAGTGATTCTTAGATTGTTATAAAATAGGAAACAAGGCCTCAAAGGCAGCTCAGCATTAGAAAGTCATTGTGAGTGCCAAAATGTCCCTTTTAATATAATAAAATAATATAATCCAAAGTCCTGATCTTAACCATAAGCACTCACAGCACTATATGAGCACAAAAGTTCTGCTTTATTATATTTGGTATTCATTGAAAGTAATTGGAAACGTGTTGAAATATAATCATGCCAAATAAGAGGATAGAGTGCAAGTGTTACTATTAAAATGTACATTTATAAGTAACTACTATGCCAACATTTCTTATATAACATCCCTTCCATAGCAACTGATTAAGTTTTTAGTATGTTTATTTGTACTTTACTCCAGACATTTTAAGCACAACTTCCACTAAATTCATTACTTCTGAGGGTGGATAATGGCATGGTAATAGGTCATTAAGTTTAAATTACCAAAAAATTCTTAGCTTAAAGACAATAATGAGCATTCTAGGTTATAATACCTATTACCACAGACAACTAAGACATTGCTTATTTAAAGAATCTTTATAGTAGTACATATATCCATAGTTTCCCATGATGCTTCAGCTACTGTAATATTGAAATTAAAATATCAACATGTGGGCATACATTTCACACAATGAATTATTTTGCTTAAAGAAAAGAGAAAAAAAATTAAGAGCCAAAATAATTTCATAGAGCAGTATGTGAGCAGAGCCTATTTTAAGTTATAAATAATATTTTTGTTTAATGAAGTACTTAATTAACCTACAAATATGTGTAACCGACTGCAATATTTATTTAAATATTGTGTTACAGATACATTTGCTGCACTAATGCACAAATTACAGCAGAGTACAACCCTTGTCAAATCTTGTTCTCAGAAGCCTGCTGTATCCAAAGTATATACACGCACACACCCAACATGTGCAAACATTCAGATAGACATTTAGACACACATACACAGAATTAGCATTTGCTTTCTAACAAGTTCAAAAAGTGCATAGAAAATTTTCAAAATACATTTAGGATATTTATACCATTAATTACTACTTTAAGTAACTGTAACATTTTAAAAAAATAAACATTTGGCTATGTATAGGATGGTTAATGGGCTAAAGCAGTGATTTTTTTACCCTTTTCACCTCATGGCATACATAAACTAATTACTAAAATTCTGTGGCACACCAAAACATATATTTTTTGCTGATCTGACAAAAAATAGGTATAGTTTTGATTCATTCACACTAGGCGGCTATTGTTGTGTTGGCTGTTGTCATTTTTCTATTGGACAATCTTAGGGAAAAGAGGTCATGTCCCTTACTAAATAGTCAGGTATTGCATGTTTTAAAAATTCTTACAGACGGCACACTGGTTGAAAATCACTGGGCTAAAGTCCATGTGTGTTTTTGCATATTTATGCATGTGTGTGCCTGCATGTAAGTGTGTGTGTGTGTGTGTGTGTGTGCAATACTAACCAAGGTAATTGGAACACAGTCTTCTTGTTTCCTTCCTCTAGGGCAGGGGTGGGCAAACTTTTTGACTCGAGGGCCACAATGGGTTCTTAAACTGGACCGGAGGACCGGAACAAAAGCATGGATGGAGTGTTTGTGTGAACTAATATAAATTCAAAGTAAACATCATTACATAAAAGGGTATGGTCTTTTTTTTTTAGTTTTATTCATTTCAAACGGGCCGGATCCGGCCCGCAGGCCATAGTTTGCCCACGGCTGCTCTAGGGCGATGCATATTTAAAGTGAGAAATATATCTTTTTTATATGTAAAACAACCATGATTATTGGGAAAATAGAACAAAAGGAGAAACAATAATATCAAATAATGAGATATTTTATTTCTAAATATTTAGTAATATCTTGGTACTAAAAACTTGTATATCACATTCATTTTAGGTAATATTACATTACTTATTTTTATAATCTCCTAATTTCTATTTTTACTTAATTTAATTACATATTATAATTTATTCTACAATTAAAATGCATATAATATATGGATACACTGAGTGGCCAGATTATTATGACCACCTGACGTTTGTAGGCAAATTAGCTGTACACTGCATCATATGGGATATGGAAGCCGAAGGACTGTTCCAACACCTTTGCTGTCTGCAGTTACCAAGATAAAATTTCTCCAATTCGTACAGGAACACAAGGATTAGACAGTTGATCATTGGAAAAAAGTCATGTGGTCCAATGAATCACGTTTTCAGTTGCATCATGTAGATGGCAGAGAATTTGGTGGAAACAGCATGAAAGCATGCACCCCATATGCATGAGTACAACCCTTCAAGCTGGTGGGGGCAGTGTTATGTTTTGGGGCATGTTTTCCTGGCATGATTTGGGCCCTTTAATTCATGTGGAACAATGTCTGAATAGCACAACATACCTAAGTATCGTTGCTGATTAAGTTCATCCTATCATGTTGATGGCGTATCCCAATGGAGATGGCTTCTTCCAACAAGACAATGTGCCATGCCACAGTGCTCGTATTGTGCAGGAGTGGTTTTAAGAACATGAGGGAGACTTGACCTTGCTTAGGTGGCCCCCACAATCACCAGATCTCAATCCAATTGAGCATTTGTGGGACGAAGTCAAAAGAGCCATCAGGCAGCTGGTTCCACAACCATCAAATCTCACAGAACTGGACAGTGCTATTCATCAGGCATGGTGTCAGATTTCTCACATCACCTTTCAACATCTCGTGGAGTCAATGCCAAGAAGAATCGCCACAGTATTGAAGGCAAAAGGTGGCCCAACGAAGTATTGATGGGGTGGTCATAATAATCTGGCCACTCAGTGTATATATGTGTGTATATTTTTAATTTACATATACATATCCAAATATATTCTTCATTATTTTATTCATAAGTTATGAGAATTATGGGTCTAAACAGTATGCCTGATATCTATTCCTCACTTCTGTGTTGGAGCATGACAAGGATGAAAGAGAACAAGTAACTTAGTTGAATCTCTTTGTAAATATGATAGTGATAATACTCTTAGCAATCTAATGGTATTAATCATTGGAAGTGTTGTCGTCTATTACATCTCTTCAGTTAGATGTACCTCATTGTCTAAGATAATGGTAAACAAACCTGGAGTCTACAGACTTGTGGAGCAAGGTTCCAGAAAAATTATTTTGTTTATTATGTATATGAATATAAGGGGGTAGTTAGGACCAAAGGTGGCTCTCTGCACTAGTTCTGTGGTAGTGCCCTTTGCTTGAAGACCCCACTTGTTAACCTTACTCACAAGGCATCAAATGTGACTTAGGAACATCCTGGATCTATCTCCTCACTTCATCTATGTCTCATGATTATGTATATCTTTGAAATTATTAGTAAATTTGAGACTTATTGGTACTGTACAGCTGGCTACATTAAAAATGAGTTTTATATTTAGCCAAGTTTTTATTAACAAATTGTCAATGAGGCCAGCGCTTTTAGTGGTTTTTAGATTATGCTGTTGTAACATAACCCTATAATGCATTATTGAATATCCTTCACTTCCATTTTGGCATCACATCAAATGATATAATAGCATATGATTGTTTTGGCCAGAAAAATAGAGAGGAAAAAGGGCAGATTCATGTTTTCCTGAAAAAAATGTTGATATGTCTTTGGATTTATTCTCAGTTAATCTCTCATCATTAATACAATATTTAAGGGCTGAAAATTATTTCTCATTAGGAAAAAATGGCAGTTCAATACAATTCTCCAATGTAATATACAACAACTTCTGTGACAATCAAATTCAAATAAAATATAAAATAATCAAACTAAATCATTTACCTTCTTTTGCAAAGAATTAAAACTAATATGTAAATAAAACATACAATAAACTTGAAAATCTAATTTCCCATAATGCCCCATGTTTGTTTTAAGGAAAAAGTATTTCACTAACTGTTACAGGAATAAGCTAATATTAGGAGCTTTTACTGGTGTAGGTATGAATATTGGATGATCAAAGTCCCGAGGAAAGCTGTTAATTTATCTTTAATTATTCAATCACATTGTTTTAGAAAAGTGAGGGCATTTTCAAGTGTGCTACAATAACAATGTCAGATATAGAAGAGTACACAGAAATACAGCTGACTCTTGATCAATGCAAGGGTTAGAGGTACTGATCCCCGCCTGCACACACTATAAACATATGTGATAACTCTTGACTCCCCAAAAACTTAACTGCTAATAGCCTACTGTTGACCAGAAGTCTTACTGATAATACAAACAGTTGATTGGCACATATTTTGTATGATATATGTATTATATTCTGTATTCTTATATGAAGTATGCTAGAGACAAAGTGTCATTAAGAAAGTAAGAAATTAAATACATTTATAGTACTGTATGTAATCATTGAGAAAAAAAAAAAAACACACATCTAAGTGAATCCGCATAATTCCAACTCATGTTGTTCAAGGGCAGTTATTAAAACACTGTTTTCTTTCCTGTACATGCATCTGCACACAAGTTATAGAGAAATGCACTAACCTGTTTTCGGATCTACGGAGAAGTAGGGCTGTCCCTGGAGAATGCTGTAAACCACCCGGGCACTGTTCCCATAGGTAGGGTCATCTGCATCGGTAGCTGTCACCTGCAGGACAGAGGTACCTGTGCATTCAGGAAAACAAATTTTAGTAGGTTATGACATTCAGCATGTGAGTAACTTGTACACAGAAGGAGTTATATTGAGATATCTATAGAGAACCATAATGGATTTGCCCCACTAAATTTAATTCTTAGATTTATCAGCCAAACGTATTCCTTACTTTCTTTGCCTGAGTCCAAAGTAAAATATGATATGACTCTCTGTGCTGATAACACTCACATAATTAGGCTTGGGTTGGATTGATGTTTAAAAGTCAAATCGGTGTTAATTGTGGGGCAAAGTCAAAGTTGTGATGAGAGTGTACATTGCCTGCTATGTGACTGTTCAGAAAACCAGGGGTGTAATGGTTTGGGAAGGTGATTGAGTTGACAAATTATTATTAATACCATCAAAACAGCCCATTCAAATCATTTCCGTCATTCATGATCTTTTAATTTCATACACGGACAGTTAATGAGACTCCTAACGGGTTCCCATGGTTCAGTTAGCATTCTTTTAGTCTCTTCTACACTGTACCAATATAATTATCTTAACGCAATGGGTATCAGAATTTCCCTACCACACTAACTTTTTGGTGATTAAAATGCATTTTAAAGTAATTTATAAGCTTTAAAATATTATATTGTGGTACTAATTTTTTGGATCTATTATGCTAGTTTCTTTATGTTTACACCTTTTAAACATTATTTGAATGGTTAGATAAATCAATCTAATATTGAGTTATTCACAAATAAAACTGATCTAAGTGTAACATGACAACCATCTATTAAGGGCAATACAACTTCACTGTAGAATTAGTGGTTAAGAGCTCTCATTTATTTATAACATGTATTTGATGAGTCATCTAGAAGTGCATACTTGATATTTAATTTGCCACACTAGAAAATTCTACCTACTAGTACAGGTTTTATATCAAACAAAAATATTTCCACAACCAAGTAAGCCTCTATAAAATTTTGCATTCATTTTGGCACTTGACTATGGAAGTACTGACAATGGTCAGTCTTTAATTTTAGTAATTACTTCAAATATGTAGGTATGACACACCTATTATGAGTCTAAATTCCAACAGAACTTTAAAC
The DNA here is from genome assembly GCF_000147115.1 of Myotis lucifugus. Lineage (NCBI taxonomy): Eukaryota > Metazoa > Chordata > Mammalia > Chiroptera > Vespertilionidae > Myotis > Myotis lucifugus. Next base: position 59,916,519 of record NW_005871048.1, on the reverse strand, counting down.
AAAGCTTGTCCTTTGCCTACAAGGGATCCTAGAGAACTTAAAAGAATTAGTATGAGAAGGGCAACTGAAAATTCTTATTAGCAGACCAAAAATGTATGACTTTTAGTAATACGCTATGATTCTGGGCTAAATAGTATTGTTACATTGATATTCTAAGCAGAAATATAATTAGTAATTAGGCATACCCAGAAAAGGGGGACTGACTGTGTTATTTCTAAAAGAAATCTCTAATTATGGGTAATAAAATACAATTGCAACACCAAATGCTGGTGAGAATGCTGAGAAACTAGGTCACCCTTATACTGCTGGAAATGTAAGTTTAGCAGATTCTTGTAAAACTGAACATACATTTACCATATAACCCAGCAAGTTGTACTCTTGGGCATTCATATTAAAGTAATAAAAATATATGTTCACATAAAAACCTGTTTACAAATATTCAGAGTTACATCATTCATAGTAGCTCTCAGATGAACACAACCCAGATAGCCTTCAATGGGGCAATGATTAAACAAACTATGGTACATTCATACTATCAAAAACTACTTAGCAATAAAAATAAACAGACTATTGATATTTGTGACAACTGAAATGAATCTTCAGAGAAGTATACCCGGTGAAAAAAGCCAGAGATGGGACCTTGGAAACGGAGGGGCTTAATTCCACAGAAATAAAACTTTCAAGAATACCTCATCCTCCCGTGGGGGCCTCCGGAAATTCTTATTCCAGAAGCACCCAGGAAGCCCACTTCCACAGGCAGCCATGGGGACACAGAGGACATCCACTAATAATAATATCATTTTATAGTTTTGCAATATGCTACCATTGGGAAAAACTGTGTAAAGGATATAGGCATAAGGAATCTCTCCATATCATTTCTCATGACTGCATGTGAATCTGTGATATCAAAATTAAAAGTAAAAAAAAAAGTCTTTTTGCCTCAGTGCTAGTCCATTCTTAGAAAGCCTTCTTTGTGTGCACCATGAATTTTCAGATTCTAGCACTACATGTTCTGGCTTTATTGTACTTACCAGAGCTAATCATATGTAAACTATCTCTTCCACTACTAAGTATGATTATTACTATTATAGAATATTAATGACACATGCTCCAATATTCATCTCTCCAACTTGTTTAGAGAATACCAGTAGGTAGATATTTACAGAGAAATGTTGATTTAGGAGACATTTTCATCGGTACCTCACTGAAACTAATTAAAATCTGTAGTAATTTCCCTGGTCAGGCTATAACAGTGGACAAAATGTTATAAAATATTACCAGTAAAATATTTGACCTGATAGGAAAAAATGCTAATAATACCTGGCTTATAGGGATGACTAAGATTCAAAAAAGAGAAAACAGGATAGAATATTGTAAAATAATGGCCATTAAGAAGCCACACTTATACAATCACAAGCTTTTGAAACTTGCTCTGGTTTTGCAATAGTAATTTAAGTCTAAATCGTTTTTAACATCTTAAAATAGTCCCCAAGCAACCATTCATGGAGAAGCTGAGAAAAAGAAACAGTACAAGATCACACCTCATTTATGGTGATGGGCTGGATCACCGCATGAAGGAGAAAGCGTGCTCTGCTTGGCTTGAGGTGTCTATAAAACCCAGCCTTGTTAAGTGAAAGCTGAGAAGCATGAAAGTAGTGACAAATGGACAAGAAAGAACAAGGTAGGAAAGGAGATAGAAAAGAAAGAAAGGTAGACTGGAGGTATTGGCTGAGTGATGGTTAAAGTAGAAGAGTTAAGTAAACAGCAGGAAAGGGTTTTAGGGGAAGAAAAGAAAATATAATAGCCCTCTACTTGGGTCACAAACTACAGTCCTTAACACATCTCTGTGCTGCAGACCACACGGGTACCGGGTGGTTCTATTTGTGTGTGAAACAAGGAACAGCAGATTGCCTCTCTCACTGTACTTTGGTGGTATCTGAAGGTATCAGGCTGCCACTTTGAGTAACAAATAGCTGGCTGAAGGGAGCAGAGGTATATGCATAGCACAGAGCAAGGCAAAGTCAGCTTGCCCCAGGAGACAGCAGCAGGAGAGATAAACAAGAGGGATGGAAAATAAATCTCTTGCTCAAGTGTTCAAGGATTTCTTACCAAAGAGAATTAATAAGGAAGTTTCAGGCCAAACGAAAATTACCTACACTCTAATTAATTTTAAGTTCAGATGGGAAAATTATAAGAACCACTGGTGCTTTGGGAAGTATTTAAATTAGAAAAAAATGCTTTCTTTTTCATTTAAAACATATAAGTAATCAAAAAAATAAGAACGCTTAAAGTATGTGCTATGAGTTGGATTATTTCCCCTGGAATTTTATATGTTGGAGTTTTAAATTCCAGTACAATGACCTGGAAATAAGGTCACTGTCAATGTAATTGGTTTAGATGAGATCATTCTGGAGTAGAGTGGGCCCCTAATCCAACAGGACTGGTGTCCTTATAGAAATGGGAAATTTGAAGACACACACACACACACACACACACACACACACACACACGCGGTGAAGTATATATGAACATGGAGGCAGAGATTGGGGTGATACTTCCACAAGCCAAGGGAAGTCAAGCATGCTCAGCAAACCACTAGAAGCCAGAGGAGAGGCTTTGAACACATCCTTCCCCAGTGATTTAGGAGGGAGCATGGCCTGCTGTCACCGGGACCTCAGACTTCTAGCTTCAGGAACAGTGACACGATAAACTGCTGTTTTAGCCACCCACTTGGTAGTACTTTGGTACAGCGGCCCTAGCAAACTAACACCGTGTGCGACAATTGCAGTGGGAAGAATGACATTTATTCTCAGAATTTACGGTTGTTCCTTTAACAGATTCTGAGCAAGAGTCTGAGGGTACAAGTCCAGGAAAAATGAGGCATAATTTCCTGTACTATTTGATACCAGATACACCATAAATGAGGTAAAATTAGAAGTTAATCTCACAAGAGAAAAATTAAAGTAAGCAATAAATAATGGTATTTTATTTTTTATTATTATTTATTTTTATTTCAGAGAGGAAGGGAGAGGGAGGGAGAGATAGATAGATAGATAGATAGATAGATAGATAGATAGATAGATAGAAACATCAATGATGAGAGAGAATCATTGATTGGATGACTCCTAAACACCCCACACTGGGGATTGAGCCCACAACCCAGGCATGTGCCCTTGGCCAGAATTGAACCAGGACCCTTCAACCCACAGGCTGACTCGCTATCCATTGAGCCAAACCACCTAAGGCAATAGTATTTGATTTTTTAAAACATTAGACACTATTTGTAATATAGCCTGTTGGCACTTTTAAATAAATTAGTTTGTTATGTTGGTCATTTTAATGAATTTTTATTTCTGGTTAAAAGTTTAAGTGAAAAAAATCATTAATATTTATATATCTATGTCTATGTAAAGTGTCCTATATTGGACCATTCAATTCATTTATTCATGCTTTGTGCCCTAATTGCATAGATAGTAGAAAAGAAATAATTATTATCCTTTCCTGTGCTAGATTTTCAAATGAAAATATATAAAGTGATAACTATAAGATCATTATTCCACCAGAATATTAAAATAATAATTCCATTTTTTATGAAAATTATTATATGGATTTGGTCAAAAAATACTAAATCAACAGTCCCTTCCCTACATATTTAGTTTTCATTAAGAAAAAACAACAACTTAAAAGTGCTACATGTTTTCTTAACTTTCACAACAGTTTCCATTAAAACAATACAGAAGCATTGCATTTCAAAGTTTCATTAGTTACTTAGGGTATAATCTTTTCTTGGTAAATATTTCCTATGGTGCACTCTTAACTGTTCCCATGCTACGGATCAGTGTCCCTCAGCTGATGTCTTATACAAATCTGAAAATGATTTAAGTACATAAAAAAGCTTTCAAGATATCTTTTCTACAATAAAACTGAAATCCTGTTTCCTTTGCGGATTGCCCTGTGTCATTCTTTTGATTCACTTTCTTTTTGTACTACAGCTTTATAAATTGCACACATTTTATAAAGTTACATGCCAATGAGAAGCAGAAAGAGTGGACTTTCTTGAACGTCTCTGAAGACCGATTTGAAATATTTAATAAGCCATTTTAATACCAAGCAAATATTCTCTGAGATCGCAAATCGTTATGCATGACTTGTCAGGGTTCACAGCTTTGATAAAATCTCAAGTGACTCAATGTGGAGCCAGAAATTTGGGTAAAAATAAGCTGAGGACTTAGGAAGCCTGAGAGTACCTCTCTGAAGAAATCTCTTAAGGCTTAATTCTCAGAAGATTTTTCCAGAGAAAGTAAAAAAGCAATAGTCATCAAGCTATAGTTTAAATGTCATTCTACACAGGAGGGCTGTAATTTCACCAAACAGAGCGATAGCACAGGGTTCTAGTCATCGTGCCATTCTATAATGCTTTGAGTATTCACCCAAGAATCATTTGATTAAAGAAAAATCCTTCTTCAACAACACTTATGAAACAACTAGGTACCAAAACAAAAGTTACTCTTCTATTTTAAATCTTGGCTAGTGTTAATCTCTGTGTATCTTCAATTATATCCTTTTTTAATAAGAATGCCTAATGCTAAATTTCATATTACTCAAGTAAATTTTATATTATATTTCTTGAATAAAAAAATGTATTGAATGGCAATGATATGGAAACCCCTCTGCTCTATGCCATTTATTTGAATAATGAGATTAACCTATTGAAAAAATTAAATTTCAAACCATTTTACAGATGTAGGCACTGAGGTTTCAAAGGTTCTACAGTTGACAATTGGAGAAGGCAGCACTCGAGCTTGGGCCTGTCTATTATGCTGTATGCCATTCTTTCCCATATACTCTTTTGCTCCACTCATTCATGATTTGTTGAATCCTATTTAATAGTCACATTATCTCCTGCCTTTTTCTTGTTTTCTCCCTTGGAAGTACGTCAGGGCAGTCCAGATGCATCTGCATGGGAGAGTTCATTGCACATCTAATTTTTAGAATGGAATTTGGGAAGCATATACTCTAATGCAGTGATTTGTAAATTGGGTTCAACTTATGGTGAAACTATTTATTCCAATAAAGTAATTTATATTATAAATCAATCAGTTATTTTGGGGAGTCCCAAATCAAGTCTACTTTCATAAAAGTTAATGGAGAAACTTAGGAATCAGAAGTATCATAAAATACAACCTGGTAGATCAATCAACAATTAAACAGAAGTGTCATTAAAATATATGTATTCTTTTAAGAGTTTTAGTTTCAGGTCTTACACCCAACTCTCTAATCCACTTTGAGTATATTTTTGTGTGTGGTATAAGATAGGGGTCCAGTGTTATTGTTTTGCATATGGCTATCCAATTTTCCCAGCACCATTTGACAAAGAGACTATTCTTTCCCCACTATATATTCTTGGCTCTTTGTCAGCGATTACCTGACTAGATATACACATAGGTTTATTTCTGGTCTCTCTTAGCATGTTCCATTGACCTACGTATTTGTTTTAATGCTGATACCACACTGTTTTTATTAACATAGCTATGTAATATAGTTTGCAATCTGGAAATGTGATGCCTCCATCTTTGTTACTTCTCAGGATTTCTTCCGCTTTGGGTCTTTAGGGGTTCCATACAAATTTTACATTGATTTTTCTACTTCTTTGGAAAAATGCCACTGGGATGTTGATAGGAATTGGCCTGAATCTACAGATTGCTTTGGGTAGTATAGACATTTTACCAATATTATTTCTTCTAATCCATGAGCATGAAATATCTTTCCATTTGTGTGTATTTTCATTTTCTTGCAGACATGTATTATAGTTTTCATTGTGCAGATTTTTTGCCTCCTTGATTAGATTTATTCCTAAGTATTTTATAGTTCTTAATGGATTTGTAAGTGAGATTGTTTTCCTAATTTGTTTTTCTGACAGTCTGCTGTAAAATGATTTTTTGAGCCACTAAGTTGTACGTTGGTTTGTTACACAATAGCTAACTGACATAGACAAAAAGATGTAGGATAGAAAACGAGAAGAAAAAAATATGAACCTTAGACATTTTTGTACAACTTATGATTTATCATTTGTCTTGTGTTAGGACTCAAATGCACTCTAAGTTACCATGTACAAGTACAGAAATGGCCTCATTTAGAAGATTATGCCCCAGGGTAGTGATTTAAAAACGTCTACTAGAATCTTGGAAGAGATCCAGGGTGAAGCTCCCTAGATGTTTGGGCAGAACTAAATCAGTCCCCCTACAAACAGTGCAATAAAGTAAGCACAGCTGGTGTCCCTACTTGTTGCTGTGCAACACAGAACACAGCTGCAAATAGAAATGAGCCTGTGGGTGTGAGATCAGAGAGGGGAACAAAGACGACAGGAAAATGATTAGGGTTGTTTCAGTACATCTCCAAATAATGAACCTCGCAGAACTTAAGGTTCATATAGTAGAAATTTTACTATATGAAATTTATATCTTTTTTATATATCCCAAACTAAGTTTCAGTAATTAATGGAAGTTAAAGTTTTTAAATAATGCATGCAATTTTCATATAAAGTAATATGTTGATCTCTCTAGTAAATTAAAAACATTTATATCATATGTTATCATTTCTAAAGAGCTTTTAAATAATGTTCAATTATAGGTATATTTATTAATATACAGAAGAGAACAGGTAGAGATTTATATATTTTCTTATAAATATGTTTCAGTGAAAAACAAAGAAGATATGACATTTATTTTCAGGCAAATTGGATCGTGATTTGGTATGGTTTCCTTTGAAACAACTTTAGATATAAAGCATTTTTAAAAAATTTAAAGTGACTGCAATGCAACCATATTTAAATTTATACTAAACACTCCTGATTCCCGGTGAAAGCAAGACTATTGTTGCAGAAATCTAGGTATATGTACATACAAATAGAAGGGAACTTTTTAAATAATAATATGTCCTTGTAACATCACTAAATGTCTTAGACATATACCACCCTTTTCATCCAAGAATGGCAATACTGTTTGCATATAAAATTTCATTCCTTCTGTCTTCATTGCTAAACTGCCACACAAGAGCTTAAATGCTGACTCCAAAAGCAGGAATAATTTTAATTCATGGTAATGTTCCTCTTTGCTCCACATGACAATATTATTGACTTTTCAATTCCTAGTCTCATTTCTGAAAAATTAGACATTTAGTAAAATTATGTAAAACCAAATTTAAAAAATATTTCTATAGAATAATTTATAGAAGATAGTAAAGTCATCACAGTTGGGACAATCATGGACTGTATATCACAGGAGAAAATGTTAAATGTGCATCAGTACAATGTGGACCAGTCTCTTGGTGGTCTACTCAGATTACACTGGCCCTTCATATCATCACACTGTCATCCTGTCCATACTAGTATATGTTCACTTTGTTTAATCTGATTCCATCCTATCTAATAAAGAGGTAATATGCAAACTGACCATCACTCCAATACACAAGATGACTGCCCCCATGTGGTCAAAGATGGCCATCACAAGATGGCCAGCAGGGGAGAGCAGTTGTGGGTGATCAGGCCTGCAGGGTAGGGCAGTTAGGGGCAATCAGGCCAGCAGGGAGCAGTTAGGTGTTGATCAGGCTGGCAGGAGAGTGGTTAGGGGGTGATCAGGATGGCAGGGGAGTGGTTAGGGAGTGATCAGGAAGGCAGGGGAGTGGTTAGGGGGTGATCAGGCTGGCAGGCAGAAGCAGTTAGGGGCAATCAGGCAGGCAGGCAGGCGAGTGGTTGGGAGCCAGAAGTCCTGGATTGTGAGAGGGATGTCCGACGGCCCATTTAGGCCCAATCCCACTGGGCAGTCGGACATCCCTTGAAGGGTCCAAGATTGGAGAGGTTGCAGGCTGGACTGAGGAACACACACACACACACACACACACACACACACACACACCATGCACAAATTTCGTGCACTGGGCCTCTAGTTTCTAGATAAGTAATGAAAAAAGCAATATGACAGCCAATAGCTTACTAGACACTGACTGTGATTCAAATGATCCTTTTCTCAATTAATGCTTTAAAAAGGTAAATGTAATTATTTTTAAATAAGATCCGTGCCATTAAAGTAGCCATGCAACTGTTCTTTCAGCACATAAAACTTATGCAAATGTTTTTGCTGCTGTTTTCATCACATTGTGCATTTGAATGTGGCAATTAATATTTAAACATAAAAAATACTTACCTGGGCAGACAGGATGGTTTTTGTTCATAAAATATATAACATGAACATTCTAACATTATGGCATTCTTTTTGGAAGTGACTATAAATGTGAAAAATACCATATTCTTCAATTCATGATTCTACTTCAAAATGTTTTCCTTCTTTTCTCTTGCATGTTCTCTAGGACAGATGTTCTCAACTGAGAGCAGTTTTGCCCCCCAGAGAGCATTTGGCAATGCCTGAACACATCATGATATGGCAGCAGTGGGAAGGATGCTATGGCCATTTAGTGGGCAGAGACCAGGAATGCTGCTAAAATCCTACAATGCACAAGCCAGCTCCCAAGACAAAGAATTATGCAGTCCAAAGTGTCTGGATAAAAAAACCCTGCCCTCAGGGATATGATTCCCTAGATAGTGGTTGAAATTACATGATGTAAATCAGAGAGATAAAGAAAAACTTTATTAAAACATGCATCGAAAACCACTACAGTTTATTTTGTATCTTTCTTTATTAAACCATCCAGAATCCCAGAGACTTTGCCTGCTTATATTACCCACTGACAAGAAATATGTAAGCACATTAGACTTTTTCCCTGGCAGTATAGTGCACAGCAATTACTTGGAGGGCTCCATGACCATTACTTAGCACTACAGATACACAAGAAATAATAATCTGATAAAAAACTGTGCACCCTGAGAGTCTCTGGTGCTATCTTCTCTGTATTCTCATAGCATATTTTGCTAAGCTATGAAGGGAATTCATCATTTGCATGATGATCCTGCTTATCCACCTTTAAATACACCACACACACACACACACACACACACACACACACACACACACACTCCCTTCAACTCACAGGGAAGGGAGGAGTATTTTTCATCATTGTATTCTCTATGAGAAATGCCCTTTTTTTTTGTCCAACTGACAAACTCCTATTTATTATGTTAGATTCACAGAGGACGTCTTCTCTTATCTGCCAGCTAGACTCTGCCCACTCCAGAGTTCCTCTATATTTTGCTTATCAAACACTACATTAAAATTTTCTGTTTTTATGTCTGCAAGCTGCTCAAACTTAGGGTCATTGTTTTGTTTACCATTTTATTACTACCCACTATCAACATTTCTCAGTAGATTACATGCTTTCAATCTTTCTCCCTCTCTTCAGAGAGAACTGGAGAGATATAAGGAGAGAAAACAACAACGACAACAACATTTTTAAAAAATTACTAGCTAATTCAAGACTCAGTTAATGAGATTATGATAAGCACAGTGATTTCATAAAGCACCATATACTGGGGAAAATTTTGTTGTCACCTATCTACACTGTTGGCCTTTACTAGTATTAAAAACTGACATTTTTAAATTAAGTATTCATGTCAACCACACGTATTCTGCAATACACACTTATTTTCTCAAACTGAAGGCTATTCCAAATGCATTTCTGAAAACTCTTCTTACAAAAATAATAGAGATCTCTGTATGTCAGCATATACATACAAATCCATTTATTTTAAGGTTGCAAAGGGTATCTGTGTATGTTTTGAAGAAGCACTTATTTGAAAACTTCCTTATCCGTACTTTAAGCATGTTTCCAATTTTGGAATATTATGAATGATACTGCAGTGGGCACTCTTTTACCTACATCTTCCCATATCCATGTGGGTGTACCTATAGAATAGTTATCTATGATAGATATTGTCCAACAAATTAGTATGTTTGTTTTTAAATATTAATAGATATTGCCAAATTCCTATAAAACCTAAGGGAATATACCCTTCTGCTAATAGCTCTGCACATTAACAATTCTGTGATTATCGAACCTGCATACTTGGTAGGTGAACATTGGTATCTCCTTCTCCTTTGTGGTTTCTTAAATTACTAGTAAAATTTGAGGCTTGGAGGGGATAATTACAGTGTATTTATTTTTTTCTATGAATCTCCTTGAATATAATTTCCCCCATTTTAATTTGAGTGTAATATATATATATATATATATATTTAAAGCCCCATATAGAACAGTTAACTGTTGGTGGGATTATAAATTGTTACAGCCAGTATGGAAAATAATGGGGAGTTTCCTCAAAAAATAAAATAATAAAACTACCTTATAATCCCGCAATCCCCGCCATAGCCTGTTTGGCTCAGTGGGTAGAGCATCGGCCTGTGATTGAAGGGTCCCAGGTTCAATTCTGGTCAAGGGCACGTACCTCAGTTGCAGGTTTCTGGCCCTGGTCAGGGACTTGTGAGAGGCAACCAATCGATGTGTCTCTCTCACATCAGTGTTTCTCTCGGTCTCTCCCTCTCCATTCCACTCTCTCTAAACATGAATGGAAAAAAATGTCCTCAGGTGAGGATTTAAAAAAAAAATAAATAAATGATTCAGCAATCCTACTTTGGAATATTTATCAGAAGAATATAAAAACACTAATTCAGAAAGATACATGTACCCTTTGTTAATTGTAGCTTATTTACAATAGCCTAGATACGGAAACAACCTAAGCGTCCATCAATAGATGAGTGGATAAAGAAGATATGATATATAAATACAATGAACTACTACTCATTCTTAAAAAGATAAAATATTGCCATTTGTGACAACAGAGAATGGATATTGAGGGTATTATGCTAAGTGAAATGTCAGATGGAACTGGCCAAAAAATGTATGATTTCACACATACATATATGGAATCTAAAACAAACAAAAACATAAACTAAGAAAACAAAATTAGAACAAACTCATAGATACAGACAACAGAATGGTGGTAACGAGAGGGTTATGGGAGTGGTTGGGAGGGAGAAATATATGATGATGAATGGAAACTAGATTTTGCTGGTGATACAGATACCAAATTATAATGCTGGACACCTGAAACTTATATAATGTTATTAACCAATGGTACCTCAATAAACAACAACAGACAAACAAAGAAACAAAAAGGCCCTTATGTAATAAAAATTAGTCCTCTGTCTGCCATCCATGATGTTTACATATATTTATTTATCTTTCATCATATTAGCTTTAGCATTATTATGTGACATCTGTAATTTCAAATGTTTATTCACTTAAATTCATGTCTTATTTCTTATTGGTTATTGGATTCATAGCTTATATTAAAGTATTTTATCAGCAGTGTTTTTTTTTGCTGTTTAGTGGTTATGTTTTCATTAGCAGATTGAAAGTTTCTGTTTTTATTGCTTAATCATTTACTTTGTTCTTTTAAAAAATATTTTCATTGATTTCAGAGAGGAAGGAAGAGATAGAAACATCAATGATGAGAGAGAATCATTCTTCAGTTGCCTCCTGCATGCCTCATACTGGGGTTCTAGCCCACAACCCAGGCATGTGCCATGATGGGATATCAAACCATGACTTCCTGGTTCATAGGTCAATGCTCAACCAGTGATCCGCACAGGCCAGGCTACTTTGTTCTTAAGCATGGAGAAAAATACACTCTTTCACACTGTCCGAATATCTCGAGCATGCTTGGTCCTCCATTTGAACTCCACTCCTTAGCTGAGTTAATGAGGCTACTTTCTACTCCAGAAAATGGCCCTGGACTACTCCACACCATCCATGTTACAAAGGATCTCAGTTTTTGGTAAACATGCCTAACTGGAAACGGTCCACTGTCTTTATCCACACTATGCCTAATATACATAATTTTGAGATTTTCAGAGGATTTCTTTTCAAAAGCATGTACCTGTTGGACTCCTTAGGGATTTGATTCTAGAATAAATAAATGGCTATTCCCATATTTCCAGGCAATTATGAAAAATTTTTCTCTTCATAGTGTTTGACCATCCCCAAATCCTATCTCTTAAATAAAAGGAACATTATAATAACATCCAATCTACTCTACTGGGTCAAAAATAAGAATCCCACTGCTGGTTTAGTAAACTAATGGCTTCTGGAGCACCTACTATTTTGTTGTAATGATTCAACAAATATATTGATCCAGATTTTAGTATTTTTACTATATTAAAAAAAAGGAAACTCAAAAGGTAAAGCTCTGCCTAGCTTAGAAATATTTCCCAATTGCACTTCTCACTAAACATGCAATCTTGGGCAAATTACTTAATTCTAAATATCTGTTTCACCCTCTGTAAAACAAAGATCATTTTAATGCTGCCTTCATGATTATGCAAGCATGAAATTATTGCAAACAGCATGCCATGCCTGACACATGCTAAGTGCTCAATAAATATTCCCTAGAGCTATTTCAGTGGTCATTATCACAACTGCTGTGTCAACTTGTAGTCACAGACTCTGACAAAACTAACTTATTTTGTGGGGATCAATTTTAGATTTTCTGTAGAACTCCAAGTCTAAATGCAAAATGTCCAATCTCCTTTTATCCACTGATCAGAACTTGTACAGATGGAATTGATTTTACAGTTGATGGCAAGCAAGATTTAGGTCTCTGAAAACTCTTAGCAACACCACAGCCAGAAAGGAACATTGCCATCATAGCAAAATCAACTAGCATCCTAATTACACAGTGAAAGGAGAAAGGAGTGAGGACTTCATGTATTATTTGCAAACCAAAGCACTTCATGGAAAATGACATGGCTATTTCTTATCTGATGCTGAACCCTCTCTCCCTGTTCCTTTAGATTCAATATTAGGTCCTACTTTTTGCTTATTAGGTCCATGTAGAAACCTAGAAGTTGGCCAAGTACCAATTCAGGTTCAATGTACCTTCATGTATCTGAGATTGAATGGAAGAGCTTAAATAGAAAGAGGTTTATTTTCAGAAGAAAGGTTTTGGGATGGGCAGGCCAGGACTGGAGCACCAGGTCCAGGCCCTTTTCTCTCTCTGCTCCATCTCACTTAGCAAGACCTTTGCTCCTGTGGTTGCTAGCAGCTGCTGCATTTCCACACCACGTCTGCATTATAGGCAGCAAGAAAGGAACATGGCAGTGGTGACATATGTGTGCCAGCTACGGCTTTTAGTCCACAGACCTACATCTTTCCTGGAAGCTCCCTCTTTGTACTCCACTTACATCGTGCCAGCTAGAATTAAGTCACATGGCCACTCCTAGATGAAAAGGAGTGATGGGAGATGAACATTTGACTCTGCAAAGTGCCACCCTGAACAAAACTGAGTTCTGTTAGTAACACAGAAGGTAAGGCTGAGTATTAGATCACTGACAGTGTCTATGTAAAGGGAGTAAGCATGACCCTACTATTTGTAACAAGTGCCATATTTCTGCATATATGCGTATTCAGCAAGGCTGGCAGAACACGGACTGCCCTAAATCAACAGATGCCAGCTCTATTATCAGGACTACACCACCATCCTCACATTATTCCCCCTACCTCTGGCCTCGTTTCCTGAAAGCCCTTACAGTGGAGGCTGGCAACCTTTTCTGTCTTTTTCAACACAGGAAGTGTTTTAGGCTCTGTGAGTCAGTCTTGACTGCAACTACTCAACTCTGCCACAGCAGTACCCAGACTACCGCAGGCACAGTAGAGATGAATGGCTATGACTGTGTTCCAGTAAAACATTACTTCCGAAAACAAACAGCAGGCTGGCTTCGTCTCCCTGCCATTGTTTGCTGGCCCTACTCTACAGCATTGCTAGCTTTTTATTTCTAAAACTAGAGGCCTGGTGCACAAAATTCGTGCAAGAGTAGGCCTTCCTTCCTCCGGGTGCCAGCACTGGCTTTCCTCTGGCAACCAGGACCTGGGCTTCCCTCACAGCCCCGGCTTCATCCGGAAGGTCGTCTGGAAGGACATCTGGTCTAATTAGCATATTATGCTTTTATTAATATGGATTAGAGTTGATGTATCACCTATTCTTAAGCACCCAATGTAAAGTGAGTTTCTCCTTCCACTTTCACATGACCTTCCATACATTCATATTCTAATGCCTCTAATGTACACACGTGGAAAATAATCTTTATTCAAATCATATATTCTAAATCTAAGCTTTAAGTCTCAGGAATGGTCAAAATTATTATTATTATAGATGAACTTTAATTACATTTTGGAAGTTAATCACATGAGATAAAGATAAAATAAAATAGCTGGACCACAGACATCTGTGAGTGGTGGGGAAATTGCCAGATCATCAGGTGACTGGAAACCTGGACTATAAGTTATTAACTGCTGTGTAAGCTTTGCATTCAGAAGAAGCTGGAGTTGATATTTTTGGCCCATTTCTGAACATGAGAATTTAGACAAGTTACTTAAGTACTGTATGCCATTTTGTACATTATTATTATTATTACTTTTTACCCCCTCCACCAACTCCAGGCTTTCCCTACACTATTGTCTTTATCCATAGGTTATGCATATATGTTCCTGTCCCCTCCCACTTACCACCCCCACTGAGATCTGTTATTCTGTTCCATGCATCATACCTCTTGATCTATTTTGTTTGTCAGGTTAGTTGTTCATTAGATTCCACAACTAAGTGAAATCATGTGATATTTGTCTTTCTTTAACTGGCTTATGTCACTCATACATTTTAAAAGTGGTATTCAAAATACTTCACAGGGTTGTTGTTATATTTAAAAATGTATGTTATATAAATGTTTAAGAGTATGTGTAAAGTTTTACTGATTAATGTAGCTATTATTTGTACTATTAATACTATTCTAATTGGTTCATAAACTATAAGCTTAAAAGACATACCAAAAGACTTATGATGTTATATTGTCTTTTCTTATCTATGCAAATTGTCGCTTTGAATGTGTTGCTATGTTCTTAACAATATACTAGAAAAATTTACATGGCCAGAAAAACCTGTCAGTTAATCAAGAATTGCTGTTTTTTTCAAAGTTATGATAGTGTTTTCCTCAGATCAAACCATTACTTACATATACAGTATACTCAGAAGTTTAATTTTACTAAATATAATAATAACTAGAACCAATATTCCTTAATACTTTAGGCCACGGGAAAGTATTAAAATATTTTAGAACTTCTTCAAATTTCTACACACACACTCATACACACACACACACACACACACACATTAAAACATGTGTTCAAAATATATTTGTAGATCCTCAAAAATATATTAAGTCAAAGTATAAAATGATTTTTCTTACCCATATCTGACATTTCAGGCACGGTAACGATATATGGTCCATCTGTGAACTTTGGAGCATTGTCATTGATGTCTTGCACTTTGATGATGAACTCGGACTCGGGTTCAAGAGGCTTGTTTGTCCGCCTGTCAATAGCCTGGGCGTGGAGCACATAGTGGGTCTTCTGCTCTCTGTCCAGGCTTTTCGTTGAGTGGATGTCACCTGTGGTATCATCAATGATAAATATGGTCCCAGCACCTTCTCCAGTAAGGATGTACTTGACAGACCCATCACCTTTGTCAGAATTGGAGTGCAGCTATAAGATACAAATGGAATAATTTAACATACAATTATATTCCAACCTTACTTGCTATTCTCTGATAACTGTCTATCAGTGATTTGATACTTAGTTTGAATATTAATTTTTCCCACAGTGTCTTGTGAGTTACTACGATCATTTATTTTTCTGACATTTTGCTCCACTTGCAATTAATATGGATATTTTTACCAAGATGTGTAAAAGACATCCACTTATTGATTTAAGAGAAATTAATAATACTTATAAAAGAAAAACAATAACCCTTGCTGTTATTCTACCAAATCAATATTTTACTACCTACATAGAAAAGGGAAAATAAATGACCAGCAAATCCCTGGGAAGAATACTGTTTCCATACTTGTAGAAAAATGTTGTGTTGTTTTTTATTTTGTTTTAATTTGTCTGACATTGTATTTTATAGTTAAAACTTGGTAAAATATGTTAGAACATTTCAGATTAAAGTTATGAAAATTACCACAAGAGATACATGTTTGTCACAGAGACAATAATTTTAAATTAAATGTATTTTCTAGATAGATTATTCAATTTGAATGATAAAAACTTCATGGTAGAATGTTTTCTTTCTTTCAAAATTATAAAAAAAATCACTCAAAATTTAAATGGTATTAAAGATTTAACCAATAAGTAGGCCCAATTTTAATTAATTGAGGTATACTCTTTAAGCCTCACTTATTAAAATTAAAATGACAGAATATTCTTTGAGCAGATATTAATTAGAAAAGTAATATTTCAGGAGAAAGGAGGTTTTCAATAAGAATGACAAATAGCATTAAGACAATTTTACCCTACATTTTGTCACTCACATATTAGTAATAGCTTTTAAATTGTGTATAGTTCATATTTAATATTCTACTATAACTCATAATATCAAAGCTCAGTTAAAAATTTCAGAGAATGCCACTGTTATATTTTTGGCTGGGAACAACTTCAGTATTTTATCAAATCATAACCATATATTTAAAAAATTGTTTCTCCCAAGAGCTCTGAACAGTTATCCTTTATATGAAACCTTTTTGGTCACATAACCTCCACTACTTACCTTTTGTTCATTTCTGACACTTGGGGACATTGAAAAATATAACCTGTTCACATAGCATTTTGGTTTCTTGCCATAGTAAAGTGAAAATCTTCAAGGTTTATTTTAAAGTCTCTGAACTTTTAGATGACTTTTTTAAAAAGATAAAATGTAGAAAAAAGGCTATACAGCATGAGGAAAGGAGGACTTTTTAGGGAAATGAAGTCAACTGAAGCAAATTATAGAACATCAGGAATAATTTTACTGCTTTTTTGAAAATAAGACATAACTAGGGACAAAATTCTGATGAGAAGCACTCAGAGAGATTGAACAAATAAAATTATTTCATAACTGCTTTTATAAAAAGAATTAAAACTACAAAACATAGTTTTCAAAGAGTCATACTTCATTAGTAAATTAACTATTAAGAGAAGAATGCAGAATGAGTTGCGTGAAGACAGTTATGTGCATGTATTAAACTGTACTTGTTTCTTTATGTCTCTTGACATCATTTTAGCACATAGAAGAAAAGATCAATCATTTCATCAACAGGCAGTCTATTTCATATTCTCTGACTTTGCATCAGTTTCTGACTAGAAAATAGCAAAGTAAAGCAACAAATTCACTGTACAAATATTTTTAGAACCTTTTCTAAAATATTCTTGTTAATAAATTAAATAAGAGGTGAGATAGCAATATCAGCTATTGTTATGATTTATATATATATATATATATTATATATAAATTATAAGCCTGTGTAAAGCCTGTGTAAAATAAAAATAAGTAATTAAACATGCTTTTGGGGAAAATTGGTATGCCTTTTATCAACTAATTTCATAAAGAAATAACAATGGTTACAATTGACTTATCTTCAGGATATATTTGTGTACTCTTCTATGTTTTTTAGTGAAGTTGACATGATATGATTTAGTTTTGGATTAAAAGTTGATATAATAAAATCATAATAATAAAAGGGTAATATGCAAATTTACCCTAATGGCGGAACGACCAGAATGACTACTCGACCAGTCACTATAAGGTGCACTGAGCACCTCTTGGTCCCTTCTTCCCCCCGCCCCCCCGCCCTGCCGGCAGGCTCCCATTGCCTGATGGTGAATGGGAAACCAGGGGTGGGTGGCAGGGGATATGGGCGGTGACAGGCCAAAGCCCCCACCCCACCGGTCACCCCACACACAGAGGGCGACCTGCGGGGGGGGGAGGGGTGGCAGGGCCGGCAAACAGACAGGAATGACCGACCTCTTGGTCTCTCCCCCCGGCCGGCCGGCAGGCTCCGATTGCCCCACGGCAAACTGGCAAACGGGGAACTGGGGTGGTTGGCAGCGGGGAGCGGGGCCGGCTGCCGGCAGCCAGGGAAGATGACCCTGATCGCAGGCCAGGGCTAGGGACCGTACCCATGCACAAATTTCATGCACCAGACCTCTAGTATATTTATATTTATATTTAAAAGAGAAAGGGCTTACCTATGTTGACCAGCAACAGAAGTAGTTAAAATAAATGGTTAAGTTGTCAATCTAAAGTGTTAAAAATATTGTATACTCTATGCTTTATATACATCTGGTAAGTAATTCTAATACAAATTAGAATTCTAATAAGAGGAAAATTCTAGTAATTTATATGCTTTAGCCTTTAAGATTTGGATCTGTTTCCATAAAGTTTTTAGAATAAATAAACCACTTAGTTGAAATGTTTCAGAAATTATGTCTAATTTGAAAATATATGTGAATTGTAATTTAAAAGTATTTATATTGTTGCCTAACATAGTAAAAGCTACATTAAAATACTATAAAATGTATTTGGAATATAGTAGGTGTTGTTAATACTCATTTTAAGTATTTATATAATCAGTTAAATGATTTTTAGATGATCATTTTATGAATGGATTATTTAAACTCTCAGCAGGTCTGGTTAAATCTTGAAATAATTAGTTTCATGTAACACCAATGGGAAACCACTACAGGAACATTTAGTCAATTGATTAATAGTTCATATGAGTATAATAACCATTTGTGAAGCAACAAAGTGATGTACTCTCAAGATTACCTCATCTCTACCATACCTGTTCTCAAATATTCAGTTCTTTTTGCAACACACAGTCTGTAACATAGGTAAAGCCTGAGAAAAACACTGGCTAGTATATTGTCTTGTTTGGCTTAATAAGTGGATTTTAAGATCCTGGAAAAGCACACATTTTGTATTAGATTTTGTAAGGCAAGAAATTATGACTAAAAGTGAATGAATAAATTCATTCATTCATTCATTCAGTGAGTGAGCAATAGTGGCGATAGTACAGGTAAAATTTTTAAAACATGCAGAGAAAGCTTTTACACACAGGCAATCAGGAAATACAGATAATCAGACACAAATCTTTAAGTTGGACAGCCAAGAGACACCAAATGAAAGGGATTAGAAGGAAGGCATGAGAAGTAGAATTACTCTGTATACACACAGGGTACTGATTTACTAACCAGTAAAATATTACATTGTAAGTCTAACTAGCTACTATATTATTTGAGAGATTTTCATTATTTTTACATTGAATTATGGGAAAATATTTAAAAGATAAAGCTGATTTTTAGTCAAATATAGTGAGTCCTGAGTCTCAGCAACAACACAGAGCGAGTAACTCTGGGCAGGGGACTTCCCCCAAACCAGTTTTAAGTGCAATAGAGAAAATAAACCCTAAACTGGACAGAGAGGCCATATAGCCTCGAAGATCAATCCAGAAACACTGCCACCCAGAGACTGAGCCACAAACTGACTCTTAGGTAAATATAAATTAAGGCAGTCTGGGAAACAAATACGGCCTGCTTTAAAATCTGGACTGTGGTTTACAACTCGGAGGAACAGTGTATCGCAGGGAAATTCAACATTTTCCTAAATACCTGGTAGGACTAAGGCGTGCCAGACTGAAGAGTAGAAGAACCGAAGGACCTTCACTATTGCAAATTTTTGTTTATTTTTTTTTAATTTCTTCACCTTTTAACTAAGAAACCATTTTTTTTCTTTTTCCATCACCTTATTTTACCCTTTTAAGTACTACATTTTTACTTTTAACCAGTATTATTACTGCTACCATTTTACCATTTTTTAAAGTGCCATTTTATTTTCTCTTTATTTTATTTTGGGATTAGTGTTCTCCATTCTATTTTCATCATTCCTTTAGCATCAATTTTCCCTACCTCAATTTTACCTCTATGCTAAAACCCTCTCCCTCACTTTTCCCCTTTTGTTGTCCTGTTTCTCTTACCCTATTCCTGCTTTAGATTTTCCCTATTCCTTCTGTTTACCTCCTGTCAAAATTTCACTCTACTTATATATCCTAATGAGTCCTTTTTAGCAGTCAATTTTGAAGAGCTAGTGAGAAAGCAGTAGCAGAATCTGATCATAGCACACAGTGGTGGGAATATACTCTTAGAGTCGTGAGATTTTGCAACATGAGTGATATTTTTGTGCTGAAGGACGGATGTTATACTGCTCTAAAGCAAGAATAGGTAATCCTTGTGTATCTGATCACATATTAACAAAGGTTTATGAGTTGCTGCTCTTTAGAGAACAGAAAACGTAAGAGAATGAAGAAAACAAAAAGAAAATTTAGTCACTCAAGTAAAGCAACATGAATCTTTCTCTGGAATTGCTTTAATACACTGACTGTTAACTAGTAACCTATGGCACTTGGAAAGCTAATGTAACTTACCTAGAAAACTATTCACCCTGGACCACATTAGGATCAGTGCCTAAAAATGTATAGCTTTCAGTCTAATGCAGAATTCTTCGCCAAGATAATATTCTATCCTTTTGGGGGACAATAATTTAAAAGGTTAAGAAGATGGTGGTAGTTGCTTTTAGCTAGGATTTCAAGATATGCTAAAAAGATAGGTCACTGACTTAAAATTGTATTTTGGACTAGATAATTTATGTACATTTTTTGAGCAAGAACTTATGTTGACCATATTCCAGTGGAAGCCAGAAATAAATTCAGAAATATTATATAGTAATCCCACTATTACCATTTTCTCCAACACATAAAAGACAAATGATGCAAGGTGAGAGGAATGATCATAAGATGGTATCTTTAAAATGTATGTGTTCTTCATTCCAGAATGTGATATATTATAGATAAACCATAAGCATGTGGAATAAAACTCAACTGAACTAATAAGTGATTGATGTGAAGGGAAAAAAAACCATAAGTAATAACAGTCACTTGGTCACTAATACATCAGTCACTTGCTGCTAAAAAGAAAATACATAACCATCAGCTTTAAATTTGCATCAATTAATATGTAAAATGGTATGGTGTCCTTAAAGCACTTTGTTCAACCACAAAACTAATGCTAACAATGAAAAGATTAGGAAAATACATAAGGGTAAGAATATAAGTAATGCAATTATTTCACTAGAAAATCAGAGGTTTTCACAGACTTGCAATGGCCTGTTGAATTTCAGTGTTTAGCTTTGAACTTCTTTATGAGTATTCTTAGAGAATCTTGTAAATGAAGAGGAGGAGGGGAAAAGGAGCAAGAGGTATCAGCTGTTTGACCATGACATCCCCTGAATCCCAGATTAGGGATATTAACATGTATGTATCTGTTACATGCCATTGAGTTGGCTTCAACTCATGGCAGCCCTAAAAATGAGTGATGCTCCCAATGTCCTGTTTTCAACAGCCCTGCTCAGCTCCTGTAGACTCATGCCTATTATGGAGTCAACCATCTCTTATTTGGGCTTCCTATTTTCCTGCAGATTTCTATTTTCCCAGTCTTTACAAAGAACCCTGCCTTCTCACCATATGCCCAAAGCTGAACAGCTTCAGCTTTGTCATGTTTGCCTCCAGGGATGTTTCAGTGTTTCAGGCTTTATTTTCTCTAGGACCCGCTTGTCTTTCTGGTCATCTAGGGTAGAGCTCTCCTCCTACACCATATTTCAAATGAATCTTTGTGTTTCCCTATCAGCTTTCTTCATTGTCCAACTTTTTTGCATGTGCACATAGTAATTGGGAATACAAAGGTGCGGATGATCTTAGGCTTGGCCTGTAATGAAGTAAGATGAAAAATTGTAAAATATCTGTCAGATTTGAAGATTTCATAATCCCATACCCATCAGCTTTACTTTTGAGAGCTCAATGAAATGTACCAAATATTTGGGCACTGAAGGAGTCAATCAATAGTTGAGAATTTCACTGCTAAAAGAGAGCAATCGGTTGGAATTGAAGTGAGATAAATAAGGAACAAGAATACCTATCTCTATAAAAATTAATATCTGTTCTTATCTCCCAATCAGGGCCTAATTGACAAAAAGGTACCTCTGGCAGCTACTTTTAAAAAAGAAAAATCTCAAGAGTGTACTAAACAGTACTACAATTCCAGAAAAACAATGGCTCAAACCATTGCCAACATATTAAAGTGGGTTGTGATTTCATCCCCATTAAAACTCTGCCATTACTGTTTATTTTAGCCTCTTTTTTTTCTAAATAAGAAAGCAGTAACTGCATATAGGGGGAGAGGGAAGGAAGATGATGAAAGTGTGAATGGCTTTAACGCTTTGGGAAATTCATCTGACAATAAAATGTTACATTATTGTTTTATCTCACAATCACTTATAGGAGTCTACTTATCCAACACATATTTTTGGAGCACCTACCATATGCCAGTCATAGAGCTCAATACGGGTACATGTCAAAGAGCAAGCATGCAGGGGTCCCTGCCCTGCTACAGCCTACATGTATCCCAGTCAGGAGAAGCAGACAGTAAACAGATGACAACAATAAAAAAGAACAATTAGGAAGACTATATATTCCAGATGTCAAAACTTACTACAAAGCTACAGTAATCAAGACCATGTGCTTTTGCAATAAAGATTACTGGAATAGAAAAAAAATCAAAAATAAACCCATGCCTTCATTGTGAATTGGTTTTCAATAGATTCCAAGATAATTTTATGGAGGAAGAAATAAACCCTTTAATAAATTTTGAAACTACAACAGGGTATTCATATGCAAAAGAAAGAAATTGCATCCCAAGCTGACTTCATATACAAAACTAACTCACGATGGTGAATCAGCAGAAATTAGCTTCTATACATGACAAGTTAGGAAGGCAAATGAGCTGAGGAGGGAACTGATTACAAATTTCTGCCAGTTAAAAAATAATAATAACAACAATCTGCTGCGTAATTTTCAATACATAACTGTAGTTGTTATTTTTTAACCATTTGTTGAAGTTACCTGTATCTTCAAGCACCACTTCCATTTTCATAAATACAGAAGGTGTTCATCATTTAACTGGGTAGAGTTACGGAAACCAAACTCAACTGCTCTACTAGGTCTAGAGCTTAATTGTATAAAAAGAATATCTATGTGTTTTCTTGTCAATAAAAAGTAACAAGGAATCCTTCTTATGCCAGTATTTTTCCTAACATTTTCCCATTCCTTGTAAATAAATAGAGTATCTCATTTTCACAAGCTAATTTTTACTCTGATTTTATCACTATATTAAATTACATCACTATCATCTACATCATTTTTCACAAAATACTTAAATATATCTTATTAGTTTAAGAGCTTAAATAAAGTTAAAAAAAAACCCACAACTTTATCTTGGCAATCCTTTACCCTGCTTCTAGACATGTTTTCCCTTGGTTATCTAATTTACCAAACAGCAGAACATCACAGCCTGGTTCACGTGGACTTCCATTTCTGCTTCAATAACTTCCCTGAAGAGTAAAATGATTTTCCATCACCAGCTGCAAATTCACTGGAGGCAACATTCACTTATTTTTCTAGCTTTACTGTAATCTCTTTCCTTGATGATTTCTATATGGTAATTTTTTTAGATTGTTAATAATGTTTCCTAAATTAAAATACAGTTTATAGTTACTCTCAAGTCACATTTTACTGGCCTTGGACAAAAGTTTGCTCATGGAAATTGTTATGGCATGATTGAAGGAATGTATATTTCTTGTCAGATAATATTGCTAAAGTGATCACATCCGGCTTCCTGGGTGTTTTTCTTATTGGATTATCAAAAATAAATTGGAAAAATCGCTATGTAAAATGCCTTTAGAAGAAAAAAATTCACAAATAAATGTGTTATTACAAGTCACATATAAGAAAAAAAATATTTAGCCCTAGCTGGTTTGGCTCAGAGCATCTACCTTCGGACTGAAGGGTCCCAGGTTTGATTCCAGTCAAGGGCACATGCCTGGGTTGCGGGCCCCACTCCCACCGCAGGAGACAATCGATCGATGATTCTCTCTCATCATTGATGTTTCTATCTCTCTCCCTCTCCTTCCTCTCTGAAATCAATAAAAATATATTTAAAAAGAAAAAAATATTTAAAATGTATATATGACAGCAAAAAATAGGTACATTAACTGTAAAGGTGATATTAGAAAATAGAAATATATGTATGCCCTAGAACCTTCTTGAATAATTAATTATGATCACCATAAATGACAAAATAACAAAAAGACAAATAGTGTAAGCAATATCAAAGTTCTCTCCGTGTCTAAAGGATTGATGTAAGACATTTAAAAATTGTTACATTATTTACCTTTTATTTATATAAAATATGGTTTTACTGAAACCACCTTAAGATAAGCTGCATTACATAATGAAGAATGATTGCTAAAGATTTTATATCTGCCATAGTTTTTTTCTTTCTCAACATCAGTTTCTAGCATACGAATTAAACACTCAAAATAGATGAGTTCCAGAGAGAACTGTAGGTGAAAAGAGAAAATGTGATGGGAACAGAGGAGAAAAGAATGCTGGCAATGCCTCATTTGAAATGAAAAGCAAGAGGCAGCATTGTTTTGCACATCTGTGATGTTTTGCTACTTTCTGCATTTCTTTGCTGCATCTAAGGCATCCTTCATTACCATACAAAGATGCTATATCTCTCCTGTCTAGAATACATATTTACTCATGTTTAAAGTCATTTAAACTCTTCTCTGCAAAGGAAATATATAGTCTGATTTTAAAATCTATTTTAAATTCAAACATTAGATTGCATGGGACACATTAATGCAAAAGTAACGTGGGGATAAGGACACATATGTAATAACTTAATCAATAAAAAAATTAAAAAAAGTGAAAGAGCACATCTTTCCATGGCACTGAGGGAGGACAAAATGGACTTTCATGCAGTACAGTCTAAGTTAGTGGGTTGTGATAAAGAGAGAAGCAAATCCAGATTTATGGGAGAAAAAGCCATGTCCTTGAGGATATATCACACTACAGCGGAGTGTAGCGGCAGTCAACAATCTCGTTCTGGAATTTTCATGAGCATCCTTATGCTTACTTGTCTTGGGAGCTGGAATAAGTTACTTTACTTAACCTCCTTGTGACTCAGTTTCCTCCACTGTAAAATGAGGATGATAACATTATCCCTAACTTACAAGTGTTGCTGGGTTCAAACCTCATTTTTAATGACAGAAATAATTCGTATTCTAGTTCTGAAAAAGCTCTGCATGGAAATGTCACTCTCAACCCGGCTAATCCTTCAGACCTTTCTCAGTTTAGCAGGACAGCTTTTGAAGGACGGGATCTTTTTACTTTGTATTGCCTGTATAGCAATAATTGTTGATTTAAATATTCTAATTTCGCTAAATGCCTTTGTGTTCTTGACAGTGGTTTAAAATTTTGTGTAGTCTAAGACATTTAAATGTGACATCTGGTTTACAAATGCAAAATGTATTTGAATGAATGTTCTTTGCTGCTCTAAGCTGCATTAACTTTGCTTCTGCCTAATTAATAGGGACAGATCCTGATAAAAACCCTTTTGAGAGCTTTTGCGGGTCTATGCATCAGAATTATAAATTCATCCGCTGTGTGCCCATATGCAACATGAAGGCTGGATGCAGCAGTGGAAAGAACATGACATTGAGTCTGACAGGCTTCTGTGCACATCCTGCTCCCACCATGTATTCATAAGGCACACTTAGATAAGTCTCTTACCTCCCTGGGTGAGTGCTATACAGAGTGATGGGTGTGGAAAGAATGGATCAGACATAATAAAACCGTGAAAGACATAAGTTAACATTCCTAAAACTTACATATGTACATATTAATATATTAGGTGTTTTCAACTTTCAAAGCAGCAAGACTGAAGGAAAAAGAAACACACGACTAGATTTTAAATAATCATCTCTCACTGTAACCCATGAGATGTTGCTCTTACATTCCCAATTTAATACCCTTTCAACTAGGAATCCTTAGGTGACAATGCTAAACAGGTGTTCAGCCAACAAAAGCTCATTCACCCGGTGGGGCTGCAGGCAAGCCTGTCATTGCTGCTCCCCTCTCTCTGCCACTCTCACAGGTTGTTAGGGATCCTTCTGTTTCATTTGTTAGAGCCCGTTATGAATTGTGTACTCTATCCACATGTATCATGATTGCCTTGGCACAGGGATATAATGTCATATCGTTGCGTACAAACAATGACATCCCATTTGACTCTTATAAGACAAGAAAACACTTACTAAGGGAATTTCAGAAAAAAAGAGTACTTTTGTGCACTGCTGGTGGGAATGCAGACTGGTGCAGCCACTGTGGAGAACAGTATGGAGGTTCCTCAAAAAACTAAAAATGGAACTCCCATTTGACCCAGTGATTACAGTTCTAAGATTATATCCCAAGAAACTGGAATCACCAATCAGAAAGGATATATGCACCCCTATGTTCATAGCAGCACAATTCACCATAGCTAAGATCTGGAAACAGCCTAAGTGCCCATCAGTAGATGAATGGATTAGAAAACTGTGGTACATCTACACGATGGAATACTATGACGCTGTAAAAAAGAAGGAATTCCTACCTTTCGCAACAGCATGGATAGAACTGGAGAGCATTATGCTAAGCGAAATAAGTCAGTCAGAGAAAGATAAATATCATGATTTCGCTCATTTGTGGAATATAATGAACAACATAAACCGATGAACAAAAACAAACCCGGAGACAGAGAAGCATCCATCAGACCATCAAACCTCAGAGGGAAGGCAGGGGAGGGTGAGGGAGGGGGAGAGATCAACCAAAGGACTTGTATGCAGGCATATAAGCCTAACCAATGGACACAGACACCAGGGGGTGAGGGCATGAGAGGGTGGGGGAGCAATGGCAGGATAAGGACACATATGTAATCCCTTAATCAATAAAGGAAAAAACAATAAAATAAAGAGTACTTTGTAGTAATATGCTTTTCATGCATTTTAAATTATACAATACTAACATTAAAATGCTCTGTGCTATTTATTGAGTGCGTACTCTTTGCCAGGCACAATATTATATACAAAAAATCATACAGGTAGCCATTATTTTCTTCATGTTATACATGACTAAAAACATTATATTTCTAAGTTTTGTACTTCAACATTTCATTTATTTATTCATTCAGCAGTCATTTGTAAATTTTAATTATGTACCATGTGTATAATATTCTACATTGTTTTGAGCAAATTTATGTTTTTAAAAAAGGTACAGGCTGTGTTTTATAAACATAATATGTTGAATTGGTGAAATATCTACACAAAAACAAAACTTAATAGAATGCAAAATTAAGAAAACATAATACTTCCAAAATTCACAGTACAGATATAAGTAGGTAAGATCTAAAAAGTTGTTTTCATTCTCTGGAAACCAAGAATTCACCTTTCAATGATCTGACCAGTGAATTCAGGTGAGCCCAAATAGATGTGCAATAAAAATTCAAATACTACCTGGGAAGTTAGCAGTGATCTCTATCAGTGCTGGCCAACTGA
This sequence comes from Myotis lucifugus, assembly GCF_000147115.1. Lineage (NCBI taxonomy): Eukaryota > Metazoa > Chordata > Mammalia > Chiroptera > Vespertilionidae > Myotis > Myotis lucifugus. The sequence goes on along the minus strand of NW_005871048.1, from coordinate 59,889,164 downwards.
AAAATCATCCAAGCCATATATGCAATTTAAAATTTTCCACCAGCTACATTCAAAACATTTTAAAAATAGCAAGTAAACATCATTTTAATAATACATTAATTTAACCTATTATATCTAAAATATTATCATTTTTCTTATAATCAAAATTAAAAAATATTAATGAGATACCTTATTTATTTCATTTTGTCTTTAAAATCTAATACACTTTTTATTTATTTATTTATTTATCCTCATCCAAGGATATGTTTTTATTGATTTTATAAAGAGAGAGAAAGACAGAGAGAGAGAGAGAGAGAGAGAGAGAGAGAGAGAGATTGATGTGAAAGAGAAACATCAATCGGTTGCCTCTTATACACTCCCGGACCAGGGATGAAATCCACAACCTTTTTTGGTTTATGGGATAATGCTCCAATCAACTGGACCAGGCCTGATGCACCTTTAACACTACAGAAAATCTTAATCTGAACTAGCAACACTTCAAATGTTCAGAAGACACTTGCTACAGTATTGAACAATGCATCTCTACACCTTGGTCAAGGGGGTGGTTACTAGGGTGTAAACATCCGTAAACATTCATTGACCTGAATTTATAAATGTGTGAGAATTATTCAATATTAACCATGTATTAAGCATTAATAGTGAATAAAATACTGTGACGTTTGATATTAAAACAAGTAGAAGGAAAATTATCTCATGGAATAAAGATTTATATACAATGACATAGATAAATACTAATTTATTATACTGTATGCTATGCACAGCTCTTGAGCCAGTAATTTTAATTTTATAAAATCATTTACAAAATTGTTGAACAAAAGCATACTTGCCTCCATGCACTTGTCTTTTCTTGTCATTTTGAAAATAATCATATATATTTCCAAATTCCCCCTTCACTTTAGATCTTACAATGGGTTCCTGAACTAACTGGAACCTCCAGTCTGTTGTGTAGCTGATGTCTTAGGTTTCTACATGGTGTCTTATCAACAGTTTCAACTGCCGCAGGCATTGTCCTTCCACCGTACCATATTCATTCTTACCACTCTTTCTTTCACTTCATTCATTTCAAAAAGAGCACCAACTACACTTCCTATGACAAATGGTTAAATGCTTTGCCAAAGGTGAAATAGCTAGTAAGCACTTCATGTTTAGGAGACCTGACTTTTCAATCTGCACTAATTAAAGTCATTGACACCTGACTCAGGTCATAATACAATTCTTGATATATTGAAAGTGTCAAATGCAAAATTAAAATAAAATCAAAGTTGGATTACAATGTTGGGTGTATGATAAGATTTATTGCATTATTCTATATAATAACGAGTCATTGAAGACAAATAAAATGTTAAATAATAGATAAATAGACAAATTATGGAATATTTTAAAATGAAATGTTGTCTAGCAAATTAGAATGCTATTGTAACCATATATTTAGTAATTAAAATATAATTATACAAGTTTTTAAAAGGAAAAAAATTCTAGAAATTATTTGGGTAGAAATTATCCTATTGTTCAATGTAAATATACATAGAAAGCTCTACAATGGCGTAAAAATGTTAATAAAATATTTTTGAAATATACTACAAATAATGAGTTTTAAATTCTTCTTTAATTTTTTCTGCATTTTTCAATATTCCTACAATGAATACATTCATTACTTGTGAAATTAAAAAAAAAAACTAAAGTGCATCTATAATTACTATATCGTAACATGCCACAACTAACATAATCCTGACATATAAACTGTGATTTTCAGTAAAGTTCAGGAACTCGGCCATAATGAATGAGTTCCTGAACTTTACTTAATTCATTTTTTATATTTCAAAAAGCAGTGCAAAACACTTGGCACATTAATAAGAGAGCACTGCTCTTGTAAACATTAAGAACTAGAATGCATTTAGAAGAGAAAGATTTACAACTTTCATAAACAGTCAAAATAGCGTTCTATTTTTTAAGTAATTACCACAACAAAATGATAAGAAAAAAATCTTTAGGCTTCAGCTTTTTCTCCATGGTCCACTTTTAAGACTGTATTAGATTAGATAATCAATTAAGAAAAGCATAAGGAAAAAAAGTCAATAGGGCATGCTAAAAATAAAAGCCTACGATTCTTTCTAAATTAAGATGACCCTGGTGTGTTGACACTGATATAAATATGTCAATAGGCCAGACTACTTTATTATATGCACTGAGTATTTTTTTTGCAGTCCCCATATTGCTATGCACATTTGTTAACTTTGATTTTAGCAAAATAGAGCAACTGCTTCACATACATATTTTAAAATATCTTTTTTATTGATTTTAGAGAGGAAGGAAGAGGGAGAGAGAGAGAAACATCAATGATGACAGAGTCATTGATTAGCTGCCTCCTGCACACCCCACATTGGGGATCAAACTCGCAACCTGGGCATGTGCCCTGACCAGGAATTGAACCATGACGTCTTGGTTCATAGGTCAATGCTCAACCACTGAGCCACACTAGCTGTGCTGCTTCACCTACATTTTAAAAAGCAAATTTATTAAAATGAAAGTAACATGTTATAGTTTGACCTGTATAGCTACAATCAACCTCCTTGAATATATGGGACTTTAACCCTACCTAAAAATGGAAAAATAAAATAACCTTAAATGAAAGAAAGGTGAAGATAAGAAAATAACATGCTATAGGCTCCTGCCAGTTCTAAAATAACTTCCTCAATCCTCCTGATACATATTTGAACTCTAAGTCCCCCATGTCCTCATTGCAATCCACAGACATTTATCCACTTAACCATACACTGCACATTGGGTATTATACTAGATAAAATTTCAATATGTATTATTGTCAGAGAATTGAAATAAAATCACCTTTAATGAACTATAATTTCAAAATCATTGATGCAATAAATCTAATATTTTTTAAGCACTAAATAATTGATATAAAAAACTTGGCACATTTAAGAAAATACCTTGTATGCCTTCCAAAAGGATATCATCAACCATTATTTTATTACAGTTGAAAATCAAAACAATGTATTACTGGTATCAATAACTTTAATAATATTACGAACATTTAAAAGTAAAAATATATGCCTTCTGTGACATTGTACATTAGCACTAAATTCTGTTTCTTCAGAATTCTTTAGCAGTAAACTTTCTGCTCTTCTTGTGCTTACTACTTAAAGTAGCTTTTCACAAATTGCTAACAGTGTGAAAAGGGCCTATTCTTCCCTGTTGCTAGAGGGAGTGGAATTCTTGCTATTTCCCTAGAAAAGGAATTTTCTGAAACTCGCATGGGAGGATGCAATGTTGTGGAAAGCTTTATTTCCATGAAATTAAATCCCTGAGTTTCCAAAGTCCTATTTCCCTTAGTCCAGTCATAGAGGAAGTGGAGCTGAGCTTTAGTAGAGCTAAAATAAGAGGCAGTATACAGAACTTCCTTTCCATGTCTGCACAGTCCAAAACAGCATCAGGCTAGTTTAATTTGTTTCCCCACTGTAGCCCATCAGTCAATTGCATGTGAGGTCCGCAGGGCCACATGGCTATGGAGGAAATACGAGTGAACGCAAGGAAGCCAAGAGTACAAGAGAGAGAATTTCTTTGTTTAGGAGATAAAGTATTACCAAATTTTCAAGTGCTTGCAGTGGCCATGCCCATTCTCGCCAATAATTTCTGTTCCCAGTTGTGATTGACAGACAAATGCCTCCCCTGTCACCCTGACTTTACTGGGCCTGCCTCTATCTTCCCTTGTTGGCCCCTTCCTCCAGTGTTTTGCAGGGACTAGTCTGCTGGTTCCCTGTGAAGTGCAAGTTACAGCTTCCTAGTGAAGCTACCCAAATGGCGTGCCTATCATGTTTGGCTCATTTTCTATTATTAATAACTAGCTAATTACAATGGTATCAAAATGACCTAATGATGCCACCTCTGCAGCTGGGCAATGTCTCCAAGAGTGGAATGAAGTTAAGAGAAGTCAAACAAAGCAAATGAAGACTAAATTAATGTGTGCCAAGCTTGGATCTAGTATATATATATATATATATATATAGAGAGAGAGAGAGAGAGAGAGAGAGAGAGAGAGAGAATATGCAAATTAGGCCAGGATGCCCTAATGAGTCACGACCAGACAGGAGGAGGTGTGTGCAGGCTGGTGAGGCCCAGAGTGGAGATGGAGACAGAGACAGGGGGCTGGCGAGCCACGCTCAGGCGGCCCCGCCTCTGAGCCTCTGAGGAGGTAGCTTGGCTCCCTCCCGCCTCCCGTGGAATCAGCGCAGGTCCCTCCTGGCTCCCATGGAAGCAGTGCGGCTCCCAGCTGCGCACTGTGGTTCCCACCAGCTCCCGCGGAAGCCGGGCAGCATATCACGGGATGGGTTATTATTACCACATAACAAAGAACAAAGCAGGAAGGTTAAAAGACATAAAAAATTCTAGTGAGAAAAGAGAGAAGAGAAAGAGAAAGTAAAATAGTGAGTGACAGACAAAAAATTCAAGGTAGGTGACAAAAATCAGATCAATTTAAAGACACCTCCGGTAACAAATGCCCAAAGAATTTTTTAGAAAATATTTTAAAAACCAATATAAAATAATTGTGTAGGAAGTTTTGTCAGACAAGTAATAATTATTTTAATTAGATAAAGCACTCATTAATATTTACCAGTTTGTGGAATCCCTCCAAATCTCGTAATATCTACTGTTCATTGCCTACAATTAACCAATGCTCATGGAAAATCCTGTTAGACTGTGCTTACCATTTTGTTTATAATCAGGTAGAGAGTAAGCAGTGGGAAAAAATGAACCTCTGTTATTTTCAAATCTTCAAATATCCTGTTACTCTGGTTGCTGAAACCAGTAACCAAGCAACTGCAGCTGAGGTTGCAATTTGTTTACTTTGGAGATATATAGATACACTTTTTAAGAAAGCCATAGTGAGATGACAAGATAAAATTCATTCTTGCAAAAGATTTGGTGAAATTCCTGTCAGTTAATTCATTTATATCATTACATTATGATAAAAATAAAATTTTCATTTCAAGTGTTTACTGAGAAAAAATAAATATATATATATATTTAGATGAATATGGTTTTTAAAACACACATATATATATATATATATATATATATCTATATATATATATATTTAGTTGAATATGGTTTTTAAAACATTTTTATTTCAAATTTACACTTAGCATCTACGCTCATGGGATCCATCTCCCCAACTGCATGGGCTTTATAGTAAAATGAGCTTCTTACACTTAGCATCTACACTCAGGGGATCCATCTCCCCAACTACATGGGCTTTATAGTAAAATGAGCTTCTTACCAGATTATACATTAATGCTTTGTCATTGATAAGGTTGATGTTAAGTACTAAAGTGATAAAAAATACATAATCTTTTATAATTTAAATATCAAAGCAATAATGGAATGAATAAAGGATCATGTGCCCACTTTGCAACAATGACTCTAACTTCCAATATATTTTAGTCACAATCCGAAATAGTGATTTACGCTTAATGGAGAAGTTTGAATTCTTTGGAATTTTGAACTTTTTGGAATTGACTTTAAAAATGTATTTATATCTCATCATTTACCAAGGCCTTTCCTGCTTGTTTCCACCACCTGAGCTTTTAGCCGCTTTTAGCTAATGATAGGGACTAGTTATGAGAGTGTCAATACATTTTCAGTAAATGGTGAGAGAGTTGCTTTGGGGGGAAGGGCAACCTTCTGAATCATGTTTGTCATTTCTCCACCTTTCTGGGTTCTAAATGAGTTCAAGCATCTACGAAGCAGTCTGCACTGCTCTAAAATTAAAATGGAAGTTCTTTCCCGCTGTCATAAGGTGATTCCTTTAAAATATTAATCTCTCATGGTTCCGAAGCCAGACTATTTCTGAAAATTCTGACTGTTCCATTTGCTGGTTGTATGTTCTTAGGCAAGTTACTTATCCTCACTGGGTTTCAGTTATTTTATCTGTAAAGTGAAAATAACAGTACTACCTCCCACAAAGCGTTGCAATGAAGTAGATATGAATTCATGCATGTAAAGCATTTAAAATAGTTCAAAGCATGAATAGTCACTTCATAAATACTGGACATCATAATTGCAGTGATTATTAATAATAATACATTTGTAATTGCAGTTTATTTATGTCAGTAGTCAATTATGAGGTCAACTATAAAGTACTCAACACAGGAGTCAATTAGAAGGCCAATTCCAAGGAGCAATAAAAAATTCAAAAGAACTTTGCTACATCATATATGCAAAACATATATCCAGATTCTTAATAGTTGCTCTCATATTTTTTACTGTTATCAATTAGATGTTGCTCATGTGGTTTGATCTTTTTAGTATGCTACTGAGTTTTGTTGGCTAATATTATGTTGAGGATTTTTGCATCCATGTTCATCAGGGATATTGGCCAGTAACTTTTGTTGGGGGGTGTCTTTGTCTGGTATGGGTATCAGGTTGATGCTGGCCTCATAAGAAGAGTTTGGGATACAAGGATGGTTCAATATATACAAATCAATCAATGTGATGCAGTGCACTACAGGATGAAGGATAAAAAACACATGGCGATCTCAGATGCAGACAAAGTATTGGACACAACTATATATAATTGCATTATTATTATTATTATTACCCTTCATGTAATATATACATAAGTGTCAATCTCACCAGACACATTGAACTGTTTTTTATTTCAACTATATTTTAAGCTTTTTCATGGGATGAATATATGGTCAGAATATCCCCGCTATCCCTTGAGTCTTCTTTACTCCCTTTGCTAAACATCCCTGATTTTTTAAAAATCTGACCTTGCCGAAACCGGTGTGGCTCAGTGGATAGAGCGTCGGCCTGTGGACTGAAAGGTCCCAGGTTCGATTCCGGTCAAGGGCATGTACCTTGGTTGTGGGCACATCCCCAGTAGGAGATGTGCAGGAGGCAGCCGATCGATGTTTCTAACTCTCTATCTCTCTCCCTTCCTCTCTGTAAAAAATCAATAAAATATATTTAAAAAAAAAAGACCCAAATGCTCAAATCACTGCATTTCTCTACATGGTGGGCAGATCTGGGAACTTTAAAAAAAAAATCTGACCTTAAGCTTTTTAAATCAATATAATATAAGAGATGAAACCAGAAACCATGGAAACCAGGAGGTCAATGCTTAATTTCTGGTTCTACCTTTTACTATGTATGTAAATTATGAAATTTTTTCTTCCTTCCTTCCATTCTTTATTCAATGACTATAGATTATATATTATGTGCCAGTACTTGGCTATCTGCTGACTATCCAGAGGCACATGATGAATAAAAGGTGGAGCATGCCTACACTGAAGAAGTTTAGAATCCAGTGAGGATTCGAGCTGTTGATACACAGACCATTGAGACATTCTAATTTGGAAGGTTTAGAGGAATGACAGATGTTGTTGTGAGATGAGATAAAAAGCCAGGGGACCTGAGAGAGCTAAAAGGACTTGAAGCAAAAGAGGCTGGGAATCATCCAGAGGTGACCATGCCGTTTAGCCTGTGTATACAGAACTGGGATTTAATCTCAATGCACTTGGTAGCCACAGAAGGATTTCAAGCCCTAGAATGATGGGGCCAGAATTCTATTTATAAAGGATCAGCCTGACCCCCAGATCGGGAAGATTCTATATAGTTTAAGAGAAATGGGATATCAGTTAGGAAGCTTGTGAAGTATTTAGGATGGGAGATAATGACAGAATAAGTTAGGGTGGGGAGGTTTGAAATGAAGAGGACTAGGCAGATATAAGATACATTTTAGATGAGGAGCTGACAGCACTCACTAACAGACAGGGTTTACTGAGAGGTAAGTGTGAAGAGGTGTCAAGGATGATTACCAGGTATGTTGCTTGAACACTTGAGGGATGGAGGTGTGATTACTGCTAATAGGATTCTTCAGGGAAACCAGGTATGACCTCTGTGAGGAGGAAGACTTAGAGGTCAGTTTCATCCAGGTTGATTTGAGATGGAAACAAAGCCTCCAAGCGTGTAATTGACATTTAAAATACCTATAGGAGTCTCATGCTCAGAAGAGAGGTTTTGGTTAGAAATATAAATCTCTAAATCATCACCAAACAGACCATGCATAAAAGTTAGTTCTCTCAATTGAAAATTAGAGTGGCACTGTTTGTGGTAGTAAACACTGAAATGTACCAAATGCCAGGCACTAACAATGGGCACAGACATTAGATATGAGATTGATATTTCTAGAACACACACACACACACACACACACACACACACACACACACAATTAACATGTATTATGTATTTACTAGGGGAGGAAGAAAAATCTTTCTTTAATTGCCCTGCCCAAGTTGGTTGGAGCATTGTCCCACACACCAAAAAAAAAAAATGTTGCAAGTTCGATTCCAGGTCAGGCACATACCTAGCTTGCCTGTTTGATCTCAGGCAGGGGCACATATGGGAGTTCACTGATTGACGTTTCTCACATGGATGTGGGTTGTTTATTTTTTGTCTCTCTCTCTTCCCCTCTCTCTCCCCCCCTTCCTCTCTCTCTCTAAAAATCAATAAACAGATCCTTGGGTGAGGCTAAAAAAATACATTTTTAAAAAAAGTTGTATATTTTTTATATTCAAAATAAATGAGTACATGAAATGCAGAGTTTATTCTTGTATTATTTATTAATTATTGTATTATTTTCCATACAAACAACTGTAAACCAACTTGTAACCCACCCTTCATAATATTCGTTCTATGTGAAAACATGTGAACTTTCTAGCTTTCTCTTTCCCTTAACAGCTTTCCCATTACTTGTAACTGGACAGACTAGTCACTCACGCTCACTAAGCAGAAAGGTAACTTCTAGCAGAATCAGTCAAACCCGTAGCTGCACATGACAGAATTGCTGTTTCTCAGGAGCAAAAACACAGTTCCAATCCCAATTGGCTTTCAGTTACAGAATTTTGAAAGTAATTATCTGACACAGCAGAAGCCAAACAGAGCTCTATTTTTATTTTCCATTTCAAACTCCGAATGTGAATTAGATTCTCACAGGCAATGTGACAGAAACAGGAGGAAAAGAAATAGATTTCCTTATTCATTTACACTAGCTGAAGCTGGGTCAATACTCTGAAAAATTCAGCAAGACATTCCCCCCATTTTCACAGCTCTTGTTCCATCTTCACTATATTTATTTTGTGGTGTTCCACAACAGACTGCTTTTGGAGAAATATTACGGAACTTAAAATTTACATAATTTTGACACCACATATGATGGGTAAAGTTATATGGCAGGCATTATTTGGTGTCTGGATTTCAGTTGATTAAAACTAAAAATAGTTTTGTCACAGTTTTTTTTAGAAATAGTTGCACCAAGTCAAGCTGGATCACAAGTGCATGATAAAGTATAACATTAAAAAAGATTTACTAAAAATATGACAATAGATGGTAGAATATAAACTTAGATGTAACATACAACAAACTATGCCTTAATGTGAATAAATAAATTCTATATTCTTTCATAGATATGGAATAACTATGGTAGAAAGTTTACTTCTACTTCAATAGAAGGATAAGTCCTTTAGACACCTATGCAGAGACACACTTATAAATGTATCAGATTACAAGCACGACATTGTAACTTCATTGATGTTTTAATCGCCTTCACTGCATGGCATTTAGAATAAAACCATTTTATAGAGTCTGGTGCAGGACAATCAACAAGTGATAATTATTTACTATTTCTACAACTGCTATTGTTCTATTTACTATGAAAGAAAATTTAAGGTTTGAAGGACAAGAGAATGGACACCATTTGTTTGCAATTTAGCCTTAGGAAAGAGAGAGAGCAGCCCAGCTGGTAGCTCAGTGGTTGAGCATCAACCTATGAACCGGAGTTCACAGTTCAATTCCAGTCAAGGGCTCATGCCAGGGTTGTGGGCTCAATCCCCAGTAGGAGGTGTGTAGGAGTTTTCCAATCAATGATTATCTCTCATCATTGATGCTTATATCTCCCTCTCCATCTCTCTTCATCCATGAAATAAAAAAATATATTTTTTAAAAGAGAAAGAGCAAAACATATTAAAACGAGGGTCTTTCTACTGCATTCTTGAGAAGCATGTCTTCAACATATTCTGGAAGAAGATAATGCTCCATTGTAATGCATTTTGGAGACATTTTATGGAGAAAGCCTACCCCAGGTGGTCTGGTCCAGGAAGCTCTTTGACTTTATTGTCTTGAGGTTCTCTATCCCTGTCCAAGGACATCAGAGACATTGGAAGCACCAGACAGGTGAGATTCAAACTCCATAAAACAAAAGCTGACAGAGTTAAAGAGAGAACCTGACAAATTCACCAATTCAGTTGGGAACTTCTATACCTGCTCTCATCAACTCATAGAACTAAAGGCAGAAAGTTAGCAAGGATTCAAATGTGAACAATAGGAAACTCCAAAAGAATTTGATATAGATAGAATAATCTATTTAATAAAAATATTACATACATAGTATATGTATTTTTTCCAAGTACTCATGAAACATTCATCAAGATAGACCATAAAGCAAAACACAAAAATTTTAAAAATATTGAAATCATACAGAATGTGTTATCTGACTGAAATAGAATCAAACTAGAAATGAGCAGCAGAAAGATAACAGAACAAATTCTCTAAATATCTGAAAATTTAAAAGGACATCTATAAATTATTCATAGGTAAGACCAAAAGGAAATAAAAATATTTGAACCCCAAAAAAATACAGTATATCAAAATATGTGGGATCCACCAAAAGCAGTGCTGAGAAGGAAATTTATTGCTAAATTTATAGTTAAATTTATAGCTTCCATTAGAAAACTGATATCAATAACTTTAGTTCCTACCTTAAGAACTAGAAAAAGAATAAAACATAAACTCAAGTAAATAGAAGGAAATAAGCAATAAAGATAAAAGCAGAACTCAATAAAATTAAACACAAGAAAAAATATTAAAAATAAATGAAACAAATTTCTGATTCTTTAAATAGCTTAAACTGATAAACATGTAGAAAGATTAAAAATATTTTTAAAGGGAGAAGACAAAAATCACTAATTCAGAATAAAATATGGGGTAATACTACAGATACCCAGGCCTTTAAAAAGATAACAAAAGTATACTATGAAAAATGTATGTTAATATATTTGAAAACTTCAGAGAAATGGGTCATTTCCTCAAAAAAACACAAACTACCACAGTGAAACAAGTGATCCAAATTGCCTATAACCATCAAAGAAATTGTATTCATAAGTAAAAATTCAAGGTGGTAGCTCTACATTGGAGGGTATCACTGAATAATTTCACTAAATATTTAAAGACCTAGTAATATCAATTTTATAAAATATCCTTCAGAATATATAAAAAGAGGGAACATTTTCCAAGTAATTTAATAAGCCAATATTACCTTGATACCAAAAGGAAAGACAATACAAAAACAAAACAAAAATAACTCTACCCACTGATATCTCTCATGAAATTAAATGTAATAATCCTCAACACATTTTAACAAACTGAATTATCCTAATATATAAAAACCCAGGGTTTGTAATGACCGACAAAAGGCTTGACTGAACACCAGAAGTCAGTCCTGCAGTCAGTCCCAGCACAGCGAACCAGCACTGATTGCCAAGGGGGCTGTGATCAGGCCCGGAGAGAGAGGCAGGATCTGATCTGCAGCCTCCATGGCAGCTGTTCATCAGCTGTTGCCTTTCTCTTTCTCTCCTGGATTTGCCAGCAGCCACGCCTATTTCTATCCAGCCTCCATGGCGGCTGCTGATCAGACTTGCCTCTCTGATCAGGCCAGGAGATAGGCCCAGAGATGCTGACTGGCATCGAAACCAATCAGAACCAAATCTGAGTGAAGTGTGAGAAGCCAATAGCTGCCTTGGAGGCAGAGCATTTGACACTGACTGGCATAGAGACCGACCAATCAGAACCAAATTCAGGTGAATGTGAGGAGCCAATGGCTGCCTAGGAGGCAGAGCTATTAACACTGACTGGCATAGGAATTGACTAATCAGAACCAAATCCAGGTGAACTATGAGGAGACAATGGCTGCCTAAGAGGCGGAGCTTTTGACGCTGACTGGCATAGAAACTGACCAATCAGAACCAAATTGGCCTGCAGGGCAGGGCAGCTGGGTGCAAGATCAGACCTGCAGGGGAGGGCAGTTAGGGGCAACCAGGCCAGCAGGAGAGGGCAGTTGGGGGTGAGATCAGGCCAGCAAGGGAGGGCTGTTGGGAGCGAGATCAGGCCAGCATGGGAGGGCAGTTGGGAGCAACCAGGCCATCAGGGGAGGGTAGTTGGGGGTGAGATCAGGCCGGCAAGGGAGGGCAGTTGGGAGCGATCAGGCAGGCAGGCAGAGGCAGTTAGGAATGATCAGGCAGGCAGGCAGAGAATTTAGGGGTGATCAGTCAGGAAAGCAGAGGGGTTAGAGGCAATCAGGCAGGCAGGCAGAGGCAGCTAGGGGCGATCAGGCTGGCAGGCAGGTGAGCAGTTAGGAGCCAGCAGTCCCAGATTAGGAGAGGGATGTCTGACTGCAGGTTTAGGCCTGATCCCTGTGGATCGGCAGTTGGACATTCCCCCAAAGGGTCCCCGATGGAGAGGGCGCAGGCTGGGCTGAGGGAACCCCCACCTCCATGCAGAAATTTCATGCACTGGGCCACTAGTCCTATCTAATAAAAGAGAAACATGGTAATTAGCTGTACCTCCGCTACCCTTCCCATTGGCTAATCAGGGTGATATGCAAATTAACTGCCAGCCAAGATGGCGGCCAGCAGCCAGCCAGCTTGAAGCGAACATGAGGCTTGCTTGCTTCAGTGACGGTGGAAGCCAACATTCCCCGCCTGCCGCTGCCGGCCTCTGAGCTTGCAGTTTGAAACATTGTTACAAACATAGAAGCTAAACAAAACCCCAGAAACCGGCTTTCAGGCAGCCAGGCTTCAGCAAGCAGGACCGCAACATTGTTTCAATTATAGAACAAACGCAGATCCCTGCTTTCAGCCAGCCGGGATCTCAGAGCTGGAGTTGAAACAGTGTTTCGATTATAGAACCCAAACAAACCAGATACCTGCTTTTCAGCAGCTGAGGCCTCAGAGCTGGAGCCAAGCCTCAGAGCTAAAGCTGGCCCAGAATAAAAAAAAAAAAAAGGAAAAAAGGAGCGGTTGGGAGCTTCAGTCACCCACCAGCCTGAAAACGGCCCTCAGCCCTTCAGCCACACTGGCCAGGCACCCCAGTGGGGACCCCCACCCTGAAGGGGGTGTGACCAGCTGCAAACAGCCATCAGCCCCTCACCCAGGCTGGCCAGGCACCCAAGCGGGACCGCCACCCTGATCCAGGACACCCTTCAGGGCAAACCAGCCGGCCACCACCCGTACACCAGGCCTCTATCCTATATAGTAAAAGGGTAATATGCCTCCCAGCACCAGGATCAGCGGAGCCTCAAGGCTTCCCGGCACCGGGATCAGCATGACAGGGGGCAGCGCCCAAACCCCCTGATCGCCCTGCAGCTCTGTGTGTGACAGGGGGCGGGGCCACAACCTCCCTATCCGCCCTGCTCTGTTCATGACAGGGGAAGGCTCCCCAACCCCCTGAACAGCCCTGCTCTGTGCCTGATAGGGGGGAGCTCCCCAACCTCCTGATCGCCCTGTGGCTCTGTGTGTGACAGGGTGCGGCGCCCCAACCCCCTGATCGGCCCTGCTCTGTGTGTGACAGGGTGTGGCACCCCAACCCCCCGCCCCCCACGGGCCCTGCTCTGTGTGTGACGGGGTAGAGCCATAACCTCCCCATCAGCCCTGCCCTGAGTGTGACAGGGTGCGGTGCCCCAACCTCCTGATCCGCCCTGCTCTGTGTGTGACAGGGGGCGGTGCCCCAACCCCCCAATCAGCCCTACCCTGAGCATGACTGAGGGTGGCATCGCAACCTCCCGATCCACCCTGCTCTGTGCATGACAGGGGGCGGCGCCCCAACTCCCCAATCAGCCCTGCTCTGAGCCTGACCAGGGGTTGCACCTAGGGATTGGGCCTGCCCTCTGCCACCCGGGAGCAGGCCTAAGCCAGCAGGTCGTTATCTCCTGAGGGGTCCCAGACTGCGAGAGGGCACAGGCCGGGCTGAGGGACCCCCCTCCCCCCCCGAGTGCACAAATTTTTGTGCACCAGGCCTTTAGTACTATATAATAAATCAGAGACATGCAAATTAACCATCACTCGGTCACTCTGCCACTCTGCTACACCCACCAGCCAATCAGAGCGACTATGAAAATTAACCCAACAAAGATGGAGGTTAATTTGCATACACAGGCACAGAGCGAAGACTGAAGACGACTGAAGATGGCGGCGGCCATGGAGCTGGAGTGAGCATGAGGCTTGGGTTGCTCTGGCGATGGAGGAAGCCAAGCTACCAGCCCGCCCTGGGCTTCGCTCAAAGAGGGGCTGGGGGCTGGGTCGCCAGGGCTGACCCAGGCTTCCAGCCAGCCTGGGGGCCTGGGCTCTGCTCAAGAAGTGGCTGGGGGCTGGGTCGCCTGGGCTGACCCAGGCTTCCAGCCAGCTCTGGCCTCCGCTCAAGGAGCTGGGGGGAAAAAAAAAAAGGCGGGGCTGGAAGCAGCCCGAGAGGAGAAGCCAAGTCTCGCTGCTGCAGCCGGACCAAAGACCTGGGTCCCAGGTGCTGGAGGAAAACCGGTGCCAGCAGCCAGAGGAAGGAAGGCCTATTGCGCGAATCATCGTGCCACGGCCGTTAGTCTATATATATAAAAGCCAAGCGACTGGAATGCTGGAACAACCTGAACGACTGGAACAACCAGTTGCTATGTTGTGCACTGCGGCCGGCCAACTGGCCTGATCAGGGGGCGGCCCCTCCCCCTGGCCAGACCAGGCCAGATCAGGGGCAGGGCTGGCTGGCCAATGGCCTGCGGCTCCTACCTCCCACCAGCCTAGCCAATCATCCCCCACCCATGCACAAATTTGTGCACCAGGCCTCTAGTCAGTGTACAAAAAGATGAAGTGAAATTTTGTCCATGTATGAAAGGCTTGGGTTTGGCTTTTAAAAAATCAATCAATGTAATCCACTCTATCAATAAGATAAGGAAGAAAGAACACATAGTCATACCAATCAATGCAGAAAGCTTCTGGCAAACCCCAACATCGACTCATTATAAAAACTCTCAGCAAGTCTGAAATAGAGAGGAATTGACTCAACTTGATAAAAAATTATCTAAAATAAACCTGAATGTAACATTGTACCTAATAGTGAAGAACTGAATATCCTTCCCCTAAGATTAGGAACATGGCAATAATGTCATCTCTCATCACTCTTATTCAACATAGTATTGTCTATCCTATATAATAAAAGCCTAATATGCAAATCGATCAAAAGACAGAAAAACTGTCAGAATGACCAGGGTTCAGATGCTCAATGCAGGAGCTGCCCCCAACCCATAGGCCCCGTATAGGGAGGTGACCAGTGGCAGGGAGCAGGGCTAGTGAGCAGGTGGCACCATGCCGGTCAAGGCGGGTGCCAGTGGGGTCCCCCTGATCACCCCACAGATCGGCCCCGATCACCAGCCAGGCCTGGGGACCCTACCTGTGAATGAATTTTGTGCACCAGGCCTCTAGTGTTCTAATAAGTGCAGCAAAAAGGCAAAAACAGAAAATAAAAATGCATACAGATCAAGGGGTAGGATTAAAATTCTCCATGTTTATAGAGAACATCATATCAATGTAGAAAACCTACAAAACAAACAGGAAACAAGAACCCTTACAACAAATAATTGAGTTAGGAAGTTTGCAGTTTAGAAAATGAAGAAACACAAATCAATAGTAATAATGAACATACAGAAACTAAAGATAAAACACAATCACTCCAAAGAAACCATACACTTCATAAATAGCACGATAATAAAACATGCACAGGATGTTTGATGTACTATACAATGAAAATTAAAAATGCTGATGAAAGAAATTAAAGACCAAATAAATAAAGACATCATGTTCATGAATTGGAGAACTCAACACTGTAAAATGTCAGTTCTTCCCAAATTGATCTATAGATTTACTGAAATGCCTATCGAAACCCCAGAAACATGTTTTATAGACATAACCAAGCTTATTCTAAAATTTCTATGTGAAGACACAGGCCTTATCTTAGTTAAAACAATCTTGACAAAGAAAAATTATATTTTTGATATTAATGATGGTTCTACAGCTACAGTAACCAAGAAGGCGTGGTATTGGTTGAGAGAGATCTATATACAGATCATTAGAATAGAAAAATGACCCAGAAATAGACCCTCACAAATACACTCTACTGAATTTTAACAAAGGTACAAAACCAATTCAGAGGAAGGATAGTCTTTACAATATATTATGCTGGTTCTACCTATTTTGACTTCTATAGGCAACATTTTTTATTTTATTTTATTTTTAAATATATTTTATTGATTTTTTACAGAGAGGAAGGGAGAGGGATAGAGAGTTAGAAACATCAATGAGAGAGAAACATTGATCAGCTGCCTCTTGCACACCCCCTTACTGGGGATGTGCCCGCAACCAAGGTACATGCCCTTGACCGGAATTGAACCTGAGATGCTTCAGTCCGAAGGCCGACGCTCTATCCACTGAGCCAAACCAGTTAGGGCAGTATAGGCAACATTTTTTTAAAAAATTGACGTTTGCATAAACACCATACTGTGTTTAAAATGTTAAATCAAACTGCATTTTAGACATAAATGTAAAACCTGCAACTATTCAATTTTGGGAAAGAAAGGGGAAAAGAAGAGAAAATGTTGGTACCTAGTACTCGGAGAAGAAATCTTAGATTTGGCATCAAAAGCATCACGCATAAAAGATAAACTGGAGCTAATTGAAATTTTTAAAAATTTTTCTTTTAAAACCTATGTGAAGAGATTAAAAAGATAATTGCTCCCTATAGACTGGGATAAAGAATTTGCAAAGGAAATATCCTCAAATGGTGTTTATCATATTTAAGAACTCCCAAGACTTATCAGTTAAAAAAATTGAAAGTGAATAAAGGACCTGGAAAGATAGTTAATCCAAGATATGCATTGCAAAGAATCATGTAGAAAGGTGTTAAATATCATTGGGCATTACGTAAAAGATAAATTAGAATCCCACTTACCAGAATGGCTGAAATAAAAAACAGCGACATTAAATACTGGGGAAGTTGTAAAGCATTAGATCACTGAGATATTGCTGGTGAGGATGTAAAATATTACAACCACTCTAGAAAATTTGACACTTCCTTACTAAGAGTAAATATGCTATTACTATTCAACTCAGCAATTGTATACCCTAACATTTATCCTGAAGAAAAGAAACTGTGTTCACACAAACACCTGCAAATAACTGTTCAGAGCTTTATTGGTACCAGGTAACAGCCCCAAAATGGAATCAGCCCAGATGTCCTTCAGCAGAGGAGTAATTAAGCAATCTGTGGCACATTTCTGTCCTAGAGCAAAAGATTGATACACGCAACAACAACTTGAATGAATCTCCAGACTTATCCTGAATGAACAGCAGCCAATCCCAAATGGTTACAAGTTATATATTTCTACAATACATGAAATGACAAAATTGTAGAAAAGAACACATTAAATTTTGTTAGGGTTAGTGATATTGGGGGATGGAGTGGTGGCAGGAGGGAAAATTGGTGTGGTTACCAGAGGAAAATGAGGAATCCTTGTGGTGTTGGAATTGTTCAGTATGGTACATGTAGGCCTATGCAGATGATAACTGTTTTTATAGAACTGAAAGCTCACAGAGAGACATATATCAGTACAAGAAGACTTTTGGAAATCTGAATAAAATTAGTAGATTGTATCAATGTCAATATCCTGGTTGTGATAATAATGGAAAAATTATAGAAAAAGCAGTTGATTTCTCCAAGCAGAAAACCAGTCATCAACCTCTCCCTAAAATAGTTCATATTCTTAGGAAAAAATGTAATGTAAGTTAAGATGCCTAGGAGAAGTAACCAAGGGTACTACTGATGAAGGTAGACTAAATTCCTGTCATCTATATCAATGCCTAATGCTTTCTGTAGTCAATGTTAGGGCTTCCTTTATTCTTATCCCAAAAAGTAGAAGTGACTGTGCCTATCTATAATTAAATGGGGAAGAAATGAACATGTCAATAATTTACATATGTTAAGAAGACAACCAATGGAAGAACTATACGGTTAGTGATAAAATTATATGGAAAGAACAAAAAAAAAGAGATAGGATATGTAAACCAGTAGATCTCATATACCAAAGTAGGAAATCAAGATAAAATCTAGTCATGTTAAAATAAAAGAACTAAAATATTACAAAGTGACTTTTATCTTTAAAGAAGGGCTGTGAGAAGGGAATGCTAGTCAAGAAGAATATTAATTTTGTTATGTGCTTTTGTGCTAATTTGTCTTCCCCCCATGTACATGTATAATATCAATAAAAATTAAAATAAACATAAAATAATAAAGATAACATAAAGACATGTATGTAGAGGAAAAATACTCAGTCTTATTAACAATACATTTTTAAAGGGGGAGAATTCTTTTATTTAGAAGTTTCAGCATTATTCAGGATCATGCAAAAAGATTAAGCTCATACATGTTCCATTAAGATGATAATTATTTTTCAGGTGCCATTATTAAGAGATAGTATAGCTATTTTCAACACCAACAAATATTCTTCTCATTTTACTCAAGGTATCCTTATGTATCATTATTAAACTGAGCCTAAAAACTAGTGGTTCTGAAAAACACTCATTTAGGACAGTGTTGCTTACTTTAAAAATGCTGATATTGGCTCCTGTTTTCAGATTTCCTGACTTAATTGATCCAATGTACAGTTTGAACTAGAGGGTTTTTATGAACTTCCCTTCCCACCTAATCCTAACATCCAAGAAAGGTTGAAAACTACAGCTATGCCCCTCATCAATGTTTGTGCCAGAGTAAAATATCCCAGATCAAAGATTTGCTTTTAATACATTAACTTTATGTACCATACACTTATCTCTTTGCTATTTTCAACTTTTCTTATAGACACCAAGATAAATGCAGCCTCAAAGCACAGAAGAAACTACTTACATGCAAATTAACCACTCTCCAGAAAGTCTCAGTCTTGCACAGCTGCACTGCCTTTGAAGCTCCTCCCCCAGAAACATAAATATTTACTTAACGTTTGTGCCGATGATTGATGATAATTAGATATTATTTTATCCTTCTGCATCTAAATGTTTATAAAAATAGTAATAAAAATCAAACCTCTTCATGGCCAATTTAATTCAATGGAACAATAATAACAGGGTTCAAAGAACAAGACTAACAATGGCAATGCCAGAAGAAGAAACAACATAAACTCATAATACAGGTCATGTAAGAGCAGAATGTAATTCCAAGTAAAAAAAAAAATATATGTCTCTCTTACCGCATCTCCTTCCTGTTTAGTGTGCTCTCATTTTAATTAAAAGTAGTTTATATTGCCTTGAATCCTACAGACGTATTTAATACTTCTCATAATTTTGATATAACAATAGAAAGAACTCATGCATGCAAAGCAGCTAATGAACTGAACAAGCAATTACCGAGCAGACAAGGTATTTCAGAACAAGTTTATGAATCATTATAAAAATACATTATAAAATATATATAGTGATAATCCCTTTCTTAAAAAATTGGTAGTCATTGAAGAGAATTCAAAAAGGAAAGATAGTGAGCTCTAATTAGTCTGAGTTCTATTTCTTTAAAACTAGGATGTATTTTAAAATGGAATGTACTGACTGTATCTTGGTGACACAATCAATAAAATAAGATAATGAAGCAAAATAAAATTCAAATATATTAAACTTTCCCATATAGATTGGGAATTATTTTAAACTATATACTGAGTGTGTGTGTGTGCATGTGTGTGTGCACGCGCGCGCACGCACATGCATGTATTATAAGTGTCTTTTGTGCACTCCACATCTGACTTGGGAAAAATCAGTACCCCATTGTGAGACTTCTGACAGAAGAGAGAGCTTTGTCTCGATCATGGAACCTCAAGAGCCAGACTGCATCTTCCCTGCATCTTCCTACTGGGAGCAGCCAAGCCACAGGCATATGACTTAGGCTAGGCCAACACATGCTCCCGTCTGGAGCTTTGAAACTGTTGGTCAGTGACAAAGACCAACGGACAAAGTAGATATTATTTATGTCCATGTTTTCAACCACACAATGGCGAGAGCAGTGCAAGTCCAGAGGCAGAGGTGTCTGTGGCAATGTTCTGACATTTTTCCTTGGGGAGCATCTTCTTCCCTGGGTCCCTGCTTTATTTCCACACTGATGCAATGGCTTTTCTGCCAAT
The DNA here is from genome assembly GCF_000147115.1 of Myotis lucifugus. Lineage (NCBI taxonomy): Eukaryota > Metazoa > Chordata > Mammalia > Chiroptera > Vespertilionidae > Myotis > Myotis lucifugus. The sequence continues at coordinate 59,868,838 of NW_005871048.1, read as the reverse complement.
TCGATGGGCTACCTAACATCCATTTGGAAAGTTACTTGTGCAATTTAAAATGGAATTTCATCAAATTTCTCATTATCAAAATTAGAGTCCAGAATAAAACAATAATGAAAAACTGATCTTAGAATCCTACACACAAAAAATAATGATTCAATTTAAAAAAGAAAGAAAGCGTTTACTATCCACAGTTTGAATTAAAAAACAAAAACAGCCCAGCCAGTGTGGCTTAGCGGTTGAAGATGGACCTATGAACCAGGAGGTAGAGGTTCAATAACTGGTCAGGGCACATGCCTGGGTTGCAGGCTCAATCCCCAGTGTGGGGTGTGCAGGAGGCCGCTGATCAATGATTTTCTCTCATCATTGATGTTTCTATCTCTCTTTCCCTCTCCCTTCCTCTCTGAAATCAATAAAAATATATTTAAAATTAATGAATTAATTTTAAAAAAAGAGAGTAAAGGTTGTGTATAGGCCAGTGATGGCGAACCTTTTGAGCTCAGCGTGTCAGCATTTTGAAAAACCCTAACTTAACTCTGGTGCCGTGTCACATATAGAAATTTTTTAATGTTTGAAACCATAGTAAAACAAAGACTTATATTTTTGATATTTATTTTATATATTTAAATGCCATTTAACAAAGAAAAATCAACCAAAAAAATGAGTTCGCGTGTCACCTCTGACACGCTTGTCATAGGTTCGCCATCACTGGTATAGGCAATGAAAAAATCAAACCCGGAGAAAGAACAAAGGTAGGAGCAATGAGGAACAAATATATTGATAAATGTGGATAAATTTCAGAAAAAAAATGTTGAAATTGTTTTAATAATAATGAAAAATCAGGAAGGTACTTTAAAAAAATGTGAAAGATACTAGACAAATTTGACATAAAAAAGAAGTGATCAATGTTTAAACACCCTATGATAGTTGTATTGTTTAGGATAACTGTAATAGAATAAAGTTATCAACTTTAAACTTTATAAAGTACCCATTAAAAGGAAATAGGGCATCCTCATCTTTCAGAAAGCAGTAAACTGAACCCAAAAAGTTTAACATAGAATCAAACAGAAGTTAAATGCTGTTAAGTATGTTAGGCATATAAATAAGTATACACTTAATACAATACTACTACTAAGAAGAAAAACAGTAAGTACTAGCTTAAAAACAATTTGGCATAGTAGGCATGTAAAACTAGAAAACACATTAAGTGATAAAAGTTTGACCATTTTATGTTCTTATTATTCAGGACTAAGGTAGAGATATGAAGTTTTGACCACTGAGGTAAAAAATGCATGCAAAAAATTAAAAACAAACACAAATATAAAAAACATACAATATAAAAATTCCAAACTGGCAGAGAGAAATCCCAATAGACATCATTATGGGAGAATAAAAACAGAAAAAAAATAACAACAAAAACAAAAAGAACAAACACATAGTGCACATACAATACAAAATAAATTGTCAGTAATAAGCCAATGTATATTGGAATTCACATTAAACAATGGAATAAAATTATACGTTAGAAAAATAAATTTTCAGAATGTATAAAAAAGCTAAAAGTTAAAACTAATCTGTATGTGTATTATAAAAGAAGCATGTAAAATATTCTTCTATTGATATAATAGCATGGACAAAATATTCTAAAACACTTTGACCAAGAAAAATACATTATGAGGATGTCAATTTCAGGTAAACACTGACACTTATTGCCATTTTGGGCTGGATAATTATTTGCTGGGCAGGGGAGAGGGTTGCTGTCTATATGTTACAGAATGTGTAGCAGTATCCCTGGCCTCTAATAACTAAATGCCAATAACACCATATCCCCGCTTGTCACATTAGAACTTTCAACAATTGGCCCTTTTGGAATTTATGGCCTTGTTTTTTAATTAAAATAATAAATTCTATTTATAGTTTTATTAATATGAAGACTAATATAATGTATACTGGATTATATTTACTTTCATATTTTATTCTTTTTTTTCTTTTTTCTTTTTCTTTTTAATGCTCACCTGAGAATATTTTTCCATTGATCTTTTAGAGAGAATGGAAGAGAAAGGGAAAGACTGAGTGAGAGAAGCATAGATATGGAAGAAACACATTGATTGGTTGCCTCTTCTTGCACATGCCCTGACCAGGGCCCAGGCCGGGGAGGAGCTTGCAGCCAAGGTAGGTGCCCTTGACCAGAATCAAACCCAGGACACTTTGGTCCACAGGCCCATGCTCTACCCATTGAGCCAAACTGGCTAGGGATCAAATTTTATTCTTATTTAAAAATGCATTAAAGATTTTTCCTTTAAGTATCTTTGACCTTAGTGATTATGCCAACTGTAACTAATAGAGAATTTAGCTGAGCTGCAAAAAAAAAAAAAGTATCCAGATATTGACAAATGCCCCCAGGGGTCAAAGTAACCTCTAGTTTATCAATATTCGCACAGACACACACACAGGTGAGTACAATTATATAGCAGTATAATATGAATAAATACATATGATGTACCCATAATATATTTATTGCTTTGCATTGATGACCTTTTAAAAATTGTCAGTGTAGTCCTAACTGGTTTGGCTCAGTGGATAGAGCGTCGGCCTGTGGACTCAAGGGTCCCAGGTTCGATTCCGGTCAAGGGCATGTACCTTGGTTGCGGGCACATCCCCAGTAGGGAGTGTGCAGGAGGCAGCTGATCAATGTTTCTCTCTCATCGATGTTTCTAACTCTCTATCCCTCTCCCTTCCTCTCTGTAAAAAATCAATAAAATATATTTTTTAAAAATCAATAAAAATATATTAAAAAATAAATAAATAAAATTAAAAAATAAAATTGTCAGTGTAGCGTTAAGAAAGGCTATATAATGAATGCTACAGCTGTTTAATCACTTAAACATTTTTAAATTATGCAAATAAAATACCATTTATTCTCTAAAAATATGACTAAATTATAAAGCATTACAAATTAAATGAAATATAAGCCAAACCATGTTTCTTTTTAATGCTTTCAAGTTCCTATAGGATGGATCTAAATAGTTAAATTTCTATTACAACTATTGAGAAAGTTATATCCATATAAAACTGAGTACCATAATTAATTTCACATGCCATCATGTCATCACACTGTCATCTGTATAAAATTTAAATGTCATGTTTTGATACAGAAAGTTTTCCATTTTAAGAAAGTTATGATAAAAAATGTTCATAAAATTGCCGAAACCGGTTTGGCTCAGTGGATAGAGCGTCGGCCTGCGGACTGAAGGGTCCCAGGTTCGATTCCGGCCAGGGGCATGTACCTGGGTTGCGGGCACATCCCCAGTGGGAGATGTGCAGGAGGCAGCTGGGTGATGTCTCTCTCATCGATGTTTCTAACTCTCTATCTCTCTCCCTTCCTCTCTGTAAAAAATCAATAAAATATATTTAAAAAAAAAAAAATGTTCATAAAATTATCATCTTGACAATATTAAATGACAATTGGGACCATTTCTTGCTGTGCATTTAATTTAAATTCAGAGTTCATGATGACATTAAAGCTATCATATTTTTTTCCCCAAAAAGCTTAAACCTTGTCATTCATTTTTACATAATGTAGTCTCTTTTTAACCTCAAAACCATCTTTTAATTTAAAACTACAGTACCCCATATTCAAAGAGATTTGAAGGTTCTCTTTTAAAGAAAGAAAAAATATAGGACAATGACAGTAATAGTGATGATGAAAGGGGGATTTCATGCACTATTACTAGAAACTAATTTTCATTAAAGAATCAGATGTGTTATGATTTCTTCTTTGGCAGTGCCGTAACTAATCCCTCTTCCCACGAAGAGGTCACTTAACTGTTTCAAGCATCGTTGGTTTTTATTACTTGAGGGACTTGGCAAGATGATTTCTTAGTTCCATTATATTGCCAGAATTCCTTGCTTATCCTCCATATGTATTCTGTTTTTCCATAAAGCAAAAATTGTGAATAATTCCATAGAGTCTATACTCCTCTACACACAAATGTAAGATGTAGGTAGGGAGGTGAGGGAGACTGGTAGAATTTTAGAACTAACCTCTTAACAGATATAAGCAACATCTTCTACATATTATGGTTTATATCTAAAAAATTCTAAGTTATAAGCAGATACACCAAAAAATGCAGGAAAGTAAATATGAAGAATGTAATTCGTTTATCCTGAAAATTTTTAAGTTTTTATAAGCTTTTATTATAAACTATATGTTAATATTAATGTGCCCCTAAACCTAGAATAATATTGTTAATAGTTAAGTAGGAATACAAATTTTGGTCTCTTACCTCTTGTTTATTACGTCAATTCCCTTCTCTTTTATATATCAAACTAGAGGCCCGGTGCATGAATTCGTGCACGGTGGGGTCCCTTGGCCTGGCCAACATTCGAGGCCTATCTGGGAGCCTGCCAGCAGGGGGGAGGGGCCACAGAGGTTGGTTGGTGGGGGGTAGGGGCCGTGAAGGAGGTGGGCCAGCCAGCTAGGGGGAGGGTCCACAGGAGGTTGGCTGTGGAAGCACACTGACCACCAGGGGGCAGCTCCTGCGTTGAACATCTACACCCTGGTGGTCAGTGCGTGTTATAGTGGCTGGTCAACTGGTTTTTCTGGTTGTTCTGGTCGTTCGGTCGTAATGGTCACTTAGGCTTTTATATATATAGACTAGAGGCCCAGTGCACAAAAATTTGTGCACTCGGGGGGGAGGGGAGTTCCTCAGCCCGGCCTGTGCCCTCTCGCAGTCTGAGACCCCTCAGGGGATGACCACCTGCTGGCTTAGGCCCGCTCCCCAGGGGATTGGGCCTAAGATGGCAATCAGACATCCCTCTGGCAGCCTGGCAGCCCTCGGGGGATGTCCACTTGCCAGCGGGGAGCAGGCCTAAGCTGCAGTCGGACATCCTTAGCACTGCTGAGGAGGCAGGAGAGGCTCCCACCACCATCGCTGTACTGGCAGCCATCAGCCTGGCTTGTGGCTGAGTAGAGCTCCTCCCATGTGAGAGTGCCCTGACAACCAGAGGGCAGCTCCTGCATTGAGCGTCTGCCCCCTGGTGGTCAGTGTGTGTCATAGTGACCAGTCATTCCCAGTCCTTCTGCTGTTAGGGTCAGTTTGGATATTACCTTTTTACTATATAGGATAGAGGCCTGGTGCACGGGTGGGGGCCGGCTGGTTTGCCCTGAAGGGTTTCCTGGATCAGGGTGGGGATCACGCTTGGGTGCCTGACCAGCCTGGATGAGGGGATGATGGCTGTTTGCAGCTGGTCACACCCCCTTTAGGGTGGGGGTCCCCACTGGGGTGCCTGGCCAGTCTGGGTGAGGGGCTGAGGGCCGTTTTCAGGCTGGCGGGTGACTGAAGCTCCCAACCTCTCCTTTTTTTCTTTTTTTTTTAATTCTTGGATTTATTTACCTTCTATGGCTGTCACTGGAGCTGAGAGCTGGCTTTAGCTCTGAGGCTCAGCTCCAGCTCTGAGACCTTGGCTGCTGAAAGCAGGTATCTGGGCTTTGTTTAGCTTCTATAATTGAAACACTGTTGCAACTCCAGCTCTGAGGCCCGGCTGGCTGAAAGCATGTTTCTGGGGATTGTTTAGCTTCTATAATTGCAACATAGTTGCTTAGAGTGCAGCTCAGAGCTGGGCGGCAGCAGGCGGGGAACCTTGGCTTCCTCCATCACTGGAGCAAGCAAGCCTCCTGTTTGCTTCAGCTGCCTGGCTGCCGGCCGCCATCTTGGTTGGCAGTTAATTTGCATATCACCCTGATTAGCCAATGGGAAGCATGTCAGAGGTACGGTTAATTACCATGTTTGTCTATTATTAGATAGGATAATGCAATGTGGACAATATCTACTTTGAAATATCCTGAATAAACACAGAATTTCCTTTATTTCTTATATGAGATGTTTTGCCAGTTAAAGAAGTCATTTATATGTTATTAAAATAATATGTATTTATGAGCACAATGTTTAGCTAATCACATTTACTACTTAAAGTATAGAAAGCTTATTACCAGTAGTTGTGTGTTGATAGAAATACTTCTAGTGTGTACACTTGGTTTAAATTTTACCAGTTACATATGATTAAATATTTGTAATGTACACCAGTAAGGAATACTACTTTTTGCAACTACAACCTGAATATCAAGGATATATTTTTTTTAGCAAATATGAGATACATGCAATACAGCCAATGGATAGTGCTAAAAATAAGGATTCAAATGTATTCAAAATAATACTTTCTGGTATGTAACATAGTATTCCATTTTTACACCATTCTTTTTTTAATTGGTAATATGTTCTAATATACCCTTTATGGAGGGTGTAGATATTAAGTTTTAAAAAATGCATTTTTATCTAATCCCTCTAACTGAATCAATATCCTAAAATTTCAGAAGTATCCAAATTAAATAAAAATACAGTTTTAGTCAAAATAATGCTAAGAATTACTATGTTGAAATAATAAACTTTTATAAAGTAAAAATCATAAATTCAAAAACAAATGGTAACTGAAAAATTATTGGTAACATATTACTGGCAAATAATTATTGTACTATTATATACAACAGTACTAATTGGTAAGTTAAAGAGGCTAACTAAAAAAATATAAAATGAAAAAAGAATATATATATATATATATATATATATATATATATATATATATAAAATGAAGGGCCATGAAGTGTTAGTAAAAATATTCATAGCCCAAAAATATGAAAAACATGATCAATTTCATTCATAATAAGAGAAATGGAAATCAACATTACAAGGAGATGTAATTTTTCACTGATATATTTACAAAATTCCAACTTTTACAGTCCTATCTGTGGGTATTGCTTAGAAATACAATCCCTCTTATACATCACTGAGAGCTCTGCACATACTACAATACCTATAGAGAGGGATCAAGTAATTTCTACCAAAATTAAAGATTCATTGATCTTTGAATCAGAATCTTACTTCTAGAAATCTCTCTGTAGATATACCTATATATATGCTAAATTATATGTGTACCAAGACATTTACTATACTCTTGCATGTAATGTAACAAAACAACAATAAAAACATTACACCAGAGTTAATGAACATTCATTCATTAGAATGAATATGGGGAAGTAGTATGCCAGCAAAACTGATGAAGTAAAGACCTCCAAAAAATTATCTCTCCCATAAAAGCAGTGATTAGTGAGAGATATTTTTTGTATCAATAATTATCACAATCTAACATGACTACAAAAGGTTATAGTTTACGGAGTACTTCCCAGTGAATTACCACATTTGCTCATTCTAATGGGAACTGAGATTGATACTGTGTGAACAAAGATGAAATAGTCCCAAAACCGGCTTTGAAAGTATTCACAGTAGAGTAGGCAAGATAGACATTTTAACCGGAAGCTCACAAACATGTCCTGTAAATTATCATTAGTCAATATTGTAGACTTTGCAGGCCTTATTCTTTCTTGCCACTACTCAGTTCTACCACTGTAGCTTAAAAATAGCCACATGCAAAACATAGATGCTGAGTGTAGCTGTATGCTAATAAAACATTATTTATGCAAACTGAAATTGGATTTCATATTAATTTTGAGTGTCACAAAATATTATTTTAAAAACTTAAAAGCTGTTTTTACCAATCCAAAAATAAAACAAAACTTCTTTAGTAAGCAAGTGAAACCAAAACATGCAACTGGCTGAATTAGGCATACAGGCTGTAGTTTAAATTACCTATGATCTCAACAATAAACCAAACTCTCTAATATACTTGAATTAGTAATTGAAATGTCAAACAGTATTTCCTGGTTTTACATGTAAGGGAATAGAAATGCAGGAAAATAAATAGACTTGCCAGTTTTAATACAGATAATTAAGCAGAGAAGCTGTAACTCAAACCCAGCTCTTTGCTCCCTAATCATTATTATCTCATGAAGGCAATGAGTCTACTCAACAATAGGTGTGATGTATGGTAGCCCTTTTAGGTTATGTGTGACATCTTAAATAAAATTATATTCTTGTTTTAATGGGATTTACTCCACACTGTTCAACTTTTGAAAAACTAAAAAATAGACTACATGGTCTATGGTGTTTTTAAATGATTTTCAAAAAGAGAGAACCCTGCCTGGCTGGTTTTGCTTAGTGGTTGAGCATCAACCTCTGAACCAGGAGGTCATGGTTTGATTCCTGGTCAGGGCACATGTCCAGGTTGTGGGCTCAATCCCCAGTGTGGCGCATGCAAGAGGCAGCGGATCAATGATTCTTTCTCATCATTAATTTTTCTTTCTCCCTTCCTCTCCCTTCCTCTCTAAAATCAATAAAAAAAATAAATTAAAAAAAGAGAACCCTTTTGTTTCAAAACTATAATGATATTACCATATAATTTGTTCCAGGAGTGGAGGGTTTACTCTCTAACAAATATGCTATTATATCTTCAGTATACTAAATATTCAATTATGTAAAAATATCTTTAACAAGTCTATGAGCTTAAATTAATAAGATATAGACACATGTTAGTTTTGGTATTGGATTTCTCATGACTATTTCATTCTGGAAAAAAATTATGGAGCATCAAATATACATACATATAAAATATATATAATCTGTATATATGTGATCCATATA
>NW_005871048.1:59796192-59860035 GCF_000147115.1 Myotis lucifugus | reverse complement strand
TGATGTACTTCTAAATACGAGACAGCTTACTGTCCAGGTGGCTCTGTATAATTGGAGTGTTCGTACCATGCACCAAAAAAGGTTGCAGTTTCAACCCGAGGTCAGCGCCCATACCTAGGTTGCAGGTTCAATACCCAGTCAGCGTGTATATGAGAGGCAGATCAATCGATGTTGCTCTTTAAGAAAATTTATAACAGTAAATCTATAAAGAGCCTGACTGATGTGGCTCAGTGATTGAACATCGTCCTAGGCGCCAAGTGGGGTGATAAGGCCAGCAGAGGTAGGGCAGTTAGCAGTGATCAGCCAAATGGGCAGTAGTTGGCGGCCATCAGGCTGGCAGGCAGAATGGTTAGGGGCGGTCAGGCAGGGAGGCAGGTGAGCGGCTTAGGAGCCAGCAGTTCCCGGATTTCGAGAGGGATGTCCGACTGGCAGTCGGACATCCCCCAAGGAGTCCCAGATTGAAGAGGGTACAGGACAGGTTGAAGGATACCCTCCTCATGCACGAATTTCGTGTACTGGGCCACTAGTCTATAATAATAAAAGGGTAATATGCTAATTAGACCCAAGGTCTTCCAGATGTCATTCTGGGCATCCTTCCTGATGAAGTCGGGGCCAGAGGGAAGCCAGCCTGGGTCCTGGGTACCTGCAGGCAGCCTGAGGGAAGCCAGCCTGGGTCCCGGGGGCCTGTAGGCAGCCCGAGAGAAGCCAGTCTGGGACCTGGGTGTCTGTGGACAGCCTGAGGGAAGCCAGCCCGGGTCCCAGGTGCTGGAGGGAAGCCAGTGCCGGCAGCAGGGGGAAGGAAGGGCTACTCTTGCTCGAATTTTCATGCATCGGGCTTCTAGTTTGCTTCATAATGTGAAATATAACTATGCATAAAAAATTAAAATGAAGAACTTAAGGATACTCCTGATGGAAATTTTTTTGTTCTTTTTCCCTCTCCTTTTTAAGGATTATAATAAAGGGACTATGAAGTTCATAACAAAAATACTTTTTTAATAATTCAATATGCTATGCTTTTATTTTATACATGTTTTCCCATTTACTTCATGGGATACTTTGTAGGAAAAAACAATATATGGGATGAAAATAAGTTTTTTGGTCTCGTTTTCATATGCATATGAGGATGATGGAATTGTTTGAGATCTTTTTTTGTGTGTTCCATATTCTGACTCCACAGCTCCTGGCTTGCATGGAAAATACAGCTGCAACCCAGCCCCCATTGGACGAAGGGGGGAACAGATGGCTTGTGATCTTGTACTGCCTACACATTAAGGCAGCACCATGGCTTGGATTAAGTACTTTTTTTTTTTGGTACTGACAATGCTAAAGTGAAAATAAATAGTCAAGCAGGGAGACGGAGCCTCCAGTTATGGAAATTCAACCGCTGTGCTTGCTGTTTCTCTCATAGGTACAGAGCTAACTTAAGTGGGGCTGCTTCCTAGATCGATGAGTAATTCATCAGAAGACCTCTACACTTCCCACTCAATTGTTCTCCCTAGAGCCCGGATGACACATGCTTAAACTGTCCCATTTACTGAGCACACAATTTCCTATAGGGTTTGGTAAGCCATTAAGTTGTTTTGTCTGGTATGAGAGAAAGGAAAGTTGGCCTAAATTTACTGATCATTTTATCAACTTCATTTAACAAAACCTGTTCATTTAGTGTATATTTAATTTATTTAAAATATATCAAAAATTTTATGGAATATAATTTGGGGGGTTAGAAAAAAATCCATGTGCTTATAAAGGCTGACAAATTCAAATACAATCTCTGTAATAGAACTATATTTATTAATATAGTGATGATATAGCATCTTCTTTTTAGCCTCATGAGTATTTGCAATAAATTTTAAAAAATGCAAATATTAATGTACTGATAAATGACTTTGTGAATATACCTGCATGGTAATAAAGATACAATTACTTAATTGTGCACTCAATTAAGTGTTTTCATTTTATATATGAGAACAGAAAGGGTAAAATGTTGGTAAAGAACATTCAGTCTAGAATGCATGGACCAATGTTTAGAGAGATGTGATTTGATTGGTAAGATTCATTTTTTGCAATCTTTATTTTAAACTGTTTAGTTTAACTTGTAGCATTCCATAACATAATTCACTTACCACTCCATATCTCTTCAAACCCAACTCCCATTTAACCCTAATAACACTTCAAAATTTTCCCAAGGAGGAAAAACAAACCAAACATCAAAAACTTACCTTTCCAACATATTGTGGATCGGGTCCCATATGTTCTTCTAAAACAAAGAACTGATTCCAAACCCATCCCCTTTTGGGACGATGGTGGACTTCGGTCTCTCCTTCGATGTGCTTGGTTTGATTTCTGGTCACCTTGATGGAGCTGTGGTGAGCAGTTCCATAACACCTCTGCACAAAACAGAGACACACGAGGACTGGACAGATGCAAGATGTGCTCGTAATTTTCATTGTAAGATAACTTTCCAGTTCACAGTTTTCTTTCTTTTCCTTGTTGCCTACAAATGCTTAATGAGCATTCAAGAGAGAAGCCAAAACATCCTTTGGAAGGACAGTCCAAAGTAGAGTGTTTAGCGTGTCCATGATTTAACCGTCCACCAGGAAAAGGTCAGATTGCATTTACATCCTGAAACACTTCAGAGATTCAAAACTGCAGTGGTCTGATTCTTAGTCTTCACAGGAGGTGAACACAGGCAACCATTTTCCACCTAATGGAAAGAGAGAAAATTACATACAGAACAAAACTTGGTAGGTTTAAGTATTTGCTCTGAATGCAAAATATACTATTATGCAGTATGATGCTGATAGGAAAGAACATGTGCAGATTATTATATAGACATCCATAAGCCTGTACACTGCACATGTTTTTCATGGACCTTCCTACCTTTACTACTAATCTTCATATACATTTAGACTAAATGTATATTTAGGATATTTATATGTTTCTTGGAACAACAAAAATGCAGCCCTAGGGAGTGTTTAAATGTTCAAAAACTGATGATGAGTGTGTGCACATGCTTGAGTGTAGTATGATTGCTTACAATACATGATCTACTAGGGACTCCATGCTAAGTGCAAATGTTTTGTTTGTTTGTGTTTATTCAGTTTTGTTGGATGTGATAAAACTGTACTGGACATTAATTGTCTACTATATGTGACTCACTGAACTTCAACAAAATACACTATAGAGTTGAAAAATTGTCACAGACCATGACAACAATTCAACAGGCACTTAAGCTGCTTAGTAAGTAAAATAAAACAAAAAAGGACGATGGCTGGAAAAATGAAACTGAAAGTTACTCCATTCTCAGAGAGCAGATGGGCACAATCGATTGTGAGTAAGAATATCAACTGGCTCGGTCATGGCTTGCATGGATTTTGATAGGCCCGCAGATAACTACTCTATGGCGCAGTCTTAACATACAGGTGAGGCATATATTAAAGCATGGGAATAACACTACACATAATTGTAGTGTTATTAATTGTATATTTGTAGCCTTCCAAGGTAAGTTGTAAGGGAAAAAAAAAAGAGGGTGGCAAAAAGAACGTAAAGGAAAAAGGTTTTGTTTTTCAAATGAAATGTTGCAGACTTGGACTTAGGTTTTAGTACAATTGGACAATAAAGTAAAACTTGAGCAAGATTTCTGGAAGATAAGAAATCATTTGGTAGAGAAAATGGTGACTGATATTATTAGCTTATTGAAAAATAAAACTGTGTAGCAAGTTCTGCTGCCTTTATGTGTGTGTGTGTATTTCAGTATGTGTTTAGAAAAATTATACTGATTCAAGATTATAGCTATTCCATCTTGCAAAAATATTAGATGAATCACTTTCTCAGTCTATTAAATTTAACCCTGTAAATCAGCCACAAACTGAAATGTGGATCTAAATGAATCACAAAATGTTTGACATGACAATATAAATTATTTCAAAAATTGAGCATAAATAATCAGTCATTATATACCTCTTTTATACAGTTGGTAAAAATGTTTATAATGAGTAGAAAATGAATAAAAAAAAATCACATGAGCCTGGCCGGCGTGGCTCAGTGGCTGTGCATCAACCTATGAACCAGGAGGTCACAGTTCAATTGCCAATCAGGACACTTGCTCAAGTTGTGGGCTCAATCCCCAGTGTGGGACACGCAGGAGGCAGCCTGTCAATGTTTCTTTCTCATCATTGATGTTTTTATCTCTCTCTCCTTCTTCCTTCTTCTCTGAAATTAATAAAAAATGATACTTTTTTTTTCTTTTTAAATCACATGAGGCCCAGAACAAGGTGCTTTCCCTACCAGTATATTTGTCCACAAATTAGGGTTAACAGTAATGTTGACTTCACAGTTGTGCAAGTATTGTATTGGACAAGAACTGGGAATTCATTTTAATCATCTGGGAAATAAAATTAAATTTTGTTATACTTTTGAAAGTAAAGAACATTTTTTCACTCAATGAGAAAAATAAGGGGACATATGTAATACTTTCAACAATAAAGATTAAAAAATAAAAAGACTTAAAAAGAGAAATGCAATTCTAGTTCCAACATAGTAAGAGCATAGAAAAGTCAGAAAATATAGGTTTTCTTCCTCTTTTTGACAATTTACTTACTATATGTACTTATGTGAATCATATAATTTCTTCAAGTCTCAATTTTCTCATTGTGTTGTAAGTAATTTTAATATCCTTTCCAGTTTATCTAATAAATTGGATGATTTTATATTGAAGTTTTCTTTCTTCTTTTAAATAACAAATTTCAAAATAAGAAACTTTAACTAGCCTTTCTTCTTTGAAGTAAAGTTGATGAATATACAGAAGGTTTTATCTTAATACTTTCACACCACTTGGTGTGATTGTTAAATGAAATTAACATCTTTTCTTTTTATGCTAAGTTGTTTTACAAAGCATAATTCATGAGTAAAGGGTGAAAAAGTGGCTTTTGTAATGCATTACTGATATATTGAATGAGATTTTTAAAAAATAATGATCTTATGTTCTATTCTAAAAATATATAAATACATTTTAATCTATATATTCATTACATGCTTGTGAATATCTATTACAACAGTTATAAAAAGTGGTGAATAAGGATATGTGGAATGAAAGAACTACTGTACTTTTGATACTAATTTTATTTACTATATCATGAGAGGACAGACTCCATATATGAAAATGTTCTGCTCTACTTCTGGAAATCAACCCTTGTATAGGTGAAAAAGAATAAAAATAAAAATAATAAAACCAATGAATGAGAATACCACAATAGAAATACACTGTAGACTCTTGTCATTTTTTTTTTACTAAGCAGCATTTAAACACCCATCCTCTTTTCATGGAACACTTCAATATGGGAATTCTGATGACAGAGCCTTAACTTTCACCTTGAAACACCTAGGAACCAGACACGTTCTTCTTCTAACTTTTGTTTTCAATATATTTTTATTGATTTCAGAGAGGAGGAGAGAGGAAGAGAGAGAAACGTCAAAAATGAGAGAGAATCATTGATTGGCTGCTTCCTGCGTGCCTCACACTGGGGATTGAGCCCACAACCCAGGCATGGGCCCTGACCGGGAATCCAATTGTGACATTCAGAGGTCAATACTCAACCACTGAGCCACGCCAATCGGGCTCATCTTCTAACTTTTTAATCAGAAATTGCATTTGTGACATACAAGTTAGTCACACACTCCAACACCCTGGAACAAATGATGGATGTATGTAGTGAAAATTAAGAAACATTTCACAGCAGTGTAAGGGTCTCAACAGCCAGATGTAGCGGTGGTCAGTCTAGCAGCTATGATGGATAAAGTCAGTGATAGCTGCACAAATTAAGAGTGATTCTACACAGTTTCAGTGGCAAGTACTTAATATTATTTCTTACTGCCTCATTTCTATTGGTATTTACTCTTGGATAAACCTAATTGTTAAGGCTCCTCATCAATTTTGATGGCTATACAATATGCTTCCAATAAATGTATTCGCTGCTGTCCACAGCCAAGTTGACTTTTACTGTTTGAAAACAAGAACCTTCTCTGTAAAAAGCATTATTTTCATAAAACAAAAAAGTATTTCCAAATAATGCATTACTTGTAATAGTGTGTAATGCAGGCCTCTCTCCTCTGTTCAGTACTTAATCTCAGTGATGCATCTTTGCTGCAAGAGACTAGTCCTCTTGCTTCTGTGACTATTCCCTCTTTGGTAGTAGAATTGGTGACACTGTACTTAGTCAAAAAACATGACCTCAAATGTCCATTTTATAGAAAACTATCACATTTATGTGAGCATTTTACTCTCTGAGCTTCGCAGTTCTCATTTATGGAGAAAGATTCGTATTTGAATTATCTTTAAGAATGTTCAGCTATCTAATTCTTTGACTTTCTGATTTAATAACCATGCTTCATTTACAAATGACTTTTCTTACTTACAGAGTTACTCACATTGCCCAAGGTTAAATATCAGCCGTTTATAACTCTTCAATACAGTCATTCTGACAGAGAGCACTGAAGAAACACTATTTTCAACAAAATAATTCTCACATTTACCCCAAAAGTAACTGCTTGTAACTTGGTCTTTTGACTGACTTTTCTTACCAATATGTTCTTGGATTATAAACTTGAGATTCCAAAGAGGTGTAGAGAATGTCTTAGGTTTTCTCTCTCTTGTTTTATAAGAAACTTTCTTTGCTTCTTTTCTTGTTTTGAAAATGTCTTTGTTAAAAATACTTTGTCAATTTTATTTCATGAATCTGCCATTCCATTCTCCATATGTGTGGGGTGATATATTATTTTACATATTCAAAAAGCCTAGAGTTATAATTGCCATCATTTTCCCAACTATGGCATTATACATTATTGGTAGGAATGTATCTGACTTTGCAGAGAGCAAGCTTAGTTTAAATAGAAAATGTCAAAGGAAGATAGAGTATGATGGAAAGTCCATATATTTTGGAACTGCTTTCACTGTGAGATGTATAGGATATCCTGTATGGAGAAGCACATGTCAATGGGAACATGTTGCTTAATGCACATTTGTCAGACTGCAAATCCATCAGATGAAAAGGCTGTTCCTCATGAGAAGATGACTCATCTTGAATGAAACTTAACTCTCCCATGATGAATTATTAAAATCCATCACACTGTCAGGCAGATTTAAGTATAAGGAAACTTAAATTAGGTTTGAATTCTGATGTACTTATATAAGATGAAAGTTATAAGTCCTTAACACAAGCCAATGTTTTACTTTAAGAAATAAATTTTTATTATGTGTTTGTATATGTATGTATGTATTTACTTACTTATGTTCAGGATGTGTGTTCTAAAACTTTCAGTTATTTTTTGGGTTAGTGATTACAAGCCCAACACCCACTGCTTGCAAGGTGCATTATCAGATATTTGTCTGACCCTGAATCTATGGTTTCCATCATTTCAGATCCAATGATCAACAATATCAATATCATTCTCCTGTTCTAAGTCTAGCTCTTGTTTAATTTCCATTGATATTGACTTCTGAATTTTTGTTTCACCTTCTTGTCCTTTACTCTTTATATTTAACATTTTCTCCACAACTTTGGACTTTTTCCTTCTCAATTGATAATTTATGTGTTTAATAATTAATCATACTCTTCTCTATCAGTGTCAATTGAATTAAATAGCTCCTGCTTAGTCAAAATCTAATACTTATAAACCACATGGAATTGTAGAAGGCTCCACCTAAATTTGTTGCAATTTTATTCCCAAATTGTCTCTCAAATAGATATTTTCACTTGTAATCTGACCATTTCAAAATATTCTCATAGCACCAAGATTTGGACATAATAAATTGCATTTGCTTGAAGTATACATACATATATGTACATATGTATTAAAATGTGACTCTAAAATATGATGAAATATGTAAATGACAAATAAATTAGGAAGCATTAACTTTTACATATTGTGTTTTTCTGTTGGAAATATTCACTTAAACTTCATAGAGATGGTGATGAAAACATTAAATCTGTGATTACAGGTATTGCTCCCTGAATGGCTCATTCAATTCTGATTTTTTTTTCTTTTTTTAAATATATTTTTATTGATTTCAGAGATGAGGGGAGAGGGAGAGACAGATAGAAACATCAATGATGCGAGAATCAGTGACTGGCTGCCTCCTGCACACCCCCCCACTGGGGATCCAACATGCAACCCAGGCATGTCCCCTGACTGGGAATCAAACTGTGACCTCCTGGTTCATTGATCGATGCGCAACCACCGAGCTATGCTGGCCAGGCTCAATTCTAATTTTCTTAAGAGCCTTACTGTCCAAACTCTATTTAGTAAACCTTATCCTCTGAGACCTAGACTAAAGGGTATGGGTCTTTTGTGTTCTTCACATCTGAGAAAGTGGTAGTCAGAGGTTCCTTTCATGCTATCTTCTCAAGGATATATGTGTACAAACAGCCTTGGAAGAAAGCTAGAACCGTCCTTCCAGGCAGAGGGCAAATTTGTTTTTTGACAGGGCATGATCTTCTTCTAGGTTGGAGAAATGTGCTAGCAGACCCCATACAAAACTGGGAATTTATCATTCAGGATTCCTCAACTGTGTGTGTGTGGCCTGTACCTGGGCTTCTCTGAGTTGCCCCAGCGGATATGAGGAGCAAGGAAAACTGAAGGTACCTTCTGCACTATGGGTAAGATAGTCTTGTTTCCGATGCAGTCTCATATTCTCTGCCAGCACCTATTAATCTTTTGTAGCATAACTTATTAGCTTGAAAGTAAGGCAAGATCTCAAATCCTTCATGTAAAATTCTGGCTATCATAGTTCAATGTAACTGCTCTTTCTCAATATTGCAGACCAGCATTCTAAGTATTTACATAGGAACCATTTAATGTGTTCTTTGTGTCATATTTTGTAGGGCTTTCATGCCATGTCTATGTAATTTCCATCTCCAGTATTGGCTAGTGAAGTCCCTTTCAGATTGTCACCATTAAATAAACATTTGTTGAATGTAGTAATAAATAAATGGGAAATAGACAAAGTAATTCAGGGTTTGTACAACACGAGTGGTGTTAAAATGCCAAGTTTCAATTGAAAGTAATTAATTGTAAGAACATGTTACAGAAAAACTTTTAGAAAGCGCTCTTTGATTTGGTTAACATTATACTTTGATTTTCACTTAAAAGCCTGTCACAATCAAAGAAACAAAAGTACTGGAAAACAAACAGTTACATTTTATCAACAAAAACCTGCTTTTTCTCTCAGGTTCTTTTAACATAGAGAAAATTAGAAATTAAGGAAGCCACTCAAATATTGAGTCAAATGTGCATTAATAAACTTTGCAATGGCTTATATTCTGTAACATTATCAGTCACATCTTATTCATTACATGGTGCAAAATATGTGCATGAAATATTTCTACTATATTGACTAAAACACTATGAAAATAGCCCTGGCAGGTATGGGTCTGTTGGTTGGGCTTAGTCCCGTACACCGAAAGTTTGCTGGTTCGATTCCTGGTTAGGGAACATGCCCTGGTTGCTGGCTCAATTCCCAGTGGGGGGCATGCAGGGAGGCAGCCAATCAATGATTCTATCTCATCATTAATGTCTCTCTCTCTCTCCTTCTCCCTTCCACTCTGAAATCAATGTATATTTAAAAAGTAAATTTTAAATGGTTATTTAGTTTGATATTATAAATAAAAAATACTAAAGGAATCCTACTGGTGCAAAGATTCCTAGTGTTCTCACTCTCTGGTTTCTGGCACTGAATATCCTATGTATCTTGCCAAACAAAAGTTCCTATACTCCACTTCCCCAGTACAAAGACTACGTTTCCTAGCCTCTCTTGTAGTTGAATATTGTTCAATTACTAAGTTCTAGCCCATGGCATACAAGCAGAAGTACTGTCTGTTAACTTCCCAGGAAACTTCCTCAGAAGACTGTTGACATGCATTTTATCTTCTCTTTCCCCTCCTTCTATTTTGCCACGTGAATCCTGGGTGTGTGACTAGAATGAGTATCATAGCCTGGAGAGACAAGAACCAAGTAACTGTATCCCAGAGGACCTTACAGAGCAGCTGTCAGATGAGCTCTGGGCTGCCTTCCTCTGAGTTAAGAGAAAAAAAAGTCAGCCTTTTTAAAGCCACAGTCAGCCTGGCCACAGTGGCTCAGTGGTTGAGCATAGACCTATGAACCAGGAGGTCATGGTTCCATTCACAGTCAGGGCATATGCCTGGGTTGTGGGCTTGATCTCCAGTGGGGGGTGTGTGCAGGAGGCAGCCGATCAATGACTCTCTCTCATCATTGATGTTTCCTTCTCTCTCTCCCTCTCTTTTCCTCTCTGAAATCAATTATATATATATATATATATATATATATATATATATATATATATATATATATATAATTTTTTTTTAAATACAGCCACAATCATTTTGTGTTCCTATTTCTCAGAGCTGAACTTAACGCTACTTTAACAACCATTGAGCTGAGGCAGGATATTCTCCATGGTTTTGTATTTGGGGTAGGGTTTGGGGAATAAAGTACAGGGGAAGGAAAGAAAGGAAAGGAAAATCGGAATGAAAAACATGGGAAGATGGCACTCTATTATAAATTCCAGAGAATTTATTTTCGGTGATAGTCTGCTCTGCAATTTTCATCACAGATATTAAAATATGAAGATCTTGCTTTCCTCTCTTCTTCCTCTGAAGTCAGAAGTCCTACTTCATGCTTATCTGTGTCATTGGCAGCATAGATATTATGCAATGCACATGGCAGGGGTGACACTTGTCCAAAGGTCTCCTCTAATGCCTTTCCCATTGATATATTTCCTATAGCTACATATAACACCCTCCCTGCTTAAAATTCTTCTATGTTGACATCACGTCCAGAATAACTAAAAAAAACTTTCATATGAAATCCATAGCTTTTTGATATTTGGTACCTTTCCATCTCTCTCATCCAGGAAATCCCATGACTTGCTCACATTTTAATATGCTCACTGTCTCTTGGCTATACTGTGCTCTTGCTAGCCTTGATGCCTCTGTATAAGCTTTTTCTTCTAAATAAAAAGCCCATTTCTCTGTTTTAATTATAAAAAAAAAGTCAGTCTCCCAAGCAAGACCTTAGATCCCAGCCACTCTGTTCCCAAAGTCCCTTGTTCTCTAATTCTCATGAAGGAATTCAGAATATGCCACTTCAGAACAGGCCACTTTGGCATATATATTATTTTAAGTTAAAGGCACTTGTAAAACACCAGATACAAAAAAGGAACTCTGACTTCCTAAAATTAGGAAATAAAACTCCCATATAAAAGATGTTCTCCTTATACAAGAAGGAAAGAAACATTCTTTCACCAAGAATGGTCAAGGCCAACAGAAATCTGTATAAGTAAACATTGCTAAATAAACTCGTATCCTTCCAGTCGCTTCTTTAACCAATTAACTAACTTATGACCTGTCACTTTTTTTTTAAATCCTCACCTGAGGATATTTTTTTTCCATTAATTTTTATAGAGAGTGGAAGAAAGGGGAAGATAGAGAGAAATATCGATGTGAGAGAAACACATTGATTGGTTGCCCCCAGATGAAGGCCCGGGCTGGGGAGGAGCCTGCAACCGAGGTACATGCCTTTGACTGGAATTGAACCCAGGACCTGTATCCACTGAGCCAAACTGACTAGGGATGCTCTGTCGCTTTTCTACAATTTACTCTTCTCTTTGTCTAACTCATAAGTGCCCAGCTTAAACTGCTTCTCTGGGTCTTCATTTCCTAATGAGGGCCCCATGTCATGTATAAATTATAGTAACTACGGTAATATGCTTTTGTCTTGTTAATATTTCTTATTACAGGAACCCCAGTAAAGAACCTAAAAGGTAAAAGGATTTTTTTCCTCCCTTACAATCATATTTATCACATGACATACATTCTTTGTATGTCTTCCAAACTAGAAGGTACCACCTACCAGAATTAAAATTTGATCTCTGTTATCTTAATAACACAATCTTGTACAAATAGTCAAGACTCAGTTAAATGAACAAATAAAACCAATTTGTGCTTGCACCAGTTCTGAGCATCTCATGTACTAGTCATGTGACCTTAGCCAAATTTCTTATACATAGAATAGGACTAATAACCTCATGGCATCTTTATGAGAATTAGTAAGTGTTGTGGACACCATCAAGGGAACCTGGATGATTCCGTCAAAATTGCTGGGAAAATAAAAATAAATATATGGCTCTTAAAAGTAAGAACAGCATTCTCTTTACAGGAAATATTGTGTTATATGCATCATGTCAATGTATTAGAATTATTTTCCATGATCTGAATATAAGAATATATTTTAATTATAATCTGGATTTTATATACCCTGAAAAGAAATTAAAGCTAAACATGAAGAAACAGTATTTGCATAATGTCTTGATAATGAATGTGTAATACTTGTGTGTCTTTTCTTAGAGCTCTGGTTTTCTATTCCTGTAATGTATAATATATGCAGAATTTAAAAATGTCGCCCATATGTTTTGAAAAGGTTTTTGAAAACATACATTTTAGAAAGTAAAAACATAAATGCCCCAAAGTGATTCATACCCAAAAAGATACTTCATGGTGGGAATAATATGCCTACAATGAAA
This sequence comes from Myotis lucifugus, assembly GCF_000147115.1. Taxonomy (NCBI): domain Eukaryota; kingdom Metazoa; phylum Chordata; class Mammalia; order Chiroptera; family Vespertilionidae; genus Myotis; species Myotis lucifugus. Next base: position 59,847,440 of record NW_005871048.1, on the reverse strand, counting down.
CTGAAAATTGTAAGCTTTTCTGTAGTATATTTCCTTCAACCACTTCTATAGCAAACTGGTTTATCTTCTCATATGAAAAATAGGAATATAATTCTTCCCTCCTGGGGTATTTTAGTTTCTTTAATTTATACAGAAACTTGTTGGTTTAACTAAAATATATCTCATCTTAATTCCTATTTGTAGAAAAGTATGTGTAAAACAATTTATCATGCTATTTATATGCCCAAGTTTCATGTAAAATATGGAGCCAAACATACTTTGAATTTTAAATGGTGTTATAGTTTTCTACAGAAAATATAAGTCTATGGAAGCCTTAACATTGTTTAACTCTGAATATTGTACTTCTGAAATCTAATTAATGAGAAAATGTGATAAAGTATCTCAAATGAAAAGGCATGCATGATGCCTTTTATAAATGTTTTTAAATGATGTGATGTTTGATAGAATTTTATATTTCTACTTAGGTACAAATTCACCTTCAACCATTACAATCATATGCTTACCATTATAGTCAACTCTTACATAAGCTTGTAAGCCTATTATATCTACCTGGCAACACTTTCACCCTGACACTATTCCCTTATATGCTATCACATGATGAAGACAGTCAAACAGATCTGTGCACTGATGTCACCACATGAGAATTAGTGTGATACTGACAGAAATTAAAGACACAGAGTAATAAAGGCATGTTACAAGTGACTAAAGTAGAGAAGGGTGTAGGTCATGGGGCTGAGTACTAGACATTCATTAGCATTAGAAGCAGAGGATCTGCAAGAGCATGGATGGACCTGCACAGTATTCTGCTAAGTGAAATAAGCCAGAAGATAAATATCATATGATTTTACTTGTATGTGGAATCTAATGAACAAAATAAACAAATAAAATAGAAATAGACTCATAGATACAGAGTACAGACTGACAGCTGTCAGATGGGAGAGGGGGTGGGGGAAGGTGAAGGGATTAACTAAAAAACAAACAAAAAACTCATAGACACAGACAACAATATGGTGATTACCAGTGGGAAAAGGAGGTGGGAGCAAGGAGACGGTAAAGGGGGGATAAATGGTGATGTTAGATACTTGATCTTGGGTGGCAAACGCACAACACAATGTACAGATGATGTGTTATAGAATTGTGCAATTGAAACCAATATATTTTTTTAACCAATGTCACCCCAATAAATTCAATAAATTTTTAAAAAAGAATTAGAAATATGCAGTTTGGTGCTGTGGGTGAGGGTAGGTTGGGTGCCATAAAAGCCTAGAGAACAAAGTGTTTTAGGGGAAAAATAGTAATACCACTAATTAAATCGGTGTCTTTATACAACAGCCAGATACCATAGCCTATCTTTTAGATTGGATTTAATTTATATGTATTTATAGAGGTAACAGAAATCAGCCTTTTAAATATATATACTAAATGCCATATAATGGGCTATATGCTTATGGCAATTATCTTATTTCAATTTTTTATGATCATTTTCTACTTGAAGTTACTAAAATTCACAGCATTGAACTAGCTTGCCTGAGAGATGAGATTTTAAACCCAGTTCTATTTGAGTTTAATCTCTTTCTCTACCCTTGGATTTAAATACACATAGGTTTGAATCATTATGCTTCTGTCTCCTTGCCATGGATCCTTGAGATTAAGCTATTTGAGCCCAGCCAGGTGTGGCTCAGTGGTTGAATGTTGACCCAGGAACCAAGAGGTCACTGGTTTGATTCCTGGTCAGGGGATATGTCCAGGTTGCGGGCTTGATCCCTAGTAAGGGGTGTGCCAATCTATGATTTTCTCTCATCGTTAATGTTTCTATCTCTCTGTCCTTCTCCCTTCTTCTCTAAAATCAATAAAAATACATTTTTTAAAAAAACAAAAACAATAAAAAACTATTTGACATCTCAAAGTTTCAGTTTCCTGGATGGTAATAGTACTTACCCTATAAATTGTAGTTAGTATTATATGAGAAAAAAAATCAGAACTCTTTTTTATTCATATGCCCTTAATATGAGTTAATAAGTAATTTTATTTTGTTACATAGATATCACATTTCAGCAATTGACTCATTTATTTTTGTTAACTTTTTTTCTATCCACAAAATTTAAAGATAAAAATAAGGAATGCTTTGCTTTATTATATCCAGTGTACTATCCTAAATTCAAAAGTGAGATTATACATTATGATAATCAACTATACAAATGCTTAGAATAAATGTCATTTTTCTCCCACATTACCATTATCTATATTTCTACCACCTTAGAAAACTGGAAGTCATACATATTTAAATGTATTCAAATAGGTTCAATCAGATAAAGAGCTTAAGGCTTAAATGAATCTGATTCTCCTGTCCTTATAAAGTAGGATAAACTCTAGGAACTACTTCAACATAAGTAGGTTATTTAAATAGGAGAGTTTTTCCTTTTAGATGTTGGTTTATGGTAAGTAATAAGGCTACAGAGAAATTGTAGAGGAATTTCATCAACTATTTTGCTACCAGTCTATCAGACCTATATAAAAAATTTAACCCTAATATTTTTCAGATATTACTAAATTTTGACATATTAATAGAATGAGACATTCAATACCTAACTTTTAAAAAATATATATCTTTATTGATTTCAGAGAGGAAGGGAGAGGGAGAAAAAGAGAGAGAAACATCAATGATGAGAGAGAATCATTGATCAGCTGCCTCCTGCATGCCCCCTAATGGGGTTCGGACCCACAACCCAGGCATGTGCAATGACCAGGAATGGAACCATGACCTCCGGATTCATAGGTTGACGCTCAATCAATAGGCCAGGCTGGGCTCCATATCTAACTTTTAAAGGAGCTAAAAAATAAAAGGATTTATTTTTACTGTCAGAAACTCTGAATTTTTATTTGCAATTTGATGTTCATATTACCAGTTATTGCATTATCTTGTTTATGCTATTTTATAGCTCTTAGCAATTAGAAAATAAAACAGGTAATATGTTCACATAATGAAATTATTTTAAAAATCTGAATATAAGGAGAGTTCTCCTGATTGTAATCAAGTCCCTGTGGACAATTAACTCTTGTTGGCTACTAACATATCACTTTGTTGAATCATGGTGAAAATAAAACAACAAAATTGTGTAAAGGCCTACAGTGTATTATTAGATAATGTGAATGTATTTACCAGGGAATTTAACACATTTATTAATATAATAACTACTTTGTGGTGCTACAAAAATAAAGGGTTTCCAGCTGGTATATCATTATAGGGAATATTTGGTAGGTGTTTATATCCCCTTTCCTTTCCAAATTATTAAATGTATATTCCCTTGGTCTAGCTTTTTATCCTGAAAACATTATTATGATTTTATTATTTGTTCTTATTATAAAAGTGTTACCTGTTCATGATTAGAAAATAAAGAAATAAAAACAATAGAACTGGGTATAAAGGGAAAAAAGTTAGGAAACAAAACAAAACAAAACAAAGATCCTCCTTTTCTTCCCTGGATTCTAAGTTCTTCTTTCCATAGATAAAAATGAATATGCATATATATCCCAGAATATTAAAAATAACAATTGACAGCTACACCAAACAAACAGAGATGAAGGAAGAAAACGAAGAAATCTGTGTTGATATTTTATTATGCTAACCAGCCTTTTCTGTTGACTACAGACCTAACATTATTTCCAACTAATATATATCACACAATTTTTAAAATGTACAATAATTTAAATACTCAATATCTTCCCCATGAACATTGTATCCTCAGAAAGCATTTACTCTTTCAAATCAGTAGACAACAAGCCTCTTTTGTCTCAAAAGATTAATTTAAAACCTGCACATTTAAACCCAAGAGAAAACCAGGGTTTTTCGTTATTAGCTGCTAGTATATTGTTACATTCTTTTTTTAAAGCAATTAAATTGTGCATGGTGTTTGGCTTAGCATTTTTACATGGTTTTGAAACTAAGCTCATTTTAAATGTGGTTAAATGGAAAAAAGAATTGTTTACACTATTTCACCTATATTGCGTTAACTTTGTAAATTATCAAATTAGAGAGAAAATCCTTTATTGTATAGCTTGTCCTTTTTGAACAGACTATCTGGACTGGCCAGGTGGTGGAGTTGAAAAGCAGGACTTTGGAGTCAGTCTGATCTGAGTTTAAATTTTGGCTCTGCCACTCATCATTAGTAAACTGTGTTAACTAGGCAAGCTAAATATCTGCTAGACTCTGAGTTCACATGCCTGAAATAAGACTAATAACAACTGTTCAGTATGGATGATAAAATTATTCCCTAAGATAATATCTCCAACTGCCTGGCCTGTATAAATCTCTCAAGTGTAATTAGAATTGTGTTCATTTGAGTAAGGCAACCAAACAGTTGTAAAACATCTCCCTGCCGGACTAGACCATGTGAATTTACTTGTGAGCACTTGCATCCAAATAGGAGGGTCATGAGATCCTGAAGTTCTTTTGAGTCATATCTGCTCTAATAGCTATATTAAAACTCATATATTCTCCCTTCCCATTACCTATCTTAGGAGTCAACCTTTTTGTATTTCTTGATTCATGCAAATGAGGAGAGAGGGAGAAAGTGAGAAAGAACAGCTCTCCGGTGTCTCTTTTTTGTCTCTTTTTATAAAGACAGCAATCCTATCTGATCACTATCCTTATGGCCTAATTTAACCTTATTACTCCCTTAGAGGTCCATTCTCCCAATACAGCCACCCTGGAAGTTGGGGTATCAACATAGAATTTGAGGGAACATTAATATTCTGTCCCTGACAACATTTAATCTCTAGAATCTAAATGATATGTGCTCAGCCAGTATGGGTCAGTGTTTGAGCATTGACCTATGAACCAGGAGGTCATGGTTTAATTCCCAGTCAGGGCTCATGTCCAGGTTCTAGGCCCAGTCCCCAGCAGGGGACGTGCAGGAGACAGTTGATCAATCATTCTCTCTTATCATTGATTCTTCTATCTCTTTCTCCCTCTCCCTTTAAAAAATAACATGAGATTTTTCAAAAACGTTTGGAATGAACCAAAGTGATTTCCATGTGCTACACGAAGGACATGGAGGCAAGGAACCATTGAAGGAGATCTCAGGAGCAAGTGGAGTCATTAGTAGTGAATTTCAGCAAAAAGTAAACTTCCTGAGGGTGAGGGTGCAATGGGACATTGGGTGGGAGAAAGGTGTCAGGTTGGCAAAACACCCTCTGGGACCCAGTGTGGTTCAGCAAGGCTGAGCAGGCAAGCCTGCACCCCCTGATCACACAAACAGCAAATTTCCTGAAAGCAATCTGTCTCTAGCAAGAAATGATGCCTTACACAAATAAGCCAACTAACCATAGTGGTAGCCACAAGCTATATTCAGCTGTAATGTGGGAGACCTTTGTGTTTGTTTTTTGTTTGTTTGTTTTTTTAACTTATGAAATCATAAAATAAAAGATTGTTAAAATCAGTTTATAAAAACTGAAAATGTCTACATGGCATGAAGCTGAAAAGCAGAGCAGGCAAAGGGCTCAGTAACCTCACTCCTCCAAATTGGGCAATGTGTACAATGGGCAATTCACAGGGAAGAAAACATTAAAAAGCTTTTAAACATACTAAGAAAATCATCAATTTCACTCATCCTAAGAGACATGTAAATTAAAACTACACTGGCATCCAATTTCTCACTCACCAGTTTGTTAGAAATCCAAATGCTAACTCATTTGGCAAGGCAGTGGGAGGAGGTGTACCCTCTTACACATGGTTGGCAATTATGTAAAATAGGCCATTCCATGGGAGGATCATTTGCCAACTTCTACAAAAATATAAAGCATATATTATAAGCAAATAAATTCTAATAAATTCTACTCTAGCAATTTCTTCTACAGATTGTTAAACCATGCCATTTAAAATTGAAAAGAAGAATAAAGGTGGTTAGCATATTCTTTTCATTTCATATGAAAGACATTTTAAGACTTAATCACATAAATAGGAAATTATCTATGAGGAATTTATTTTGTGCTAACACCATGTTCAATGGAATCGTTCTGTTACAGCAAAGTTTACCTGTTAACATTTACCTGCTTATGCCTGGCTACAGACGACTAGTTGAAGAGATGACAGGTCCATTTGCAATGGAACACTAGGTAGCCCCTCATGTATGGATATGGAAAGATCACCAAGATATATATATTGTTAAAAGAAAATAGTTCAGAATACCATATATAGTGTGCTAAATGGTGTTTAAAAGCAGGGCAATCAATGCATTTGTATGTACTTGTTCATGCAAAAAAATCTTTCAAGTAATATGTGATAAATGAACAGTATCTCCTATTTGGAAAGAAGTGGAAACCAGATGAAATGGACTGGATAAGAAGACATTTTCCTGTGTATATTTTCTTGCTTTATATTATTTTAAGCCATATCCATGTATGATCTACAAAATTCAACACATTTTGTGATAATAGGAATGCCTGGTGCCTCCCCACCCTTCTGTTCTCCCATCCATGTGTGTAAATAATTCTAAACAAATGACAGCAAATGGAACATCTGGTGCTTGAGGTAGTATGCAGAGCCCAGCTGTGCTGGGTCCTCAAAACACAATATGTTTTCCACTAGTAATGTTTTAATAATTACTATTCTTTTTAGCTGCAAAGGATACAATTGCATGCTGATTCAACTCCACTAAAGCAAAGCAAAGTTTACCAACTAATATGTAGATTAAGAAGTTACTGTATTTGGGAACCCAAATTATACATTTTAAAAATCCCTTTTGAACTGATAATTCATTTAAGACATTTTCAAGGTAGTTTTTAGACAAAGAGAAGGATTTAGAGGTAATGGGAGAGAAAGCAAAGATATTCTTGTCTTTATTGAGATGAACTGCATTTGCTTAGTTAAAGCCAAAGGCATGTTACAGCAAAAGATTTTTCCTAATAATTGTCTGAAGCTTTCACTTTGTTTCAATAAAGGTGCTCAATGAATTCATGAAGTGGCCAAGAAAAAGTAATAAAAAAATAACTTGAGCCAGTGTTCCTGACTTAAATTGTGCTACTAAAATATGCTCTATACACAAGCAGCATCAGCTTCAACCAGGAAGAGATTAGAAATGCAAATTCCCAGGTCCCACTCCAGGGGCCAGGGTCTGTGTCTCAACAAAGGATCCTGATACTCACTAACATTTAAGAAGTCCTGACGGAAAACATTTTATGTGACAGTGTATCCTATCTATGATCTTGAAAATTGTGAGCCATCTTCCTATAAGAAAATATAACAACACTGGGCACATGTGTAAATTGCACTATTATGACTAATGATGATACATATCTTCCAATACTAGATATCTCTGAATTACATTGACAGGAAGAAAAAAGTGAGCCTCATTGCATAATTCAGAATGCACGTCTAAATATCCCTTAATAACGTTAATGCACTTCTAAATATCTCTTAATAACCTTAGTACAATATGATTGAAAAAATAAATTATTTTCCAAAATATGTGTTTCTCTTTTCTTAGTTCATCATTTTCTTTTTAAGTACCTCTCAGGTTAGGTAGACGAGTGGATGAAAATCTAAAGCTTATTCCATCTGACTTTATTTTATATTTCATCAATATGTGGGTAGAAGTAACTAAAATAATAAAACTATAATTTCATTATTTTGAAAAGAAATAAAGATACATTATTCTATAGATTATTAAGTTATTTCCACTGAGAGAACCTGGATTCTTAGCAACCGAGGGTCTCAGTGTCTCGAACACCTCTCAGTAAACTTGGAGGCAGTAGCGAGAAATTGTGGACATAAATTAACAATCGAGCTTCCATTTCCCTTTTGGCACCAATCTAGGAGCTGCAGGAGATGCGAGCTTGTGGTGGGGATACTGAGGGAGGAGAATCTGGGCAGGACCAGCCTTGACTCTGAGATTTGTTTCCAAGAGCAGTGAGGTGGCAGGGGGTGGGACAATCAGAAAGGAGATACAGTTGGAGAAGTAAGGGAGGGGCAGATCAAGTAAGGATCCCAGGAAGAAGTTGGCTTTGAATCTGAAATCTAGGTGGATTAAAGCCAAGGAGGGGCATGGCTTGCTTTAACTCAGTAAATCTGCTGCTGCTCCATTGAGAACTGACCAAAGAGGGCAAAGGCAGAAATATGGCAACAAGTGGCCAAGGGAGAGGTAAGGGAATTTGAGAGAGTAAGAAGAAGGTCACATTTTAGATATATTTTGAAGGTCAAGTCAAAATAATTGGTTGATAAGTTAAATATGGAGAGGGGAAAAAATATATATATACCTCTAAGACAATTCAATACAATTTGAGCTAAGCAACTGGGAAAAGTGTGTTCCCATGTACTAAATGTTCCTAATTACTGGAAAAATTTTAAGGACACATCATTTTATGGTATATCGGAGAGAAAATTGTGCTATCTATTTATTTGATCAGCTATTGAAAATGACAAGTGTGCAGAAAGATATTCAAGCCCAGTTCAGATAGAGTGCTGTCATTTTATATTATACTGACCCTAGAGCAGCGGTTCTCAACCTGTGGGTCAGGACCCCTTTGGGGGTCGAACGACCCTTTCACAGGGGTCACCTAAGACCATCAGAAAACACATATATAATTACGTATTGTTTTTGTGATTAATCACTATGCTTTAATTATGTTCAATTTGTAACAATGAAAATACATCCTGCATATCAGATATTTACATTACGATTCATAACAGTAGCAAAATTACAGTTATGAAGTAGCAACAAAAATAATTTTATGGTTGGGGGTCACCACAACATGAGGAACTGTATTAAAGGGTCACGGCATTAGGAAGGTTGAGAACCACTGCCTAGAGCAGCCGTGGGCAAACTACGGCCTGCGGGCTGGATCCGGTCCATTTGAAATGAATAAAACTAAAAAAAAAAAAAGACCGTACCCTTTTATGTAATGATGTTTACTTTGAATTTATATTAGTTCACACAAACACTCCATCCATGCTTTTGTTCCGGCCCTCCGGTCCAGTTTAAGAACCCATTGTGGCCCTCGAGTCAAAAAGTTTGCCCACCCCTGGCCTAGAGCATATTGGTATGTAATGGACAGAACTTGTTTCCCTAGGATCCAGGTAGGAAACAGGGTGAACCTCCTCTGCCTTTGAATCACCAAGTTTATCTTCCTGTTTCAGCTGCATTTCCTAGTCCATGTTCAGGGATAACAGGGAATATGACAGTTTTTCAGAGATGCCACCATGTCTAACTTTACACTTTTCCTTTGCTCTTCTCCCTTCCACAGCCATTGGAATCTTTGTCAAATCCTGGTGTGTGGAGAAAGCAAAAACACAGAAAACTCGCTGTTTCAGACATAAACTTGTGGATTAGAGTTCTCCAGTACGGCTCTTAAAGCAAAAAGCCAAGTCTTTTAACATGCATAAAGCATTTCTGTCTACAAAACTAACTATGCCTTGAGGCGTTTCTATAATAAAACTCCGAGAGCAATCAACCCGGAATGGGGATTGTGCTTGAAGAACACATAATCAGTATAATCAAATTATTATCCTGTCAAGAAGGAAATGCGTCCTCACAAAACTCAGCCTCTGGGAAAAGCCAGCAGGCATTTAGTGACTGCTCAATTTAGCCTGGATGCAGAAGAAAGGCGGCTTGTGTAGGAGGGCACAGGGAGGGGACCTGTCACTTAGGGAAAGAGGAGGGCACTCAACTATGTTTTGTCCAATAAAGAAGGAAAGCAGGAGAGCGCACCAGGTGCAAAGACAGGATGAGTAAAGCACAGATGTGTGGAGAATCCTACCTGGTATCAAGTAGGGCAGCATTTAAGGTGCCAAGAGGAAGGTTAGAGAAGAATGTCCTATTCTGGGGGCAGGATTTCTCTGTATGGTAAGCACATCCCAGTTTGCTGGGGACAGTCTCGTTTTATCCTTGTAGTCCTGACATGGTGATTAACATCTTCCCTTTCCACTCTTAAAAGTGTCTGGGTTTGGCAATAAATTATAGTCATTCTACTTAATAGGCAATCCAAGCATATACTTAGCACATGAAAAATGCACTCTTAGCCAACACCATTAATCCCCTCAAAGAAAACATGTCCATGACATAATTTCATACTTAATAATTTCAAGAGTATTGAAATTGATATCATTGAAAAAATTAGATTCCTATTTTACTTCATGTCATCACTTGACAGTTTTTATTTTATTTTTTTAATAATCTGAGGGACTAGTTAGACAGAAGTAAATAATCTTACCTTCATAATCTGACCATGCCAGGAATATATATGATGCATAGTTTTATAGAATTGAACAGAATTAGATATACAGATATAAAATAATTAGAAAGCAAAGGGATACAAAATGAAGTGAAAAAAAAGATTTAATATCTATATAAATACCTATTTACCTATCTACCTTTTAAAAATATTTTTTGGGAAGCCTTATGGATATGTGGCATTTCCAAAGTACCACAAAGTTTTGGCTAAAGCAAAAACTTGGAATACAAGCTTTCTATGATGGCTGGCTTGCTGATTTTATGACTGGCATGTTGCCCTATAGTTTTCTGAGTACAGGTCTTTTATCTTCTTAGTTAAGATTATTCCTAGGTACCTTTTTTTAAATTTTTATTTTATGTTATTGCAATAGTAAATGGGATTTTTTTTTCAGTTTCCCTTTGTTTTTTGTTTGTTTGTTTGTTTGTTTGTTTTTTTAAATATATTTTATTGATTTTTTACAGAGAGGAAGGGAGAGAGATAGAGAGCCAGAAACATCGATGGAAGAGAAACATCGATCAGCCGCCTCCTGCACATCTCCCACTGGGGATGTGCCCGCAACCCAGGTACATGCCCTTGACCGGAATCGAACCTGGGACCCTTCAGTCCGCAGGCCGACGCTCTATCCACTGAGCCAAACCAGTTTCGGCTCAGTTTCCCTTTGACAGTTCATTATTGGTTTATAAAAATGCCAGTGACTTCTGGGTATTAAATTTGTATCCTGCTACTTTGCTGAATTTATTCATTAGATGTGGTAGTTTTTTTGTGGAGTCTTTAGGGCTTTCTCTTGGCTTTTTAATAATCCTATGAGATGAGTACTAATATTTCATCCATAGACTTCAAGGTGAAGTAACATACCGCATCTCTGAAATCTGTTGGTGGAGGAACTGATTTTTTTTAAAAAAAATTCAACATTGCTGAGAAGAGTGTCACATTAGAGCCTAAAGCAGTGCCTGGCAGAGAACCAGCACTCAGGAAATATTAAAATAACAAATCAGGGGTTGGTCCTGTGCCTATATTGGTTTAACAATTCTGTCGATCAATTTGTATAATACTCTAAGGTCTTGATCTGTTCATGAAGTTATCACATCAGTATTTATAATACCTTGAATCAGAACCTCTTCAGTTTCTTCACCACAAAAGACAAAAGGGCACAAGGAAATAAAATTATCATAATGTCTGGAGGTAGACTCTAGAAAAGCCTGGATTCCAAACTCCTTCCTAGGACATATTATTATATCCTAAACATGTACTTTCTTTGTAACCTCCTAACCTTTACTAATATGAGAAATTACTTTATTGGGCTCAGTAAAAGTAAAACGAGATAAGACATATGTTCGAGAAATCTTGCTTCACATTGCAGAAAACCGTTGAGCCACGTCATTTGTGTTAATGAAATACATATTTTCTTAGAATTTATATTTGAGTAATGCATTATTTGTTTAAGCATTTCCCATATGTTCAAATGTCATATTCAAATATAAATAAAACAATATAACAAAGTTAAAGAGCCTGCTACTAAGATCCTATTGGCCGATGAAGTAGGTCATTGCCTGTACTAAACATATTCCGGGAGAGCTCAGAAGCTCCCCGTGGCAGACATACCCTAGGGCAGCAATCTTCCATCCTTTTCCCACAGGCACACTAGTATGCTGTGTGCATTTTTAAAACATGCAATACCTGACTGTTTAGTGAGGGGCACTGACCTCTTTTTCCTTGGATTGTCGAATAAAAAAACGACAAGAGCCAACACAAGAGCCATCTGGTGTGAATGAATCAAAATTACACCTTTTTTTGTCAAGTCGGCAAAAAATATAACATATTTTTTGGTGAGCCACAGAATTTTAGTAACTAGTTTATGTGTGCCATCAGATGAAAAAGTTGAAAATCGCTGCCCTAGGGTAACCCCAATGAGTCATTTATAATCTTTCCTTAAGTTCAGACATGTCTTGCTTTTAGTCAGGAAAGTAGAGCAAAGGTTCGTTCATATGATAAAAGTTAAAGTACTTTGCAGATTTAACTGAGGTCCCAAATAGGTTGACTTGAGGTAATCAAAAGAGAGATTATCCTGCCTGGGCCTATCTTAATCTAGTAAAAGGAGAGATAAGGACCCTCCATGTAGTCCTTCTGGCCTTGAAGAAGCAAGCTACCATGAGTCCAGTAACTGGGAGAAAATGAAATGAGCTTGAAATCAGTTTCTCCCTCACTCAAGCTTTCAGATGAGAATGCAGTCACACTGGTGACTTGATTGCAGCCTTATGGGAACCTGAGAAGAGCCCCAGTAAAGTAGTGCCTGACTTCCAGAGCACAAAACTTAAAAAATAAAAAATGGGTTTAGTTTCAAGTATGATGATTAGTTATACAGGAATAGGAAACTAATGCATGCCCCATCCCTCAAGTACATAGTCCCTGAATAACTCTCTGGAGACAAGAATCTAAATCTTTATACTTTAGCTTTCCTCTCCCATCAACCTGTTGGCTTCCAAAGAAACAAGAACAAATTCAAAAGAACTCAATGATGTGATCAAATGGGAATTTTATAAAAACAGGAAAAAACAACAACAACAAAACAAACAACAACTATAAAACATAATGGGGGGCATCCATTTTGGAGACTAAATTTGAAAACTAATTTTTTATGTTGCTGGAAAGAAGTGATCATTCAGGTTATAAGTTATGGCAAATTTTGATTATCAACCCAGGTACCATGGTACTTTACTGGAATTTGGGGGAGAAAGCCCATGTGTATTAACGCAGAGTACTTTGCTTCTGGAATTCAAGCAGTCATGTTGCGGGGTGGGGGGGGGGGAAGCAGCCTAATTAAGCTTGGTTCAGAGATAAGTAAAATCTTTCCCCTTACCTTAAGTACCATCATTGTCCTGATCTACAAATCTCATTGAAAAGAGTACATTGAGCCTGTATAGTTGATAGCTCATCACTGGTGGCAGCAGCAAAGGGAATTAAGACACTACAATGTGCAGGCATGGTCAGTGAGGGATAGATTCCTTTGGGAACACTAAAAATTTCTACAGAGCTTTAAGGGACACAAACTACCTTGGCATTACTGTTGCAAATTTCCTTCACCTCCAACAATAGTATGATTATGCTCTAGGTATCAAGCTCTAGGTAATAGAGCCTCATGGATGCAGCTCTCTGGTAGCTGCCATTGTGGAATATAGGCTGATATTGCAGACTAAGAAATCTGAGCAATATTTTATGGGCACAATCCCTCCAGAGTCTGAACTTCCTGTTTAAACTATAGATAGAGCCTCTGTAATTGGTGCTTGTATATAAATGCAATCGTACATGTACTTACCAATTTGAGAGGCCAAAAGAATTGAGTTAACATACCATAAAATATAATGAAATTAGAATGCAATAATCAAGAAAAGAAGGCATAGAAAAAGTTGAAAACAAAAGCTTCCATAAAATGCAATCCTATATAACCAACATATTTCCTAGTAGTTAACCAGAAATTGAAGACAAAGAAACAAGAAATGAAATAATTTAGAAATTATACCAGGAAAAAGCCCAAGCTATCACAACCAGAGCCTTAGCTGTATCAGGCACTCAAATATGTTAAATAAATTTTTATTTAAATTAGGCTTCCAAATGACAAGTACCAACCACACATATTGAGGTGGATGCAAATTGAGTAATTTTAAACAAGAAGAAACATTTTCAGAGGCCCTAAAATGAAGAGTAATTAAACTCATTTAGGTAACCATCAAATCTATAGAATTTAGCTTTCAAGTGAATTAAACATTGAAGAAGGATAGATTTGTTTGACAGTTTGCTGAAGAGCACCTTTGAATTACAATATATTTGGTTGATATGCATGTGTACAAGATCAACTATTTTGAAAATGAAGTGCTATGAAAAATGTCAAGAGATCAATTTGGTATAATCATTGCTCTGGACTTAAGCACTGTGCCATGTAATACAGTAAATTATTGAAGTGTCTCATTTTGAAGGGCACATTAAATAGCATTTAATTATATCTGTTCAAAACATGAAGAAAATGTTAATGCAATATCCAAAATGCCTAAAATTAGAACGAAAAATCTGTTTGAAGCATTTGTTTGCTCACAGAGAAACACTAAGAATGTCAGAATGTTACAAATAAAGATTCCATTAACTCTCAAAAGGAATATTTCACATTTAGTGACCCATCACCTATTGATAATCATACCACTAAATTCATATTGACTGTGTGTGTTCCAGTTGTTGACATCTCAAACAATTTATATTTACTCTTACTTAGCATGATGCCTATAGCCCTGCAGGGAGCCCTTTTTAAATTCACACAGTTAATTACTTCCTTCTCCCTGGGGAAGTGTTATTCTTTCAAAAGAAGAGGGGAAAGAATTTATAAAATGGTGACACAAACTAAACAGTAATAATAGAGAAGGGAGGTGTATAAAACAAGAAGCCAGAAGAAATATAACAATAACTAAAATTTGGGAAAAGGACAATGGAAATATAATAGGCTTTTCAATACCATATTTTAACGGAGCTCAAAGATTATCTAAGTATCTAGAACAGTGATGGCACACCTTTTGAGCTCGGCGTGTCAGCATTTTGAAAAACCCTAACTTAACTCTGGTGCCGTGTCACATATAGAAATTTTTTGATATTTGCAACCATAGTAAAACAAAGACTTATATTTTTGATATTTATTTCATATATTTAAATGCCATTTAACAAAGAAAAATCAACCAAAAAAATGAGTTCGCCTGTCACCTCTGACACGCGTGTCATAGGTTCGCCATCACTGATCTAGAAGAATATTACTTTGTCTTATGTGTTATCTACTATTGATTAAAGATCAATACTCTGTAAAGTTACTTGATTATTTGTAGTTTTTGGCAGGTTAAATGCAAATAGTTGTCTATTAGAAAATATAACACCAAAGGTTATGGCTTTATTGTCCTGAAAGACATTGATCAGTTAGATCTCTAAGTAACCTTACTTTAATTTAACATTCAAATACTGATAAATACTCAGATCTTCAAGAGCTGTTTGAAATACTTTTATTATTCTGTTGTATCCCTCACTGATAAGTCTATTCAAAGTCTGTAAATGCTCATTATATAGTATATGATCACCATGGCGGAATGTACCTGGTAAGTGGATAAAGGGGACTACATTTTTTATATTTTTGAACCTAAACTTCATGTGTACTGATTCTGTTATAATAACCTGGTTATTATTCAACAGGAAAGGAGCAAAGGAGAGACTAAATAATACAGGCATGGTATTTATACAGCTTTGCCAGGAAGCTGCAGTTAACATTTTCCAAGTCTGACCCCTGCAGATCTCTGGGGGAAGATTCTGGACAATAGATACATGCCCAGTAAGATCTGGGTGATATGAGAAGATGCTTATCTGTCAGTCACAACTAGAAGGGAGTCAGTGTTCAGAATAGGCATGGCCACTGCAAAGCAATGAAATCTGAGATATTTAACTCCTAAACAAAGAAAGTTCTCTGTCTTTCTCACCATTTATGAGGGTTTTGCATAAGTTTTTCCCTGTTCTGAGCCCCTTCCTCTTTGCATTGAGCTCCTGATCTGATTGGCTTTCCCTTAGCTAAGGAATGCTTCAATTCTATTAGTAAAGAGTTAAGTGCACCACCTTCCAGCACACCTGCTTCTTTTATATCTAAAAACTAAGGTCTTCAAAGTTTAAATATCTAAATGGCCAAATCCTACTATAAACAACTTAGAATTACAATGTCCATTATTGGGAACACTCCAATTAGAGAAGATCATTTAAGAAGTACTCCTGAAAGTGAGGGTTCCAGAATTAAACAAACAGAATGGGATCACCATTTTAATTGGTATGCACACACTTCTGAAAGTCTTCAAAGATTCCAAAGTAACTTCATTAAAAGATTCATTACAGAAGGCTAATGAAAAATTAAACACACAAGAGATACTTAAAAGACAATAAGACTGGCGTGACTCCTCCCATTCCTCACTATCCTCCTTTATAGGACAACTTGCATAATCTACTATTTTTTTTGTATAAACCATCTTTATACTCTAAAATGACTATTAACAGTTACCTTTTAAAATAAAACTATGGTTACAGGTGATCCTCCTCAGATATCTTTCATTTCTTGGCCAAAGAGTGAAGTAAGGGTCATAATTATATTTTTTTAAACCCAGAGTTAGATCCTGAAAAGATTTTTGAAGAGTTTACAGCCGTGGGCAAACTACGGCCTGCGGGCTGGATCCGGCCCGTTTGAAATGAATAAAACTAAAAAAAAAAAAGACCGTACCCTTTTATGTAATGATGTTTACTTTGAATTTATATTAGTTCACACAAACACTCCATCCATGCTTTTGTTCCGGCCCTCCGGTCCAGTTTAAGAACCCATTGTGGCCCTCGAGTCAAAAAGTTTGCCCACCCCTGGTCTAGAATCTTTATCAGGTCCTATAACCCTGGGTTACCATATATTTATCAGCTTGTGCATATATTGGTAGGATCTGGGGAAGCACAAAAGAAGAGGAAAGAAGTAGAAGAAAGTAATCTATAGGATAATATTCCAGATCTTTGATATGGCCATTTGGGCAATTTCATACTCCCCAGGGAACCACCACCCAGTCCCTGTAAAACACTGGGGGAAGGGGTCCAGTGAAGTTGGGGTGACATAGGGAAGGTACTTGCCTGTCAGTCAAACCTGGGAACAGATATCATTGGCCAGAGTAGGCAGGGCCTCCGCAAGTCCATGAGAATTTGGGAATATGTAAGAATACGCACTCCTCCAAACAAAGGAAGGAATCCCCCCCGCCAACTATCTATCTATCATCTATCTCTCTCTCTCCCTCTCTCTCTCTCTCTCTCTCTCTCTCTCTCTCTCTATCTCTCTCTCTCTCACTCTCCTCTCTTGGCTGGCTTTTGGCTCTATGGTTTATCTGGTTTTGCCCCTGCTTCCTTGCATTCACCCAACACGTGTTCCCTTATGGCCATGTCTCCATGTGGACCCCACCCGCAATGGACTAATGGACTGCAGCTGGGAGCACAACTAGTCTGGTGCTGGATTAGACTGTGCCCCCGCATGGAACAGAAACTCTGGACACTGGTTTTGATTTTAGCTCTGCTGAAAGCAAAATGGGACTTTTTCTAAGGTGGGATTGAGAGAAATGGGACCTTGTAAACTCAGGGATTTCATTCCACATCAATAAAGCTTTCTACAATGTCCCACCCTACCATGTAAGTCTGAGAAAATTCCTCTTCTCAGGATATCACAAGAAGCCCACTCCCACAAGCCACAGGTGGGGATGAAGACCTCTCCCCACCAATATCATACTGATTGGTCTATTATTAAAACATGTAAACAAAAAGGCAGATGAATTTGTGGCAGACTTTACAGCTCCTTTGGAAGCACTCTTCCTCTGGCATTCTGGAGTCCACATGATAAGCTACATCACCCAACCTGCTCTAGCTGCTCAATTTGTGAATAGATTATCTGTTAAGACTAGTGGATTAATAAAAAGGCAAAAAAATCACACAAACAAAACCACAAAACAAAACAAGATGGGAGGACACCAATTTGACTGAACTCACGACCATGGCTGAGCACTTTGAAATGACAAGATCACAAACAAAGATATGACAAAATATTGGCCTTAGGGTTACAATAACTCCAAGGCCAGAGACCTAGAATAACACCTGGGCCTCCCACATAGATCTCTGTTAGGGGGCCATCATCAAAAGGTTGGCCCAAGTGATGTCTCATTTATAATCAATTCAGCCACTTGAGAAAAAATTGTCCTCAAAGATCCTATGAAAATTCCACAAATCCTCAAAGGGGAGCTCCCATATGTCCCCTCCACAAACTGATAGGACTCTTAGGGACCTCCTGATAAGCTACTACTAGCAATACCCTTAGACAGCCAAAGGGAAAGTAAGATTAAAATTAATGCAAAACTGCTGAATTCTGGTAGATGCCAGACTATGCTTTCCACTATAAGCCCCAGGCTCATAGGACAATAAACCCTCAAAGTGAAAAAAAAAAATAAAGTTTTCATAGTGAGGATATCTAATACAGTTTAAGGAGAATTTCTTTCTCAACCATTACAAATAACTTTCAGACCTTTTATTGAAAAACATTCTTTTTTGCTACATTATACACCCTAGGTCAATCTATTAGGTAGGGATCTCCTTTCTAAATTGAAAGGCCTAATACATTTTGCATCCAATGGAGACTTCACCTTAGAATTTCCTGACCAACCTGAGCCAGATCTTTTATGTTCTTTACAATATGTCTTTGTTACAGAAGAGAAAGAATTTCCCCAAAGGCCCTCCACTTTAACAAAGCTGCCTAAAGCCTGTGCATTACTTCTCATACTGACCTTGGGAGAATAAAAAGTGCAGAGTGTATAAAAACCTGAATAGACATCATTAAACCCCTTCCCAAATTGGCTCAATATCCATTCAAGCCTGAGGCCATACTGGGCATTACACCCACAGTAGAAGACCTAATTGCCTAGGGCAGCGGTTCTCAACCTGTGGGTCGCGACCCCTTTGGGGGTCGAACGACCCTTTCACAGGGGTCGCTTAAGACCATCGGAAAACACATATATAATTACATATTGTTTTGTGATTAATCCCTATGCTTTAATTATGTTCAATTTGTAACAATGAAAATACATCCTGCATATCAGATATTTACATTACGATTCATCACAGTAGCAAAATTACAATTATGAAGTAGCAACGAAAATAATTTTATGGTTGGGGGTCACCACAACATGAGGAACTGTATTAAAGGGTTGCAGCATTAGGAAGGTTGAGAACCACTGGCCTAGGGGTTGATCATTCCTTGCACCGGTCCCTTTAACCTGTGGATTTTGCCATTCAGAGACCTAACAGGTAGAGATGATGATTTGTACAGGACTTGAGAGCTATGAACAAGATAGTTATTCCTCCTTTCCCTATTGTTGCAAACTTGAACACCTTTGGAGGAGAGACTATTTTATGAGTGAAAGCAATCTACCCTGTAAGCTGGACCCAGGCTAGAACAGAGGTTGTTTTCTGCAATTCACCCCCCACCCCCACGCCTGCTGCAGAGACTTTCTGATCCTAATTATCGTAATTCATGTTCATTCTGTGATTAATCAGAACCCTTCCATTGCTCTGTGCTGGTTGCTGGGATAGGCTGTTGTCCAAACCTGGACAAGAATGTAATTCCTGTACCTGGTAGCATTCACATACTAGTTCCCGTGACTGTTCCCCTCCTTTGCTCTATATACTTTTTTTAGCACCTGCCAAGTGGCACAGGAGTCAGTTTCAGCTATCAGCTGCCCAAGACATGCCTCGTATATAATTTTTCTTTGAAAAACTCTATTAATTATGAGACTTTAGTGGCCAGCCTCTTTGTTTGGTCTTTCCCTGTCCTCTGCTTATAGAGTAGATGTTCAGCCTTGGAGCTTTTCCTTAGGGTCTGCATGTACTAACCACACCCTTTGTCACAAGTTCCACCTGACTCAAAATAGTTTACTATCTTAGACCTTTTTTAAGTCCTTTTAAGTATTCCTGTAAACCCTAACAGCCAAAAACTATTTGGCTATACTTGGAATAATCAACCAATCAACTGCACACACAAACACACATACACCAGAACAGTTATGCCCCAAGGGTTCACCAAGCCCCTTTATGATTTCTTTCAAGTGCTCCATCAAGATGTAAGTATGCTCCAGTTCCCCAGGAAATCTTGCTATGCTCAGTTACCAAACCAAAGAAGCATCCATAAATAATTCTATGTATTTGTCATAAAATTAGATAAAAAGTACATTAAGGATTCCATTTATTACATGTATTATTATTACATATTATTCCATTTATTACAACAGTTTGATAAAAAACAGACATAAAGTCTCTAAGGAGAAATTACAATTATATCTAAACACTGTTCATTACATAGGTAATAATCTAAGCACTGAAAGAATCCAGCTATCTCTAAAAAGAATTAATCCAAGAATGTCCTAAAACCATAACTAAATGGCAAATTTGTGGATTACTAGGCCTCGCTGGCTTTTGCAGGATGTGATTTCCTAATTTGTCTCTACTGACTTCCCCATTCTAAGAACTTACTAAAATTTCAGTCCCTAAATCCTTTCCTTGGGAAGATAAACATAAGCAGGGCTTTATAAGACTAAAACAAGAGCTGTCTGCCCTAGTACTACCTAGCTATACAATACTTCCCACCTTATTTGTACATGAAAGTGATAAACCAAGCTCTGGGAATGCTCATGCAAGAAAACTGCAATAAACATAGGTCTATTGCCTATTATGGTGTACAACTTGATTTGGTTTCTCGTGCCTACCCCCACTGCCTTAAGGCTACAGCTGCTGCTGCTGCTGCTGCTGCTGCTGCTGCTGCTGCTGCTGCTGCTACTGCTGCTGCTGCAAAGTTAGTAGAAGCCTCATCGGGTTTAATCTTAGACAATGGCATTTATTTACAATTCCACATGCTGTCCAAATCTTCTTAACTCTGAATAGTTATCTATAAACAGACTAATCTCCTATGAGATCCTTCTAGTCCCACCACCTAGTCTGCATCTGCTGCAACATTCTTAATCCTGCTGCTATTACCCAAAGTTGAAGAAGGGGTTGGTAATAATGTCTTAGGAGGTAGTAATGTCCCACTTCATGACACTGTGTCCTGCTTTATGAGACATCCCCTTTGACTCTTCCTGATCTCATTTTGTGTGTTGATGGATCATGTTGTAAAACTGAGATAGAAAAATTTTAAGCTGGCTATATGCTATTGCCACCAAGTATGCACTACTTGAGAGAGGAAATCTCTCACAAGCTAAATTGGCCAAATGAGCAGAGTTCCGTGCCCTTACCAGAGCATGCCAGTTAGCAAAAGTTAAGATTGTTAATATTTATGCTGATAGCTGATAGGCCTTTGGGGTCATCCATGATTTGGGGATATTATGGAAAGAGGTGTTTTCTTATGTCCCCAGGAATCCCGACCAGCCCTAGCAGGTTTGGCTCAGTGGATAGGGTGTCAGTCCACGGACTGAAGGGTCTGGGGTTTGATTCTGGTCAAGGGCATGTACCTCAGTTGCAGGCTTGAACCCTGGTCCTGGTTGGGGCAGGTGTGGGAGGCAACATTGATATGTCTCTCTCACATCTATGTTTCTTTCTCTCTGTGTCTCTACCCCTCTCTTCTACTTTCTCTAAAAATCAATGGGAAAATATCCTCAGGCGAGGATTAACAATAACAACAAAATGGACAAGTAAATGACCTTTTTGCTACTATTCTCCCCTCTTCTGAAATTATTGTCATCAAAATTGAGGAGCACACTAAAAAGACTGAACCTGAGTATCAGAGAAATGTGCTAGCTGGCTTTAGTGCAAAAGCAGCAGCTACAGAATCTGAACAGGCTGTGGCACATTCTGTTTCTTCAAAAAATAAAAATGACCCTCCTGTTACCACACTTTTGCCCTCATGAAGTCCTTGTAACATGTCAACAGTCTGCTACTGAATCAGAGACATGAATATGGGAAAACAATGGTTGTAAATTAAACAGAGTCAGGGCTATGGGACTCCCAAGATGACCACTTGGCTCTTCGAAGCTCCCTGGCAAACTCCAATTTTCAGGTTTTGCATACCTTCACCCATCATGGTACATTTAAGATGACTTAAAGTATGATTAGACATTGGTGGGGTATAAGGAGACTTCCATAATATCACCAAAATGGTTTATCATCAAAATCTGTCCTGTCAGGTCCATAATCCTGGGAAAAAATGAATTTTTGCTCCCAAAGGTATCAAATCTTCTCCCATTGAGCATCTACAGCTGGACTTCATTCAGTTGCCATTTAGTATAGGTTATCAATATGTTCTTGTTGAATGTATGTTTTCCAGATGGGCTAATCTTCACTTGAGGTGTACCTTCTATTATCTCCACTGATCAAGGTACCCACTTCACTAGGAAAATCATGTAAGCCATGCAAATCTTTTGGAATTAGGACAGTCACTATCACCCTCAATTATCAGGCAAGGTTGAAAACACTAGTGGGATCCTCAAATTTAAAATCTTTAATATGCTGAAACTACTGGACTCCCTTAGCCTACAGTGTTACCTCTGGCCTTACTGATATTCACAGTGTCCCCTTTAGGAAACATAAACTCATTCCACATGAGATAGTAACTGGTAGACCAATGTATGATGCTATACAACTTAATGTGTATCCCTTGTTGACTCATGCTAGTATGACCAGCTACTCTAAGTCTAATGTCTTATGCTAAAGTCTATCATCAAGAAGTTAAAGATGCTCTCCCAGATCCACATTCATAAAATCTTGTTGGTCACCATTTAGAACCTGGTGACTGGGTATTGGTATTCTGGAAACGTCATCAGGAAAAAACAGCTCTCGAGCCCTATTGGAAGGGGCCTTACCGAATGCTCTTGACCACTGACTCTGCTGGAAAACTAAAAGGCATTGAGCTAAAGAAGATCAATGCTGAAGAAGGCTCCACCTGCCATCTGGTCTGGTACAATGTTGGACACAACCAAATTAAATGGAGGGGAAGAAAAGCAGCTGGTATCAGGGTAGACTGCTCTCACCCAAGGCACTAAACACAAAACCCTTTCTTCTTCTTTCTTTTACTCTGGATTGCCCTGGAGAGATAACATTTTCAGAATACTTTCAGTCTGCTGAATTTAGCCATTAAAGACTGTGATCCATCCGTGATGCTAAAGTCACCCTGGTCCTCCCTGTGACCAATTTCTCTTCTATTTCCAATGTCACCACAAATGATCATTAACCGCCATAGAAGTCTTTTATAGAGTTTCACTTTGATGACTGGAACATCCTGTGCCTCGTTTTTACCTTTCTCTGATTAAAACTGTATGTAGCCAATTACACACAAATCCCTCTGTAAATCTTAGAACACTTGCACGCCCACATCCTCATGATTATCTAGAATAGATCTGCCCAGTCTCCAAGAAATCTCACATCTTTACAGGGTATTTAGAACAACTCTTCATTTCAGGCTAGCAGATTTTCTTCATCTATGTCCTAAAAACCTGACCCCCAGCTTGAACTTGTACACACTGCAAACCCTACAAATGAACCCATTAACAGTAGTTCCTTAACAGAATGCTTTGTGCTTCACAATGTTTTCCTTTGTCTGTGGTGGATATCACTTTCCTTGGACTTATGAATGTCTAGCTAGCTGGAGCTTAGCGGGGCAATGCCTCTTAGGTGATCCAACTGTGTCCCTAAATTTCCAAAAATGATGTGAGATACCTGATGAGTCAAAACCCACGGGTTTACATCACTGTATTAGAATGACCCTCCAGGAGGCATTTATGATTTATGATTTGCTTCCCTTGTCCAGGCCATACTTTTGTGGTTAGAAGTAAATGTAAATAAATCTATGATCAGAACTCCCTCCTTAACACTTGAAAATATTGTAGAATCATTGCTCATACAATTACTGTTCAACAAAGATCCTTAGATTCTGGCCAAAGTTTTCCTTGATAATAGGGGAGCCTTGATGATCTTTTAGCTGAGCAAGGAGATGGCCATGCTGTGGCCAACCACCTGCTGCAGCTGGGTTAACATTTCTGGAGACGTTGAAACTCAGTTACATAAGATCACTGAGCAAGCCATTTTGCTTAAAAGATGACTCCTTCAGAGGGGTTTTTCTTTGAATTATTTGACTATGCTTGTTCTGGGTTTTGGGGACCATTGCTTCAAAGGGCATTCCAAACATTAGGAATTATGCTGCTTATAATTATCATAAGCTTTAGATGCATTGTATTCTCTCAAAAGCTTTAAATGTGTGTTTGCAGCCTCTAACCACTAATCAAATGTTCTCCCTGTGACTTGAATGTCAGAAAAAGAAAGAAGAGAATGGTCGACTTAAGAAATATGAATCTGAAACCATGACCTTTGAATATCAGAGGGATTAAAACAGCAACAACAAAACTTCATGACCTATGGATACAACAGAAAGAGGCAACAAAATTTATAAAGCTGAGAGAACTAGCGTACTAGCTGAGAGTGGCGCTATGTCTTACATTTTTATCACATCTCTCCGTTAAGCTGAGAGTCATGATTGTTAAAAAGAGACAACAGTCACAAAATGAAGTCACTTATGCTGAGCCCCATGTAAGCAAGCCAAGATTTTATACTTAACCTACTGCAGTTTCAGTTTCCCAGCATGTAACCTTTAACCGGTCAACCTGGAAATTACCTGGTCAGCACTAGAGAGATAATCGACCAAGTATACCCCTTCTTTTCCCCTTAGGAGGGCAACCTTTCCAGAAACAATGCATTCTTTGCTAATAATTTCATTTTTCCCATCCCTTTATGACTTTAAAACTTCTGTTTTTCTACAGCTGGACAGAGCAACTTTCTTTTTTTAATATATATTTTCATTGATTTCAGAGAAGAAAGGGGAGAGAGAGAGAGAGAGAGAGAGAGAGAGAGAGAGAGAGAGAGAGAGAGAGAGAGAGAGAGAGAGAGAGAGAGAGAGAGAGAGAGAGAAACATCAGTGATTAGAGAGAATCCCTGGCATGTACCCTAACTGGGAATCTGGAATCAAACCATGACCTCCTGGTTCATAGGTCAGGTCTCAGGGAATCTGGAATCAAACCATGACTTCCTGGTTCTTTTTGCTAGTTGGGATGCTGCCTGATTCCTGAATCTTTTAATAGCGCAAATTGATCTTTAAATGTACCCAATTTAATTTTTGATATTTAACAGCATAAACCATTAGGATAGATCAGTGGTTCTCAACCTTCCTAATGCCACGACCCTTTAATACAGTTCCTCATGTTGTGGTGACCCCCAATTTTCATTGTTACAAATTGAAGATAATTAAAGCATAGTGATTGATCACAAAAACAATATGCAATTATATATGTGTTTTCCAATGGTCTTAGGCGACCCCTGTGAAAGTGTCGTTTGACCCCCAAAGGGGTCGCGGCCCACAGGTTGAGAACCGCTGGGATAGATGTACATTTAGTAATAAATACATGTTTATTATAAAAAATACATGCATGATGTATAAACCAACTTCTCATCTGGATGTGTTATCTCCAAAGTTACATTGAAAAGTTTTTCTGAGGCCCAGCCACAGTGGTTCAGTGGTTGAGCGTCAACCTATGAACCAAGAGGTCACAGTTCAATTCCTAGTCAGGGCACATGCTCAGGTTGAGGGCTTGATCATCGAATGTACAGGAGACATCCAACCAACAATTCTCTCTCATCATTGTTTCTATTTCTCTCTCCCTTTCCCTTCCTATCTTAAATCCATAAAGATATACATATTTTTAAAGTTTTTCTTAGGATAACTGAAGTAAATTGTGTAAGATAAATTTATATACATTTTTAAAAATTATAAATATTTTAAGTATTTTGTGAACTAGGATAATAGGTTGAATTATAGCTATAAATGGTAGAAGTAAAAATTGAAAATACAAAACACAAAGATTCTTTTCACTGTTTCACTTTGGTTTCAAAATAGTTTGTATCTAAAATCTCTGAGGTATTAATACTGTGACTGCATGGCTTTAATGTATACTCATTGTGATATGAGTGAAGATATCAAAACTTGGAAAAAAGCAACAATTTTTGTTCATTAATATGTGATCTCTAACATCTTAAAAGTAATGCTCTAGCCCTAACCGGTTTGGCTCAGTGGATAGAGCGTCGGCCTGCGGACTGAAGGGTCCCAGGTTCGATTCCGGTCAAGGGCATGTACATTGGTTGTGGGCACATCCCCAGTAGGGGGTGTGCAGGAGGCAGCTGATCAATGTTTCTCTCTCATCGATGTTTCTAACTCTCTATCCCTCTCCCTTCCTCTCTGTATAAAATCAATAAAATATATTTTTAAAAAAAGTAATGCTCTAGGACAATACCAAAACAGAAGACACAAATGCATGATCAGGAGTTGATTTTTCTGTATATAAGCCTTCCCTAATAAAAGAAAGGATAAATGTGAAATTCAACTGTATTTTATCAGTTATAAGGTATCATTGGATGCATTTTATCTTTATAAAATTATAATCATATTTACTAGTATATGCCCAGAGTGTTTTTAAATTGATCATGGGAGTAACAGGCTACTGAATACATTAAATCCCATAAAAGAAAATGTATGCTTTTGCTTTTCAAGGTAGTTTAACCCAAATAAATAACAACCTGCAAATATACCCTGCTTACTAAAGGTTTCAGATGGCCCAAGATGCAGATTCTAGAGCCCCAACCTAGACTTAAAGAATCACAATTTTGGGGCATTGTCCTAAGCCATTTATACTTTAAAACCATGCCATGGACTTTTTGTACTTCACAAAAAGACTACCATTTACTATGTCAAAAATGTCCTTAAATTGTTTTCTCTTTAGATATATGTGACTTGTCTTTTAAGCATGAATTTTGCTCATATTATTTCTAATGATTTAGAAAGTCATAATTGCTTCATCCATTATATTTTCAAAGTTATTTGTTTCTTCTTTCAAAATTGCAAAAGTTTATTTTAATAACTCTAACAAGAGGCATAGTTTAAAATTTCTATGTTACCATTTTATTTGAATTATTGTTTGGGATTATTCATTTTGTTTGTTTCACAATTTGTATATAGTACCTTTAAAGTAATTACATTATATATATTCAATGTCATGTATTATATAAAGATTGAATTTTGAACATTAAGTAGAGTTTGTAATGATCATAAACTGGAATCTGAAAAATAAGGGTTTTCATGTTCATTTTTAAGGCCAAATATGGATAGTAGCTGAGTTTTTACTTCTAAATGCAAAAATAAATCTTTACTTATAAATATACAAGAGTAGATCTGATGGTTTACTGAAAAAATATGCTTACTCTTTAAAATGTTAAAATAATTCTATTGTTTACTATTAAGCTACCTCACTATAATATAAAATATTCAACTGTTATTCATGTCATCTTTATTTAAATTTCATTTGGCTTTAGAAACATGCTTAAGGAATACAATTTATTTCATTTGGTTTATGGTCCATAAATTGTTTATTTCTTTTCAATGTCTGATTATTTTTATGTGCAGTAAAGCATGAGTTGTCAGTTGAATATGTTGAAATGTATGATCTTTAAAACTTTTATAAAGAACTCTGCAAATAGCACATCTTTTTCTATACAGTTTCAACTAACAGTCAATGGGAAGTTAAAATTACTGCTACAGTTGGAGCCCATGTTTTATTAAAAAGTGTGAAAATAACTTTCGCAGTAAGCTTGCCTGCTTCAGATTATCCCTTGATTTAAAAGACTATTCACAAAATTGTTTTCACTAAACCTTTGATGATTTTGGCAATTGAGACTGTGAGGTAAACTTAAGATCTTTTAATGGAATAGAGTGAGAACCTGGGAGGAGAACTAAATAGTCCTTCAAGACATTAGAAATGTGGAAAAGTTATTACCTACTGTCTAACATAGCCACTATTTATTTTCCCTTGAGGCTAGTTCCTATTTTAACTTGGCATCTATCATTTGTTTCTTACTAATAGGAATTCCTATAGAAAATCTTAAAATCATAAAAATAGAAACAAGCCATGCAAAGAGGAATAAGTATACTGCACATCAATTCTCTTATTATATAAACAATAATGATATGTAAAATTTAAAAAGCGATATGGGAAATAATATAAATATCCTAAACTATTCATGTGATTTTGAAAAGACCTTAACAACTCTGTGTTTAATAAAATAGTATCTGTGTGGGTGACCTTGTGATGAGGAAGGAAGCAGCTATTTTGAGTTGCTGTCTAAGTATTTTACAGTGTGACCACCTGCTCACAACCAGAGTCAGGATGGACATTTATGCAATGACTTGAGTTTAGGATTTCTGCCATTCTTGTCATCAGTTCCTGCTTTGCTTTTCCCGGGGCACCTTTTGAAATAACCACTTGGCCTGGCCAGTATGTCTCAGTGGTTGAGGATTGACCTATGAACCAGGAGGCCATGGTTCCATTTCCAGTCAAGGCACATGTCCAGGTTGTGGGCTCCATCCCCAGTAGGGAACGTGCAGGAGGCAGCTGCTTTATGATTCTCTCTCATCATTGATGTTTCTATCTCTTTCTCCTTCTCCTTTCCCCTCAGAAAACAATAAAAATATGTATTTAAAAAATAAAAAAAAACACTTGCAGTTAGCCCAAGAAAAGTGAATGGCTTTTCAGTAACTAGTGCTTGCTACCCTGCTCGCCATCTCCTGCCTGCTTGTGGTCTGGATGGGGGACTGAACTGCCCTGCCCCTGGCTGGTTGTGTCCCCCATTCTGGGTTCTGTAAGTAACAAATCTTGCGACTTGACTTCTTGGGTGTGAGTGCATTGAAATTGTACCTTCAGTCAAAATGACCCGGGAGGTTTTGCTTCCCTAAGTAGGAGCTCGGATGCTGAGGAAGTTATGCCCACCCTGTGTAGGTGGCTTGTGCCTCCTCACTCAGTATCTGTGCATTTTTAATTTAATACACCAGCTATGGGCCTCCCAACACAGACCTCCTCTGTTATTGAATCATTTCATTGTCAATGAAAAGAAAAGGATTATTCCTAGAAATGTTCTGTAAGGAATTTCAATTTTTCCTTCTCTCTCTCTCTCTCTCTCTCTCTCTCCCTTCCTCCCTCCCTTCCCTCCTTCCCTCCTGCTTCCTCCCACTCACTGAATTTTTACCACTAAAGCAGTTTAATATAAACAAACATAGCACAACAAAAACAACATTATCAAATATCACCACTTATGAATAACTAATCAATGAAAGTAAACTGGTAAAAGGGATACTTTGCAATTAATACTCCACATTATCAGACATTATATATTTCTGCTGCATAATTTTGGTGTTTTGAGATAGCAGTTCAAATAAAATAGTAAGCTATTACTAAAAAGCTATAGATTTAGATCGCAGTTCTGTCTCTGTTGCCCACTCTCTACAATATTATAGGTAAATAAAGAAGATTTAGAAGTTATACCAATTCCCTCTGCAATTGTAAAATGTACACAAAATAACATGTACTTGAGAAGGTTGCTGTGATCATTAAATTAGAATGGTGTCCAGCTTATCTTAGACACTGCTGAAGTATTAGTTATTATCAAGCAAATCACTTGCATTTGGCATGAGGCCGAACAAGGGACAGTAAATCTGTAGCGATGTGCTTTCACATGAGTCCAAACACAAGTGAAAATTGGAATCATTACTGAACTTAACTAAATTAGATACAATAAGAATACCTGCCCTGACCGGTTTGGCTCAGGGGATGGAGCGTCAGCCTGTGGACTGAAGGGTCCCAGGTTCGATTCCGGTCAGGGGCATGTGCCTTGGTTGTGGGCACGTCCCCAGTGGGAGGTGTGCGGGAGGCGGCTGATCGATGTGTCTCTCTCATCGATGTTTCTAACTCTCTGTCCCTCTCCCTTCCTCTCTGTAAAAAATCAATAAAATATATTTTTTTAAAAAAAGAATACCTTTTAGGTTTTATATAAGTATGTCATTGAAGACAATGCACTAATTATTTTTTGTTTACATCTTAATTGCCAAAAAAATTAGCATATCATAGCTAAGAACAAGAGCTCTGGCATTAGAATACCTGAGTTCATACCCTATTCTTTTACTGATAACTGTGTTACCTTAAGCACCTAATGTTTTTGTCTCAGTTTCTCTATCTATAAAATGGAAGTCAAGACGTAATCTCACAGGGCTGTTACGATTTAATTCATGAAAAACAAATACAACAAAGCCTGAGGTGTTGTGAAGGGTCAATGGAAGAGAAACTATTAATGTTAATGTTCTGAGCGGTGCTGCATAATTTCTTATTCTATCACATGCCATGTTAAGAATTATCTCTCAATAATTCTGTGATGTATTAACAGAACCACTTGAGTGATGAGAAAAATATGGTTCAGAGAGACAAATTATAGTTGATTCATCTAAAATTTGAACTCAAGTCAATTTGGCCCCAGAAATGCCCTCCCCCCATTACATCAGCAGATTGTGGGCTGTCCAGGGAATCATGGGAGTGCTTAAAGGGGTCTGACAGATCAAAACTAGTTGTATAACTCTACTAAGATGTTAGATTCATTTTCCATTTTCATTCCCTCTTGATTTCTCCAGAGGCCATGAGAGATGTGCTATTGCAACACATTGAAAGTACAGAGAGAAATATCCATGAGTTGCCTTCTATTATGTCAGACATTAAAAAGATCTGAAAATGTAAATTAACATCACTCTTCTTACTATATTTTGTTCCAGGAAATACAGTTACTTTTCAAAAACAGGTGACAAACTAATGTACAAGAGATTATTGTTATTTTATATAATTAAAATAAATATTTTTAAAATTCCTTACTTTTGATTTCTTATATGGAAAATATTGATAGATATAATCCACATAAACAAAAGCTGTATATGTTTAAGAATGTCTGAGAACATAAGTTTTCAGAATCAATACACGATGCCATTTTATTTCAATCAGCCACACAGATGGTGAGTACAACAGGTATTTCAATGGATTCTTCCCAACCAGATGTTGTTATTTTTTTTGTGTTTTTTTTTTTAAGAAAAACAACACCAAAACTGCTTAACTCACATCCTTGGTTAAGGTATTCCTAATTATTAGACTACTCAGTCTTCCTCACCTAAGACTGGGCCTAACTTAGGCATCTGAACTGAGCTAGACTCTCCCCTGGGAATCTAGAATTTAGATTCTGATGGATAAAGTAATTAAACGACTGTGAGAACTTAAAATGAAAACTCACCTAATATATGATCCAGCCTCGATGACCTGGTGAGCCATAGTCCCAGGTCACATGCAAGCTCCAAAATTACACAGGAGTGGAGGCAGCATGAGCAAGCAAAGAAAGCCAGTTTGCAAAAATAATCAAAATCCTGGAGAGGTATAGTGAAAATCCTGACAGTTGGCTTTTCTTTTTGTAATGCAAGTGCTTGACTTAAACTTTGATTGCCAAGGCATTCACTTCAAAAAGACATCAGCTTCAAAGATGGCTATTTCAAGATAAAGGGCCATTGAAGCTCCTTTGTTTCAAGAGATCTTGATTGATTTTGATAACTGACCATTTGGGTTACTTTTTTCTTTTTTCCTTCTTCCAAGCTCTAAGTTCCCTCCCTTATGTTTTAAATCCACCAATAATAAGTGACCTACAAAACTCTAGCCCCCACAACCCTGGACCCTAATAAAAGCAGAACACAAGGCCCAGGCGCTCTCCCCATCCTCCAGTGACCCTGCTATGTCCCCCTCCACCTCACCAGGTGCTTTGTTTACTTCAGGGCCAGTAAGTAATAAACTTTTTTTTCCTTCAAAGTTTCCTGATAGATACTGCATTCATAATAAGAACCGCAAGCCCTAGCTGGTTTGGCTCAGTGGATAGAGAATTGGACTTTGGACTGAAGGGTCTTGGGTTCCATTCTGGTCAAGGGCAGGTACCTACGTTGCAGGGTAAATCCAGGCCCTGGTCAGGGAGCATGCGGGAGGCAACCCAATCAATGTCTCTCTCTCACATTGATGTTTCTCTCTGTCTCGCCCTCTTCCTTCCCCTCTCTCTAAAAAAATCAATGGAAAAATATCTTCTGGTAAGGATCAACAACAACAACAAAAAGAACCACAAGAATTGGTTCAGTCATTACAATGCTTTGGGAAGGGGGGTGTCTATGAGAAGATGACTGGTGGCCTAGGTGAATGACCATGGAGAGAGAAACAGAGGCAATCATTTCTCTGCCAAGTCAAAAAAAGCAAACTTGATTAACAACATCCTGACCCAGTCTCCCTGGGCTTGGCTAAATTTTAATTCCTGACTTAGGATGTTCCTAAATTGGCTGTGTTTCTTTCCAATCGATCTTTCTCTTTTGGATCTATATCACATTGAGAATGTATCTTTCTATAATACATATATTTTCATTGAAATATAATACACATAGGAGGGCATACAGATTTTAATATATACAATAATGATGTTTACAAAGCAAAAGCATTTGTGTAGTCGCTGTCTAGCTCCAAAATTAAAACATCACTAGCATTCTAGATGCCTGGCACATTCCTTCTTTAAGTCACTGGTTCCCCTACCAAAGAAAGCCTTTACTTTAACTCTTATCTCTAAAGATTACCTCTGTTATACAGAACCTGAAAATTAAATGATATGAGATGTTATCTCTGTGAGTGGCTTCTTCTACATAACATTATGTACATGAGATTTACCTATGCCATAATATAGAGCAGTAATTGAATCTTTTCAATGCTGTACAGTATTGCATTGGGTCTATATATTAATATTTGTTGATGCGCATTGCAATGTTTCTGGTTGGGAGCTATAATGAGTAATGGCACTATAAACGTCCATGTTCTCATCTTTGGATGCAGATATGTATATGAGTTATTTCTATGATACATACACATATATCTAGGAGTAGAATGCCTGAAAATATTCCCAGTTTTGCAATGTCTCTCTTTTTTTATTGGACTGTAGGACTCTACAGATTCTGATATGATCACTTTGCCATAATTACAGTTGTGTGTGTGTGTATGTGTGTGTGTGTGTGTGTGTGTGTGTGTGTATATATATATATATAAAATTTCCTGTGATTTGCTTTTCCCGTTCTTCATGTTTTGATGAACAGAGTTATTAACTTAAAAACACTTCAGTTTAATACTGTTTTCTTTAACCGTGACTTCTGTGTCCATTCAAAAACACATCAATATTCTCCTATATGTATTTTTCCAAAGCTGTGTTGTTTTAACATACACTTTTAGATCTACAGTCCACTCAGATAGGGTTTATTTTGAATATGGAATTAAGTGAGAGTCAAGGTCTACTTTTTTGTGAAATGTATGTTTAATTGATGAAGAACCATTTGTTAAAAAGATCAAGTTTATAACATTGCATGGCATGGCCACACTGACATTGGATTAGTCAGATGGCTGTATATGTGGGAAATGATTGTGGTCTCGATTTTATTCCATTATTCTATTGACTTGTTCTTGAATCTATATCACACTATTCCCTCTCTTACTATGTAGCATTCTAATTATTTTGGATATCAAACATTGTTGGCCCTTCAACCATATTTTCCTTCATGATTGTCTTGACTATCCTTGAATATTTGCATTTCCACATAAATTTTACATTCAGATTGTCAATTTACACAAACATACAAGTGTATATACGCTGCTGAATTATTTTAAATGGGGATTCTACCGAATCTACAAATCTATTTGGAAAGAACTCTCCTATTCACTGTTTTATAACCCTTGATCATAGCATGTATCTCCTCTTATTCATTTTGTTTGTTTTCCCCGCACAATATTTTGAGGGGTTTTGTGTTTAGAAGTCTTACATACCTTACATTAAATATATTCCTAAGTATTTAATGTTATCCAATGTATATAAAAATAGTATGTTTAATTTCTAATTTTTAGCTGATATGTAAAAATATATAAAATTAGTATTTATATTTTGGCATTTTATCAGCAAATCTGCTAAACTTATCAATTTTAATTCTATATCTGTAGTCCTCTTACCTTCAATAACATTTTTATTTTTTCTTTGCCATTTCTTACATTCCTATTTCATTTTCTTTGTACTGATAGGAACTTCTTATATAATGTTAACTGGAAGTGTTGATGAGTCATTCTTTTTTTTTTTTTTTTTTGATGAATCATTCTTGAGTTGCCCTTGATTTCTAGAGGATGTATAATGGGTTACTCCTCAACTTGACTGATAAAATAAAACATTATTTCTGGGTGGCTATGAGGGTGTTTCTGCAAAGGGATGAGTATTTCTTTCAGTAGATTAAGTAAAGATCTGCCCTCACCAATGTAAGCATGCTTCATCCAGTCCATTGAAGGCCTGGGTAGAACAAAAAGGTGAAGCATGAGAAAATTAGCTCACTTTCTTCTTGAATTGGGACATACAGTCTCCTGCCTTCAGCCATAGCAGCTCCTGGTCTTCCAGTATTTGAACTCCAAGACTTACACCAGTAATTCCCCTGGGTGATACCACCAGCTTTCACTGAGTGATACCACCAGCTTTCTGGGTTCTCCAGTTGCAGATATTATATTGTGGTATAGCTTGTCCTCCACAATTGCATGAACCAATTCCCATAATCTCATTTATATTATCTCTATCTCTCAACATGTCTATCTTATTAGTTTTGTTTTTTGGGAAACCCTGACTAATAAATACAGGGATATTTTTACTATTTTACCAATAAATATAAATGTTTAGTTTAAATACTGTATCTGCTAAAGAAATTGCTCTTATCTATCTAGTTGGCTTAACATTTTATTATGAATTGTGTTAAATTTTATCTGATATTGTTTCCTATGTATTGAGAAAATAATGAAAGAAATCTCTTATAGTCTATAAAATTTTTGAAATTTATTGTATTTCAAACTTAAACCAACCATGCGTTTTCTGAAGCAGACTCAATTTTATTATTTTTATATGTTGCTTGATTCATTGTGCTGCTATTTTTAGGATTTTTTTTTGTGTTTTTGTAATGTCATTACTTGACTCTGAAAAATCATTCTTATTTTTCCTATTTTCTAGGAAAATTTTTCTAAAAATGCTGTTGTTTCAAATTTAAATATTTGAAAGTATTTGTAACTAATGCTGGGAGGCTTAGGTTTTTTCTTTAGGGAAAGATTTTAGTGGTATCTGACTTTTTAAGTCAAAAGATCTACAGCAATTTATGTTGAATTTTATAATGCCTTACCAGATCATGTGGCCACCTCCAATGCAGTTGTGATGTTAAAATGCAAAGATACACTGTAGAAACTAATAAAAAAGAATGTGAGCTGTCAGACTGTGTCTAACATTTTGGGTTTATTTCAGAAAATAATTATGTGTGGTACCAGGTATATATGTAGACATTTAGAAAGAAAAAAAAATAATTGTGAGATGGAGTTGTTAACAAGAAAAAGGCCAATTGAGTACCATCTAAAAGTTGTCAAAAGATGAATTGTTGTATTAGTTTCTAATTGCTGCTATAACAAGTTACCACAGAGTTGGTGGCTTAAAGCAACACAAATTTATTGCTTGCAGTTCTGGAGGTCAAAAGTCCATAATGAGTTTTACAGGCTGAAATCTATTAATTGGCAGAGCTGTGTTCCTCCTGGAGACTGTGAAGAATCTGTTTCTTTGCTGTTTTTAGCGATTAGAAACTACCTACATTCCCTAGCCTGTAGCTCCTTTCTCCATCTCAAAACTTATTGCTCCAACCTTTGCTTCTACTGTCACATAACCTTGTCTCTAACTTTGATCTGGCTACTCCCTATTAAATGGACCCTCATGGTTATATTAGGCCCATCTGAATAATCCTCCTAATTTTAAGATCCTTAAACACATTTGTAAAATCCATTCTGCTGTATAAATTAATGTATTTACACACCCTGAGGATTGGGGCATCTGGGGGCATCATCATTCCGCTTGTCACCATGAATTTGTTAAATGTATAGAAATATTCAATGGCTAAGCTCAGTCCAAAGAATGGTGGCTTTCTGAGAAATAATATAATTTTGATGTCACACAGAAAATGCAGCCCACTAATGTTAATCTGGCACAGGATAGTCTTAGTCCAGAACACTAATTTATGTACCTAAAATATCAGACTGCAATACTTTTTCCAAAATAAGCAGAAAACCCATTCCTTATAGATGGAACTACATAGAATGCCAATTAAAAAATGATAGGTTCGCCGAAACCGGTTTGGCTCAGTGGATAGAGCGTCGGCCTGCGGACTGAAGGGTCCCGGGTTCGATTCTGGTCAAGGGCATGTACCTGAGTTGCGGGCACATCCCCAGTAGGAGAAGTGCAGGAGGCGGCTGATCGATGTTTCTCTCTCATCGATGTTTCTAACTCTCTGTCTTTCTCCCTTCCTCTCTGTAAAAAAAATCAATAAAATATATTTTTAAAAAAATGATAGGTTCTACCAGCCAGTGTGGGTCAACGGTTGTGCATCAACCTATGAACCAGGAGATCACAGTTCATTTTCTGGTCAGGGCACATGCTCTGGTTGCAGGCTCCATCCCCAGGGGGCATGCAGGAGGCAGCTAATCAATGATTCTCTCTCATCATTGATGTTTCTCTTTCTCCCTCTCCCTTCCTCTCTGAAATCAATAAAATAATATCTATTTTAAAAATGATAGGTTCTGAGTATGCAATCAGAAAAAGATTTAGTTACATAATAAAATGCTTTAGTGTTAGTGAAAAAACATATAATAAAAAATCCACATCTATAACAGTAGATGACATCACTAAAAAGATCACAATACTCATAATTCATTACTGAAGATTCTTTCTTTCTTGTGAATTTATAACATTAGCTTAATAAACTTTGGTTCTGGGTCTGTTCTCTGTATCATTCCATTTTACCAATTATCCTTCTAAAGATAGTCTCCAATATACCTGTACTTACTAGCCTGAGCATACTTCTACCTCATTAAAATCTCAGTACATCTTCACTATGAAATGTGCTGGCTTTAGAGTTTTAATTTCTAATAGCAGTATTTCATTTATTTCCGGAGCAGCAGAGAAATGGGCGGGGGGATAAAGTGCAAGCAGGAATCACATCTGAGTCAAAGGTTCATGACCATGAGCATGGCCCTGACTCCTCATGAAAAACAGTGTGGAAAGTAGAGATATTACATCTGCATGGGCACTCATTTGTGATATGCTTTACACATAAATGAAAAAAGATCACACTGAAAAACAGTCTAATTTTTGACTCAGTAAAAGGAAGAACTCACAGAACAACTTATTCTAGCCCCAAATTGACCAAGCTTTCTTCAGGATATAATTGAGTTCCCTGTTACTAAAAGACCTCAAACATTAACTGAATTATCTTTGGCAGAGAAGCTTCTAGCTTCAGATTCATGTGAGGTCCCTATAACCTTTGAATTTCTCCCAAAGCTGAGATGTTCTGTTTTTAGAATAGAAATATCAGCTTTAGAAAAGATACAAACTCCAGCCTGGGCAGAGCTGATCTCCGTGTTATATTTAAACTCGCCTTCTAACTGAGTCACACATTCACCAAGAGAATGGAATATAATTACACATTTTATTTGTAAAAGCATTTTGAGCAAAGTAGGAGAGAGGGAGTCTTAATAAAAGGGAAGAAAGATAACTTGAAGAGTTATCACATATGAAATGCCTTAAAGGGCATTGCCTGGCCAATATTTCAATTGGCTGTGTTTTTAGCTAACTTCTCTGTTCTCTTAGTCCTAGTACTTAGTGAGATGTGAGATGTGAGTGTCAGTAGTAAATGCAGAATTTTGTGCTATCAGAGAGAATAAGATAGCAAAATTAAAACTAGATGTAATTTGCACATTAGATATAATAATTAATATTAGAAACAATAAGTGATTAACTCTATTCAAAACAAAAGTTCAATGACAGTGTCTGATAGCTAAAATAACTATACAACTAGAATTCTACTTGCTTAGTAGACAAAGTACAATGCTACCTTTCAAGTCTTTTAGTTAATAGGAATTTAGTAGGAAAATAATGCTGTGATATATACTACCCATTACTTTCTGACATATAAATATAATAATAAAATTTAATTTTACTTTTTCAGGGTGAAGAATGGGTTGGAAACAAACATTTATGTAGGGCACAGTTGAATATTCTTTAAATGAGAATTAGGCATTTGAGTGAAGATAAAGTCACCAGTGATCTGTGACCCCCAAAAGTCTTGCCTCCTACATACTTGTGTAGTCTCTTCTGACATTGATTAGGGTCAACCTGTACAACCAATAAGAATATTATAGAAATTATGGAGTGTGACTTTTATGAAGGTTTCTACCTGTGTTCTCTTGGATTGTTCGCTCTAGGGAAAATCAGCTTCCACATCATGTGGAGACTCAAGTAGAAGCCCAAATGGAAAAAAGCTGAAGCCTCCTGCCAACCACCAGCAACAGATAGGTAAGTGTCTTTCACACCCAGTTAAAATTTCAGAAGATGGAAGCTCCTGCCAACATTTCTTATATGTGACTTCATAAGAAAACCTGGGCCAAAGCTACCCAATTTGGCTGTTCCTGATTTCTTGACATACACAGAGAAAGAGTGATATTAAGTACTATTATTATTTAAGTTGGTGAGTTTTGTTATGCAGCAATAACTACCTGATACCATCTAAAATATACTATTTGTATAAATAGCAAATATTTGTGTAAATTATGTTCATCAGTTCACTGAAGCAGTGCCATAGTTACTTAATCTCCTCTACAAAGTTAGTACAAGATTCAGAATTATCTTATAGAGCAGCGGTTCTCAACCTGTGGGTCGAGACCCCTTTGGCAGTCGAATGACCCTTTCACAGGGGTCGCCTAAGACCTTCCTGCATATCAGATATTTACATTATGATTCATAACAGTAGCAACATTACAGTTATGAAGTAGCAACGAAAATAATTTTATGGTTGGGTCACAACATGAGGAACTGTATTTAAAGGGCCAGAAGGTTGAGAACCACTGTTAGAGTCTTGTGAAGATGAACCAAGTTATTGCATGCAAACTATTTAGAGGCTACCTGGAACATGAGCAAGAGGGATTGATGTCCTTATAAAAGCCATATATCAGAGATAGAATAGAGACAGGTAGAACCATAGATCATAGAGATCAAATATTTCTTCAAGGAAAAGGAAAGATTTATTTCCTGACCAGAGTAATAAAGATAATGTCTCCTCCTGTGGAAAGATTGAGTTTGTTGGGTAGCAGCTGGCTTTAAAAGATCATGAAAGGTATTGCTCAGATGTTTTTCTTAATTTTACATGTATAGCAATCACCATTGCATTGTAAAAGAAACATTTCAATTTATCACATTTTCTAATTGGCTAATAAAGATGTGTAAAAAATGTCTTCCAAATTCCAAAATGCTTTCTATAAAAAATAATCATGGATGTGTAAACACTTAGAACTTTATGGAGATTCATCCCAGTGAAAATTTTTTTACTAATAAAATATTGCTTAAATAAAATGGATACAAGCATGTAAAGGAATAATGAGTCAGTAAAATGACATGATGTGGCTAGCCAGCATGGCTCAGTGTTTGAGTGTTGAATTATGAATCAGGAGGTCACTGTTCAATTCCCAGTCAAGGCACATGCCCGGGTTGTGGGCTCGGTCCCCCGTGTGAGGGCCTGCAAGAGTCAGCCAATCAATGATTCTTTTTGAAATCAATAAAAAATATTTTAAAAATGAGGGAAATATTAAAAAATAACATGGTGTATGAGCACCTAATTATGTGGAAAATGAGGACAAATCATTGCTAAGTGGAACAATTTTGCCAATGTATCAGTTGAATCCATTTAAAAATCCATAAGTGAAAAAAATCTGAATGGATACATACTAGTACTTATTACTGACAATGGTAAAATATCCATCCATCAAGCCTTTGTATAAGAGGAGCCTTCCAAAAATGTCATCAGAGTAAGAGGCAGAATCAAACCCAGACTGAAATCAAGCAGATGAAATTCAAATCCTAGTTTGGCTCTTATTTGTACCTTGGGGAATTTATTTACTAGTAACTTTTGTGACCCTTTATATGCTCCTCTCTAAAATTTGAAAACAAATAAAGTAATCACATAAGATTTGGTCAGTGTATTATTGTCTGGTATTAAATAAACTGTAGCTTATATTATTGTTATTGTCATTATTATTAATATACTGGAGAAGCCTTTAGGAATTATGTTTTAATACATTAATGACCACCTTCTCTAAGTACAAATGAACACATTATACATCTAAGTAGATATTTTACTTTACTCTGACATAATACTTTTAAATGCCCTGTATTATTGAAGAAAGAAGAAACTAAATAATTTTTAAATTTAATAGTTATCACAGATAAGTATATATCATCATGCATTTCCATTTTTATTACTTCATTATCTATTTTGTTCACTCTTTCCAAAAAATCCTTCTTCATCTTAAAATGAGCCAAACTAATTATCCTTCAATTTATCTACTTACATTTGAATCCCTTAAATTAATTGCATTGGAAACAAAATAAACTGTGGAGAATAAGCCTTATATTTGCTATGGATAATTGCAAGTTTTAGAAGGTCTGGATTTCTCACTGAATTTGAAACAAGTTTCAGGTATGAAGTGGTATATGTTTGAAATATACTTAATATTACTTAGAAAATAAATGTTCACATAAAAAGTATTAAAATATCTTTAAATTATAAACTCAGATTATACTGCTAGATAAAATTGGAAATATTAGACACAAATACTTTATAAATAAAATGTTAGACCAAGATAAAGTTAACACTGACATTTTCTGTAGTAAATATGGCATTTTGTGAAATAAACAATAACTGGCCATTATCATTCAATCATTGAATACATATTTTTTCACATTCAAAATGATTGAGGTATACATTCCAGTATCTAAATCAAAAGCCAAATAAATAGCATGTGAATTTTAACATAAAGGAATAATTAATGTTTCAGAATTACATCATGATACCCTAAATAAGTATTCATCACAAGTACCATTGCCTTTCATAGCCCTACTTTTTCTTTATTTAAACAAAATGCATTAAGCCATCACTGTGTTAATTCACATTTACTCTTATAATAATACTAGTGGTCCAGTACACAAATTCATGCACGTTGAAAGGAAATTAATGAGAAGAAATATTTTAATATCACTATTCACCCTTTCTCTATAATAGAAGTGTCAACCAAATTTACAATCGACAGTGACAGATAGAAACATACATGTGTGATTGACGCTAGCGAGAGCTTTATATGTATCTCCCATGTGCAAGTCAACTTAGCCATATATATATATATATATATATATATATATATATATATATATATATATATATATATCTAGAATAAACTTGCTTAATTAGACCTGCAGCAGTGTTTGACTATATTCTGCACAGTGAGAAAACCTGAAGCCATTTTTGAGGTCAACGATTTACTTCTTTTCAGTTGGGTCAAGTTTCTCAGCTTTCTAAATCTCCATTTTTCAGCTAATGAAAAGAAAATAGGATTCCACGGAGTCTCCTACCTACCTACTCCAGGACTTCTGTGAGGATCAAATGAGATGAGGCACGGGAAAACACTTCACAGACATTTGGTTAAAGTGTGAAATGTTTCCACCTGGCTGTAAAGCAAGTCATGTTCCTGGGCTGAAGAAACTGCAAGGAGGCTAGTTGCTGGGAAAGGAAGCTGGGCGTTGCTACATGATATCATTACCCATCACCCGGCACCGAAAGCAACCATTTCCAGGCTGGGCTGGGCTGTGGGCTACATATTGCACCATGGGGTCTTGGCAGCGTCTGCTGTGATTTGGTGGGCTGTCGCTCCAGGGTGGTGGTGCAGCCTGTGTTCCACTTGTGGGAAGCTGAGTGTTGCTTTATCGGCGCCAAGTTTGCACTGTTGTTTTTCTGTAAATGGCCAGTGCGTGTCACAGCAGTTCTTGCATTGAGCATCTGCCCCCTCGTGGTCAGTGTGTGTCATAGCAACCAGTCGGATGGGCAGAGGGACACTTAGCATATTAGCCTTTTATATATATACTAGAGGCCCGGTGCACAAAAATTTGTGCACTTGGGGGGGGAAGGGGCAGTCCCTCAGCCCGGCCTGTGCTCTCTCGCAGTCTGGGACTCCTCGGGAGATAACGACCTGCTGAGCTTAGGCCTGCTTCCGGGGTGGCACAGGGCAGGCTCAATCACTAGGTGCAGCCCCCTGGTCCGGCTTCAGAACAGGGGCTGATTTGGGGAGTTTGGCCACTGCCTCTGTCATGCACAGAGCAGGGCGGATTGTGAGGTTGCGATGCCACCCTCAGTCACACTCAGGGTAGGGCCAATTGGGGGGTTGGGGCACCGCCCCCTGTCACACTCAAGGCAGTGTCGATGGAGAGGTTGTGGCACCACCCCCTGTCATGCACAGAGCAGGGCCAATCAGGGGGTTGGGGCGCTGCCTCCTGTCATGCACAGAGCAGGGCCCATCAGGGGGTTGGGGAGCTCCCCCCTGTCACTCACAGAGTAGGGCCAATAGGGGAGTTAGGGCACCGCCCCCTGTCACACACAGAGCAGGGCGGATCAGGGGGTTGGGGCGCCTCCACTGTCACACTCAGGGCAGTGCCAACGGGGAGGTTATGGCTCTACCCCATCACACACAGAGCAGGGCCCGTGGGGGGGGAGGGGTTGGGGCGCTGCCCTCTATCACCCACAGAGCAGGGCCGATCAGGGGGTTGGGGCACCGCCACTGTGACACTCAGGGCAGGGCCGATGGGGAGGTTATGGCTCTACCCTGTCACACACAGAGCAGGGCCTGTGGGGGAGGGGGGATTGGGGCGCCGCACCCTGTCACACACAGAGTCGCAGGGCGATCAGGGGGTTTGCGCGCTGCCCCCTATCACGCTGATCTGGTGCCTGGAGGCCTCGCGGCTCCACTGATCCTGGTGCTGGGAGGCATATTACCCTTTTACTATATAGGATAGAGGCCTGGGGGCCGGCTGGTTTGCCCTGAAGGGTGCCCTGGATCAGGGTGGGGGTCCACACTGGGGTGCCTGGCCAGCCTGGATGAGGGGATGATGGCTGTTTGCAGCTGGTCACACACCCTTCAGGGTGGGGGTCCCCACTGGGGTGCCTGGCCAGTCTGGGTGAGGGGCTGAGGGCTGCTTTCAGGCTGGCGATTGACTGAAGCTCCCAACCGCTCCTTTTTTTCTTTCTTTTTTTTTTTTTTATTCTGGGCCAGCTTTAGCTCTGGCTCTAGCTCTGAGGCTTCCGCTGCTGAAAGCTGGTATCTGGTTTGTTTGCGTTCTATAATCGAAACAATGTATAACTCCAGCTCTGAGATCCCAGCGGCTGAAAGCTGGTTTCTGGGGTTTTGTTTAGCTTCTATATTTGTTACAATGTTTCAAACTGCCAAGTCAGAGGCGGGCAGCGGCAGGTGGGGAACATTGGAGTCCGCCAGTCACTGGAGCAAGCAAGCCTCCCTGTTCACTTCAGTGCATGGCTGCCGGCCGCCATCTTGGTTGTCAGTTAATTTGCATATACTCACTGATTAGCCAATGAAAAGGGTAGCGGTCGTATGCTAATTACCATGTTTCTCTTTTATTAGTGTAGACTAGAGGCCCGGTGCACAAAAATTTGTGCACTGGCAGGGGAAGGGAGGTGGGGGGGTGTCCCTCAGCCCCACTTGTGCCCTTTCACAGTCTGGGGCCCCTTGGGAGATAACCACCTGCTGGCTTAGGCCCGCTCCCTGGGTGGCAGATGGCAGGCCCGATCCCTCAGTGCCTGCCCCACCTCCCCGGGTCGCGCACACGGCAGGGCCGATTTGGGGGTTGGGGCGCTGCCCCGGGTCGGGTTGCACACAGGATGCCCGGGTGGGCCGGCCGATCACTGCTGCCCTGCCCGGCTGCCCTGGGTCAGGTCGCACACGAGATGCCCGGATGGAGGCCAGGTGGGCTGGCCGATCGCTGCTGCACCGCCCGGCTGCCCCGGGTCAGGTCGCACACAGACGCCTGCCACCCCGGGTCACAGATAGCAGGCCCAGATGGCGGCAGGGCAAGCAGGATGGCGCTGTCCTGCCCTGCCTGCAGTATGCAAATTAGCCACCATCTTTGTTGGCAGCTAATTTGCATATCGCTCTGATTAGCCAATGGGAGGCGTAGCGAATGTACGGTCAATTACCATGTTTATCTATTATTAGATAGGACTAGAGGCCTGATGCACAAAATTCGTGCAAGGGGCTTGGTCCTCACAGGCCCGGTTGCTTCGGCCCTCGCAGCCCTGGCTTCATCCAGAAGGTCATCCAGACAGTCGTCGAGAAGGTCGTCTGGATGGTCGTTCTTCTGTTCATTCTAATTAGCATATTAGCTCTTTATTTTATAGGATAGATGAGGGCAATACTAACTTCAGTTTTAAATATGGCAAT
This sequence comes from Myotis lucifugus, assembly GCF_000147115.1. NCBI lineage: Eukaryota > Metazoa > Chordata > Mammalia > Chiroptera > Vespertilionidae > Myotis > Myotis lucifugus. Next base: position 59,803,305 of record NW_005871048.1, on the reverse strand, counting down.
TTACATGTGACAAAACATATATGGAAGCATTCTATAAGAGTAGTGCGTGATCTTGAAAATAAAACTATACACTTTCTAATCCTACCCTGTGAGTGTGTGCTAAACTCAGTGGCTGATTTCTAATAACAATATAGCAGAACTGAGGGCATATCCCTTCTAAAATTGTTACAAGAAGTCTGCAGTGTTCATCTTGTGTGTCTTTCCCTTTCTTCCTCCCTCCCTCTTAGATCAATCATTCTTAGAGAAGTCAGCCACTGCCTTACAGAGAAGCCCACCCAAGTGTTGAAGAGCTAGGAACCTAAGTCCAATAACCAGGGAGGAACTGAAGCCTACAGACAACTATGTGTGAGGTTGGAAGTGGATTTTCCAGTCTTAACTAAGCCTCAGGATAAATGCAGGCAACAGAGCTGCTGTGAGAGGCCCAGAGTACAAACCACACAACTAAGCCACTCCTAGACTCCAAATCTTCAGAAATTGTGTGAGAAATAAATAATGTTTTAAGCCATCAAGTTTGGCAAAAACTGATGCAGGTAGGAAAAAATAGAATTTGTTAATATAACTTTGGATGCCCAAGTGCTATGGTATATGTCGCTTTACCTTTTAGAACTTTGTTCCCCATTTTCAAAAACAAGTCTTATTTATCTATATCTTGCAGAGTAATTCTGATGTTTAAATATTCTCAAGTATCCAATATTTTATCAAGCAAATGGGCGTGTAAAAAGAAATCAGTAAGTGGTATATATTATAATTTGATATATATTATGGAGTGGTATATATTATGATTTATTGAGTATTAGTAGCCCGGTGCATGGATTCATATACCAATGGGGTCCCTCAGTCTGGCCTGCACCCTCTAACAATCCAGGACCCCTTGGAGGATGTCAGAATGCTGGTTTCAGCCCAATCTCCGCAGGCCAGGCCGAGGGACCCCACCGGTGCATAAATGTGTTCACCGGGTCTCTAGTATGCATATAAGACCTTTGGTTAATCTCTCCCCGCTCCCCCTTCTCTCTGAGATTCATCAGTGTGTTCCATGTTTTGTTTTGTTTTTATATTTTTTATTGATTTTTTACAGAGAGGAAGGGAGAGGAATAGAGAGTTAGAAACATCGTTGAGAGAGAAACATCGATCAGCTGCCTCCTGCATAGCCCCTACTGGGGATGTGCTCGCAATCAAGGTACATGCCCTTGACTGGAATTGAACCTGGGACCCTTTAGTCTGCAGGCCAACCCTCTATCCAGAGCCAAACCAGTCAGGGCGTTTTCATGCCTGTGTGTTGAGTGTCTGCCCCAAGTGGTCAGTGCATGTCATAGCCACCGGTCAAACAGTTGGTGGTTGCTTAGGCTTTTATATATATAATTTCAAACATTATATTTTTATGTTAAACTATTCAAAACAGAATAATAAAAATAATTAAAGTAGTTCCATGATATCTCTACCCAACAGCGTTTCCTAACTAGGGTTTAGCTTGGATAATTTTCATATATGTTCCAAAACTATAAAAAATTTAGATAAGCTAAGAAGAACTACAATACCACCACAAAATGTAAACCATCTCAATATCATAAGAAAGCATTAGACACTGTTAAGTTGAGAATTAAAAAGAAAAGTGTCATCTTAACCTTTTTAGCTTCGGGATTTCTAATAGCAGAGGGTTAGAATTTCATTTTTGTAGGTGATTGACCTTACCACTAGGAAGAGCACCCTATCTCCTCTCCTTCCCAAACAATGCTGAGAAGAGAGTATGCTTTGTTATCTTCTAGCTTCTAAGTGGTTTTGAAAAGGTAGGTGAAAAAAGAGTTAAGTGTCTTTTTATAAACAGAGCAACATATACCTAGTAACACTATTTTGACAGTTATTACTCAAAATAATGACACATTAGGAAAATGTTTAAAGATGTAATCATGACCTTCAGCTCTCATTCTAGTTTTTCTGTAATACAAAGTTGATTTTGTCTTGTTGATTAATTTTCAGAAGGACTGTGCATTTAAGTCAAATGAACAGAATTTTGCAATATGCGCACAGAATTTAGACAGGTATCTGAAGAAGATTCTGCTCATCTCTAAGAGAGAAACAATGTCCCCATTCCTCCCACTACTATAGAGGACACAGCCAGCAGGTTTCTTCCAGGTGAATGCTCACCAAAAGGGCTGTGCTCTAGGAAGTCACAAGCTTCCTAACAATCTCTTTTGTCATTTGCTGATAAGACAACTGAAATGCATGATACTTGGCACCTTTATGGGCTAGATAATTTAATGGTTCTATTTTATAAGAGGATGTATCTCATAAAGGACATAATCTAATAGCATATATGAAAGCAGAGGGATTTATAAGTGTGACCACAAGTTGTCAGAACTTGTTAGCATTGGGAATCTGGGGAAGCACTTGAGAATATAAGATAATTATATACCATGGACTTTTGGACAACATACAGGCAGGTCCACACACAGGCATTTTTTTTTCAATAAATACCTGTACGGTTTTATTTTGTAATATATGTTATCGATTTTTTACAGAGAGGAAGGGAGAGGGATAGAGAGTTAGAAACATCGATGAGAAACATCAATCAGCTGCCTCCTGCATACCCCTTACTGGGGATGTGCCCGGAACCAAGGTACATGTCCTTGACTGAAATCGAACCTGGGACCCTTCAGTCTGCAGGCTGATGCTCTATCCACTGAGCCAAACCAGTTAGGGCTGTACTCATTTTTTTAGCCAAGGTTAGGAGTCCATAAATCCAGAAGAATGACTATATGCATTGATATATACAACCTATAATAAAAGTGTAATATGCTAATTAGACTGGGCATCCTTCCATCCTTCCAGACGAAGCCGGGCCTGCGAGGGAAGCCCAGGTCCCAGGTGTCTACCTGCAGCCACAGGGAAGCCTGGGTCCTGCGTGCCAGAGGGAAGCCGGTACCGGCAGCCAGGGGAAGGAAGGACTACTCTTGCATGATTTTCATGCATCAGGCCTCTAGTCTATATATATTAAAGGCTAATATGCAAAGTGTTCATGCAGGAGTTTGACTGGGAGACCGGGAGTCTATTGCTTGCTATGATGTGAATTGACCACCAGGGGGCAGCGCAGATTGAAGGAAGGCCCGGCCGGCAGCCGGAAGGCCCCGATAGGCCTTGATCACCGGCCAAGCCTAGGGACCTGACCCATGCATGAATTTCATGCACCGGGCCTCCAGTGTTATATAAAGGACTTAAGCATCCACACATATTGGCATCCACAGGAGTCCTGGAACTAATCTCTCACAGATTCTGAGGGACAACTTAAGTTTTGGGAGAATGAAGTGTTATATGTGGATTTTCAACTGTATAGGGGAGTGAAGGGGTGTCAGTGCCCCTAAACTCCATGTTATTCAAGGGCCAAGTGAATATAGAAAAATATTACCAGCGGGAAGAAAACACAAATATTTTATACATATATATTCATATAATATGATACAACATTACTGCTCTGTGTTTGAACTCAGCTGTGTAAATTAGCTATGTATACATATGCATGGTTAAATGAGTACCGCCTTTGGCTTTAGCTTTTGTCATCTCAAAAGTACATGTTGAAATATCTTCCTGTGATAAATTATGTTGTATAGTGATACAGATTTAATTTGATTATGATGTAGCTATTATATGTATTAGTTTCCTGAATTTATAAACATGTAAAATATAATGGAAATTGTGGATCTACTTTCCTGAAAAATGTAGATATGAAAAACTGATCACAAAACAGAATATAGTCTTAAAGGCAAGAGTGAAAGATAACCATAGGATTTATGAAGACCTTGTAACTTCAAATAGTTCCTTGCCAAGAGATGCTTTCTCCATATTGATAAAGTACCTCAATTTATATTATCAAAGTGGGAGCTTCTGAAATTTGAGGCTGAAGAAAGGGAGGGGAAAGTCTGCAAACAACTGGAGATACAGAACAGAAAGATGAAGTTCAAGTGTTCCAATTTTAAAATTGGAAACTGCTTCTCAAAGAAGAGCTGGATAAATAATGGCCAGGTTCTATAATAATACTGGTGTTACATTTTAATTACATTTTGATTTAGATAGAATCTTTCAGGTTGGCTTTGTGTTCTAGCCACATTCATCACTCAGGCTTTATGGGGACATAGGTTTCAAGTTCTAACAGTGGCTTACAAATGAACTTGCAGAGTACAAGCTGTTTGCAATTTGGGAATGACTAGCAATTCTTTATTTTTTAGTAGTAGTTCATTCAAAATACTAGGAAGGAAAAAGTAATTAGTGTGTGTGTATATTAGTATGTGTGTATACACACACACACACACACACACACACCTATAGCATATACTTGTTTTTAACCCTTTAGAAAAGTCTAGCAGGTGATGGGAAGTGTGAGTTGGGGGAGCTTAATACAGACCAATTAGGTCTCAGGTTTTAAAAAGAGCTGCATTAAAATCAACAGTACTTGTGAATTATTAAAAACAAAGACTGGCAGAGAATCCAAAAAGAAACTGAGAAGTAGCAGTTAGATTTGTATAGTGTTTACTACAATTGGTATTATTTTTACAAAGTTTCTTATTGGGAAAATATAGATGTAAGCACCAAGACTAGTCATCCTTAATAACACCACTTGTATTTTTTTAAAAGATTATTTGGCTTTGGGTGGTGGAAACTCAATGTAATATACAGGTCATATATCATAGAAATGTATACTTGAAACATATAATCTTATTAAGCAATGTCACCCCAATAAATTCAATAAAAATTACATTATGAAGTAAGTACACTTACTTATAAGAATTAACAAACTATATTTTCTTCCTCTAGCCATTAACATACTCCTCAAAAATGTGTGTTTTCAGAAATTAAACTTCACTATAATAGTCCCTAAAGATAGTAGGAAAAAAAAATACTTCATTAATTAATGAACAGAAAGTCATCTGAAAAATGAAAAGCGGATATCAGTAGTTTTCATATCTAATAAAAGACTTAAAACTAATTCATGAAACTTGGTAAAAATTACATGACAGCAGAAATTTCATAGGATTAATGTAATCCATATGCATTGACTAAAATTTCCTAATAATTAAAAAAAAACTTCAAATAAACATCGTGTATCATTGATCTTTCCCATTAAGTTGAAATGTGCAACATCTGTTTAAAGTGTTATGCAAAATACCTAATGGAAATGTGCAACTTATTAAATTGTATATATCTATATCTGTGTCTATATAGAAAATATGCAAAATAATAATTGACCATAATAAAATATTTTCCATTAACCTAAGCAGAATATTACCAGTGAGATCTATATCTTGACAACATATTCACTGCAACTTTTAATCCTAGATTTCTTTTTATTGTAAATTTAGTATCAAAATGGACCACTCACAATATCCAAGATTCCAAGATTTTGAACCATAGAGTTCTGATTTTTACTCAAACTCATTTGAAGAAGCATACAATTATTCAGAAAAGCAACCCATCTCATTCACCTATTCAATGTAGCATGGATATTACGTAAATAGAAAATAAGGTAAACTCTTCATCATTCTAATATCAATTATTAAAGACTGAATGCTTGAGAATATATAATTATTTCCACATTTGGACCAAGGAATTACAAATAAACCGATAACCAATCAATATGATTAATAATCATCTGCCCAGTCTGCCTTTCTCTCTATGCTATCATATATATCAGATGTCAGAAGTTGGTAACTAAAACACAGTAATAGATAACTTTATGGATAAAGGTCAGTGAGAAATGTTTAGTGACTCATGATACAATTACAGTGGTTTGTATATCATAAGATGCCTAAAATTCAAAGAGAACATAATAATTGCTCAAAATTGGCCCTAACCGGTTTGGCTCAGCAGATAGAGCGTCGGCCTGTGGACTCAAGGGTCCCAGGTTCAATTCCGGTCAAGGGCATGTACCTTGGTTGTGGGCACATCCCCAGTAGGGGGTGTGCAGGAGGCAGTTGATCAATGTTTCTCTCTCATTGATGTTTCTAGCTCTCTATCCCTCTCCCTTCCTCTCTGTAAAAAATCAATAAAAATATATTAAAAAAATAATAATTGCTCAAAATTGTCAACAAATTCAAAAGAAAGGTTTTTATTCTATGTTTGCCTTTGTGACATTTCCTTTAATAGGTTCTTACAAATACCATTGTAGCAAGATATCTTTATTTAAGAAAATCTATGGTTATGTATGTATGTTTGAGAAAGGCTGCCTGATAAAACCACTTTTGTGGATTGACAGACAATATATTTTGTATTTGGTTGGAAATATAGCATTATAAATATTTAAATAACTATACTAAAAGCTAAAGAAAGTATGATGATAGATACATTTTTATAGACTTTTCCCTCCTACAATTTCTGATCATTCTTTTGTGTGTCTTTACCACAAAAAGCTGATCTAAAAAATTAGAAACAGCATATTTACAAAATCATTCAGTATAAAAGTATATCATTGTATTCTGCCTCACTTAATTTGCTTAGAGAATTTGCCAAGTTCAAGGATTATATTACTTTCTTGAACTATCATATTTTTTTAACCAATTACTCATTCAATATTTAGGAGCAATTTTTAAATTTTTTAACTCAAAATAACATAATTAGCAACCTAAAATGTAAGCTTTAAAATTTTTGATTGCAGATAAGGAAGCACTAATGAGACTGATATATAATTTCCCTTTATTATTTCTCAATGATTTATCTCAGCAACAATGAAAGGCTAGTCTCTGCTTTGCTTTCTGCTCTAGTTGGTAAGGAAATAAAAACCTTGTCTTAGAAGGCTTACTTACTATCATTATGAAAATTGTCAGAAATACCTAATCATTCATTTAACATTTTTTTACGGGAAAAAAGGCCAACAGAACTAATGTGATTAAATGTCTGATATAAAGGGGAATCCAACTACTCATGTGTTTCAAAGCAAGATTGTTTTGATGAGTTCCAATATTGATAATGACCATGTTTCTTATTAAGACATATACATGGAAACTTTAATCTCATTTAATTAAAAATGTTCTATTTTATGGTATGCATGTCTAGCACAATCCTAGCCTAAAATTATAGATGTACAATGAGAAGTCAGGAGAAAAAATTATATATCTGTATATATATATA
>NW_005871048.1:59758100-59796092 GCF_000147115.1 Myotis lucifugus | reverse complement strand
ATACTTGATTCTAAAACAGTTAAAAATAAAATTAATATTTGCTACCATAAAATTTTTTTATTCTAAAAGAATTTGTGTAATTTTACAAACTCTGCTTTCTGACAGTTGGAGGGTATTAAAAAGTTAAAACAAAAATTCTAGAATTTAGTCACATCTTTCCAGGTTGTTGACAGTCTTTCCTGCGAGTGCTGTAAATGCCAAAGACATTGGCTACCAGTGGCCAGTCTCATGATCAATGTTCATCTGAGCTGAGATTTCCAATTCTTCTAAGTAAGCAGTAGTATAAGGACTATTGTTTACAGTGGTAAATTTAATTACTATATTTTATCAGGCCAGAATGCTAACACAAAATCTAATAATTAAATCTGCTTGCTAGAGAGCTGGTTTCCCTAAATACCAAATGGAATAAAAAGATTAATGTCTGGTCATTAGTTTGAACATTTACGCTAAAAGTCAGATCAGGACGGTGGGTAAGAGCAGAGTCGGTTGGTCAGACTTAGATCCATAGCCTGACTCAGCCGCCTATTAGCTCCGTGTTGTTATTTTGGGCATGTCTCCTCACCTCAGAAACGCCAGCTTTATTGACTACAAAATGAGAATCTTGGTGGTGCAGGGAAGAGAAATCTGTGTTTGCTACATTTATTGAGAAAATACAACACACAATGACATCTATCCTAGTGAACTGGAACCTAAATTAGTCAGCAACTTCACAAGCTTTTCTTAATGTGTCTCAGCCACGGGAATAACAATAACTCTACAGAGTGGTTGTGAGGTTAAATGAAACGATGCAAGTAAAGTGGTTTCCTACATTTCCGTTCAGTTGGAACTCATTGGTGAAAGTTATTATTATTGTACTGATTATTATTGCATTAGAAATTTGATGCCAAAGATGGCATTCTTCTCCTGTTACAATGATCAGTAGGGGAAATGGAAAAAAAAAATACACATGTAAATATTGGCATGTAGTTATTCTTATCTTGCATCATCATTTACTTCAAGTTTGCAGGAGATGTTATCAATTAAAAAAAAAGTAAACCTATTTAGTGTGTGTTTTGAATTTGCCTTCACTTAAATCAGTGGTTCTCAACCTGTGGGTCGCGACCCCTTTGGGGGTCGAACGACCCTTTCACAGGGGTCGCCTAAGACCATCGGAAAACACATATATAATTACATATTGTTTTTGTGATTAATCACTATGCTTTAATTATGTTCAATTTGTAACAATGAAATTGGGGGTCACCACAACATGAGGAACTGTATTAAAGGGTCGCGGCATTAGGAAGGTTGAGAACCACTGACTTAAATGATCATTGTAACAGGAGAGGAACGCCATCTCTAACTATTCTCACTATATACAACTCCTAGCAGATACACATGTCCTCTCCCCAAATATCATGTGACAGTAAATATATAATGGACTTAGTAATCTAAATAAAATAAGTATAGTGTGAGGATCTTACTGCCTGCTTTTGATTTTCTTTCAGGAATAATTACCACAGTTTAAAACTCAGAATATGTGTGCTGAATGGTATGCCATTTCTCTCTTCTCTTTCCTACAGAGACGAACTTTGTTTCTGTCTGCGCGTTCATCCTTGCTGTGGCAAACATCCTGTAGGGGTCCATTAAATAGATTTTCTCTTCAGCTAATGTATCAGTTAACCTCCAAATCGTGGATAGTTTATTTTCTTCTCAGAAAATAAATCAGTCCCAGTGCTGCTCAATAACTGTGGCCAAAGTGGGATATAATAAGGAGGAAATGTAAAAAGTGCTGCTTGCAAATTGGTATTATTTACATTTATTGAGGAAATACAATATATTATGAAATATATCCGAATGAACTGGAACCCAAATTAGTCAGCAACACCGCAATCACTCTTTTAAAGAATCTCAGCTACCTAAATAAAAACAACTCTATACAGGTTTAGATTCCTCCAGAGTGCAAACAAGCATAATTTCCTTAAGGATGCAACAGCAGTAGCCTGTGCTGCATTAATCTCTAGTATTATGAACTGAATTTGTGGGGATTTATTTGCTTTTTTTCCTGTCTTCAGAATTTGTCTATCACAGTTGCGTTCATATCTAAATTCACTTATTATGGCTTCACAAATGGATCTGGTCAAAGATATTTCTGGGCAATCAATCAATACTCCTTTACTTATATTAATAATTAATAAACTTTATAGGCATGATGGGAAGGAAACTTGGAGACAAAGTATGTATTCTAAGAATGGATTGTACTTCAAAAGTCAAATAAAAATACAAGCATATCTAAAGGCAATACTTGCTTGACTCACCTAGTCAGAAGTATTTAAGTAAGGCCCATGATGTGTCCCAGGAAATGGAGGTAAAAGGTAAGCCAACTAGAAAAAGACCCTATTCTTTTGGATCTTAGGGTCTGTGTGGGGGTGAAGATAGAGATTAAGGTAATAACCATGTAAACAATTATCATTTTAAAATATTTCAAAATGTCGGGAAGAAATATCTAGTGACACATAAAGGGGGATTTATCTATCCATGAGCAGAAGTGACAGCTGAGCTGATGTGTTAAAGATAAGTTGGTACTTAACTAAATAAACAGATTAGAAGCAGGGAGAAAATTCCAGGCAGATAACAGAGCATTTTCAAATGTCTTAAAATATTAAGGAACTGAAAAAAAAGCCTGTTGTGTCTGCCTCTTGATAGAACAAAAGATTGGCGGGTGGGAGAATCAGGTGTGAACAGAAGCTGAGATCTAAGTGAGTGCCAGCTCCAGGCGATCTTTTAGGTTATGCTCAGGTTATGCTCACACAGTGAGAAGCCATGGAAACTTATTGGTATCTCAGTGTCATGATTAGATTCACATTCTTATTAAAACATCTGTTTTCTTGTAGCAAGGGAGGGGAAGGAGGATTGAGTCTAGATAAAATAGGATAGTGATATAAGATTTAGAAGTAGGACCTTTGGGAGATAATGAGGACTTTGGGAGATCATAAGGATGGGGCCCCCACAATGAGATTAGTTTCCTTATAAATAAAAAGGAATATCAGTGCTCACTCTATGGGCCATGTGAAGACGCTTACGGTGGCCTTCTCGGTCTTCAGAACTATGAGAAGTAAATGTCTGGAAGCCAACTAGTCTATAATATTTTGTTATAGCAATGAACTGATTAAACAGTGCCATCGAAGAAATAAACTGAATATAGAAATAAGGAATGAGTTGCTGAGGGTTATTTTTTTGGATAAATGGTTTGAGCAATAAAAACCATAGAGAAAAGGAGCCATGGGACAGCCCACATTGAGGTTGGTGGCTGAGGGGTAATAGGCACACATTCAGATGTGGTGGAACCTGAGCTGCCTTTGCAATTTTAAGATGCGGTGCCAGCTAAGCAGCTAGCAGCTCTGGAAAATGAGAGACTGTGTCTGGGTTACAGATACTCTTTGGGAGTCATCAGTTCGAGATAATAATTAAAGGCATGAGATCGAGGATTGTCTATTAACAACCTACAGCATTAAAAGGCTTTGTAAGAGCAAAGCTGATTAAAAGAGCAGCCGCAGAGGAAGAGGCAGAGGAGGAGATGTATCCAATGACTTCACTGGAAGTTCTCATGAATAAGGCAGACAAATCAGTGCCTGGGCCTCTAAGAGATTAAGGGGGATGACAACTGTGAGAATCCATGGATTTAGTCACCTGGGGAACATGGCCACCTTGTGCGGAATCATTAGCATGAAGCAATAATAAACATACTAGGTTGGGATAGTGTCCCACTTAGAGAATAAAATCAAACAATTTTGTCAGGGAAACTAATTTTAGAGGTCATCTCATCGTTTCTTCATGTCAGTGTTTCCCTGCCTCCCAGAAATGTTCCACTTGTGAGTAAGGAAAGAAGAGTTGAATTAGTTTGCTAACAATCTGTTCTGTGTTGTGAATTCATAGGTGGCACATGCTGTGGGAAGGGTAATGTGTGCATGGAAGAATGATGAAAAGAGGCATAATGACAGAGATGGGTTGGAGCTTAGCCGAAGAATGAATGGCACCACGGAAAATGCAGTGGGTAAGAGGAAACGCTAGAGTGCTCAGTGTCTAAAGTCCCAATGGAGTGGGAGTGTCTATCAGTGAGAAGATAGTGGGCCGTGAGGGTACCTCAAAGGGAAGATTGGACCCTGAGCCTGAGGAAGTTGCTGCATCTCGACGATTCTCAAGAAGCTTGAGAGCCAGCCACAGGGTTTTAGGCACTTCTTAGAGATAGTGAGCCCCTTTGAAACATTTGGTCAGGAAAGTGGTAGGAAGAATATGAGTATTTTAAAGAAAATCAATTCCTTTGTCCATCACTGTGGAAAGATCAAGTAACAAGACAGAAGAGGTAGTGACATTTTAAAAGCAGAATTTGGTGCACTAAGTATGTATACAAGACTCTATATTTATATTTTGTATTAGAAAAAATGGGCTGTCATCATATTAGCCTTATTATAAGAGTATCTAAAATTATGAATAATTTAAGTCAGATAATAAATTAAAGAACATGAAAATGCTGGTCATACTCCTTGTCTTATGAAATTTCTGATTCTAGAAAGAGAAAACATACAAATGCATCCACTGAAATCATACTTATTCCTAAGCTTTTTAGAAGGAATCAAGAGAGAAAGGGACGGAGTGAGAAATATTGAACATGTAAGAGGAAAGAATTAGAAAGAGATTTATATTGAAAATGCAAATGAATTCTAGATTCTGGATTTTCACTGACCTTGACTTTGCCTAGATATTTGGTCAGTAAAACAAAGAAATATTTTTTCTTTCATGGTTGCAACCTGGGTCTAAAATTAGAGGACTGGTATGTGTCAATGGCAGTGCAAGAAGCTATGAGGATGTTATGACTCTGAGCCTGTAAGGTCAGAAAGTGACTCTTCAGAATCATCATATATAATAAAAGCTTAATAAGCAAATTGTTCAACTGGGAGTTCGACCACTTGCTATGACGTGCGCTGATCACCAGGGGGTGGCATGGAACATGGCGGGCGTTGGTGACATGGCACTGGCAGCAGTGAAGGTACTGCCAGCCCCAATGGGCCCTGACGAGAGCGGGACCCCGGCGGGATGGTGGAGCAGATGAGCGGGCAGCGCCAGGCCACAGTGGGGTGCCAGGCGGGGCTGCGGGGCTGGGGGCACAAGCTGGGGCCCGATCCCCACAGGCCACCCTGAGGGACCCCACCCGTGAACACATTCGTGCACCAGGTCTCTAGTTTATACATAATTAGATTAAAAATGATGTCCCATCTAAAAAAAAAAAAGGAAAGAAATGTTATGATACATTTGTTATGTTAGAAACAAAATCCGATAGTGTCCTGCAGGGCAAAAATACCATGACCTCCAGTATCTTTTACTACAGGAAAGAAGAAAATCATCCTATTGCATCAGTTTTACAGCAATGTAAAAAGTCTGGGCCCAAATCAATTATATAGAGGTATATACTCTACCCAATCTTGTAAGCGCTACCTGCCCCCTCCGCTCCCCGACCCCATGCTCCCTGTCAGAACATGCACTTAGCTAGACATTGATAGGTTAAGAAATCAAATACTTGCTTATTTTAATATCTGGATCTATCCATCCACCTGAATATATCTACACACATGCTAGGAAATATTTTAGCTTTTTGTGTGTGATTGTTGTTGGCAAAAGTGGTTACAAATGTGAATGGATACCTAGTAAGACAATAAAGAATGTAAAAAATAAAAGCCTAGCGACTTTGGTGAACTGGGTATTTTATATACATGATTTCAACAGAATTTGCTACTAAGAATTTATGTTTCTTACAGGCGAGGCCAAGGATAGCAGTGCAACATGCACATGTTAACCAAGATGGCACTCTCACTAGAAGCTCTTTTTTATTCTATTAAAATAGTTTACACATTAGTAATCAGTGCAATCCTCATTTCGTAAAAGTTTTCCCAAACTATTTTGAGAAAATGTGTCAGCTGTATGACATATGTCACATATAACATGCCTACATTTTAACTTTATTTTACTCATTCCACAAAACCATTTTCCCCAGTTTGACATAATTGCACAGGATGACATCCAAAAATGTTCATTTCCTGTTATAAGTGTTCACAAATTATCTGTGAATTTAAAAAACACATTGGCATACAGTGATCAGAATTTACTTTTTTAAAAATTATTTTATTGATTTTTTACAGAGAGGAAGGGAGAGGGATAGAGAGTTAGAAACATCGATGAGAGAGACACATCGATCAGCTGCCTCCTGCACACCTCCTACTGGGGATGTGCCCACAACCAAGGTACATGCCCTTAACCGGAATCGAACCTGGGACCTTTCAGTCCACAGGCCGACGCTCTATCCACTGAGCCAAACCGGTTAGGGCCAGAATTTACTTTTTATGCGCTTTAAAAATGGGAAATGTTTTGTATCAAATATATTCTAGGCCTTTTTATTCTTCCATATTTCTCATGGGGGGGGGAGCAGTGAGGATTTAAAAATCATATTTGTCTGTTCTTTTAGAATCTTGGTCCTTATGATTTAAACTACTTTAAGCAGCTGAAGGGCTCAGCTTCCCAGCTGTGAGCTAGTTTAGAATACTAGGAAAGACTTTAGGTTAAGATTTTAAAAGCCTGGCTTTACATCCATGTGTCCCCAGTTAATGGTCCTGAGATTTGGATAATGTCTCTGAGGTGCAATGTCTTCTTCTATATAAAGGCAGCAAGAAATATTCATCCAGCGTACCTCACATGAGTCAACAAGAACTAATGGAAGCTGATGCACATTAATACACATCATAGTAAGGCAAGACCTTATATTGTAAGCTCTTTGAAGGAAGAGCACTACATTATTTATTGTCACATTTCCTCAAAACCTGAAAGAGTATACATGTTGATACTCTAATGATGTGTGCTGAACGATAATGCTTTACACAATGGGGGGGAAAAAATCCATTTGTATTATTTAGCTTTTTGATGCAACTCAACAAATTTGAATAAAGCCTTTAAATAGGCAGGTACCAATAGGTGTTAATCCTTAGATAGTGAAAGAGAGAAGGGAGATGAGGAAGAAAGCAACAGTATGGGAAATCTTGTCTCCAGAAGCTCATAATTCTGTAGGGAAGTGAGTAGTGTTACAATTCTTCAAAATGCTATCTGCCTAAATGTTTTAGTATCATTTTTTAAACATAAAGAGCATTTTATGTACTTATGAAAATTTGCACATTTACTAGGGCACAGATATACTGTCAAAATATGTCAATGTCAGCCTAAATCTCTTATTTAAAATGGGATGATTTCAGAAAATGAATAACTTCCAATATAAAAGTTTAACTGTAGAACGTTTATACACTCTAAGATAATATTAATCCACATTAAAAAATCAGCATTTACTGATTTGATTTTATTGCACTCATCATCAGAATTTTCATACATGAGAAATGAGGCTTTAAAATTTAGGCAACATACAATATGCCTTAATAATTTCTGTGTTAGTGAACATAATCCATCATGATATGTGCTTAGGTATTGTCCTAATGTATCAAGACTCATAGACATAGATTAACACAAAGATTATATTTTTTGTTTGTTTGGTAGTGCACTAATAGCTGCACTATCCATGTCCTCCACAAAAATCAACTACAATAGATTATAGTAGAAAAATCTTATAATTAAATAAATAAGGTGAGAGGTTATATTTTGTACAATGACTTTATCAAAATTAGAATATCCCTTGAAAAAATATAAAAAGATCTCAAAATCACCATGTACATAAAGTTAAAATTGAGGTTTTTCAGGTGGTGGACCAGTTATTGTATTTAAATTTTTACAGATGTCAAATGTTTTCATGGAAGAAAGAATATTCATTTCTATTTTGAATATCTGATTGAAGTTCTGATCTAATGTTAGCAAAAAATGGTGGTATGAATACAAAGATGAGGATGTGATTACAAAGTATGGATTACAAAGGCTTTCTGGGTTATGTTTTCTGTACACAAATGGAGACAAAAAAAAGTGAAAGAAGAAATAGGCCTATAAAAACCAAGCATATTAAAGTGTCTGTATGCTGCTTCTCTTCCTTTTTCATTACAATGGAGAATAGTTATTTCTATACTATAAGGGCACAACGGGGCCTAATAAGTGGCAAGTTCTGCACTAGTAGGTCACTTTACAGTTTTAGTTTATCTCTCAAAACCCATTTTAAAGTAATTTCAGACACACATTAGAAAATATTAGTTTCTATGATCTAACTAGAAGCCC
This sequence comes from Myotis lucifugus, assembly GCF_000147115.1. Classification (NCBI taxonomy): domain Eukaryota; kingdom Metazoa; phylum Chordata; class Mammalia; order Chiroptera; family Vespertilionidae; genus Myotis; species Myotis lucifugus. The sequence goes on along the minus strand of NW_005871048.1, from coordinate 59,787,863 downwards.
AGTGCATGAAATTCGTGCATGGGTAGGGTCCCTAGGCCTGGCCAGTGATCAGGGCTGATCAGGTTTCCCGCCTCCCTGCCTCCTCCTTCTCTCACTCTCTCAGTGCCCTGCCACAGCTGCTGGTCACCCGCCATATTCCACGCCACCCCCTGGTGGTCAGTGCATGTCATAGCAAGCGATCAATTTCCCGGTCTCCGGGTCGAACTCCCAAGGGGACACTCTGCATATTAGCCTTTTGTATATATAGATATTTACAGTACCATAACAAAACTTTGGTTAAAATCTTGCTATTTTTGAAACTTCAAATCTGTAATTCATGAAATCTTATAGAAAATCCTATTTTGCCTTTGAATTTCATTACACAATTAATATAAAAAATTATAAGCAAATTAATAATTTAATTTCAACCATTTTCAATAAATAGTAATAAAAGAGATGAAAATTTATTGTGTATAGTACGCTGAACAGGTACAGTTTGTAGATTGGATATTAGGAGGTACCAGTTTGGTCCCAGATATATAATTATATCACTGCTGTTGATAACACTGCCTCATCTAAAATCACCATTTGTCAAGAGTATATTCACATGACTTTCTTTTTATAAAATAATACACATTAAACTATATATGTATAAAACCTTACTTCTTTCTACTCTGAAATTACAGGACAGAGAACAAAGTAGGCAAACACATTCACACACACAACCACCGGGGGATTTAGTGCGAGATAATATAATTTAAAAGCAATGGGAAAAATAAATTATTTCTAATTATCAATTGGTTAGTCATCTATAAAAAATAAAATTTGATTACTACCTCAAATATGATTCAAAACTAAATTCTGGAGATACCAAAAACTTAGACATAAATAAAAACTGCACTAATAGAACCATTAGAAGAAACTTTTTGACATGAAGTCAAAAGAACATTGTAATTATAAACTAGAAAACACAAGTGAAAATACTGATATATAAACAAAAATATATAAATACCCACAGAAAGCAAGAATAATGACATAAAGTAAAAAACAACCTGGATAAACATTTTCAATTAATCTCATGAATAAACTAATTTCTTGAAATATATAAGTTCCTGAAAAAGTAAAGAAAAATTGAAACCTTAATATGTAATTGTGCATTTATAAGTTTTACCACAAAAACTAAATTTTATGAAGAGACATACAACCTCAGTCATAATTAGCAAAACCTGAATAGTGTGGTGAAGGCCTGGGGTGGGCAGGAATTGGGTGGAGGGAGATAATGGGGGGAAAATGAGGGGCATCTATAATACTCTCAACAATAAAGATTTTATAAAAACTGCTGATATTTTTTACTTTTTAAACTGGCAAAAATAGTTTTTTAAAAACTATGTTGGTAGTAAAATATGAAGAGAGAAATTCTCATAAGAATTCCTGTTTAAATTTTAATATAATAAACTAGTGGTCCAGTGCACAAAATTCATGCACTTGCGGGGGGGTCCCTCAGCCTGGCCTGTGCCCTGTCACAGTGCAGGAGCCCTGCGATCCAGCCAAGAGGTAGGCCCTTCCCATCCATCTGGGGCTCCTCAATGGATTGCCCCAAAGAGGTAGGCCGGAGACAGGGGAGGCCTGCGGACCCCCAGCGCAGCTGCGCGGAGAGGCCTCCGCCATCGCCCCACCACCGCCCCCAACACTGCAGGTCCCCACCCACCTGCACCTGCTGTGAACGCAGCCTTCTGATCGGTTGTTACCCATGAGGGCGTCCCGGCCAATTTGCCTATTACCCTATTATTAGTATAGATAACAATAGATAAATCCCATATAAAAAATGGCTCCTTAGGGTATTCTATAATTTTTAAAAGTATAAAAAGGTACTGAAAACAAAATGTTTGAAGACCACCGGCGTGTAAAGGTCCATCACATTAATCTCTGCCTCTTGTTGCGGAGAAAGATAACAACAACATCAGGTCATTCTAGGAATGTGAGGTTGAAGGACTGGAAGATGGAGAGTATTTCTAACTTAACACTGTTTTACAGATGAACTATTTTTCTCTCAGTGAATTATTACAACTAGTAATCTCAGTTTGCAAGTAGAGAGTAATTTTTTTTTTCATTCAGAGTAATTAATTCCATCCCTCGGACATAAAATAAACTGTCAATAGAAGTAGTTGATAGAGGACTGTAAACCAAAACAATTCTCGTTCTACTCATGTTTCACAGGTAATCTGCTTTAGTGAGTCACCTGAAGCAGTATTAATACCTCTCTCCAGGTTGTGAGTTGGTTAAATGAGCTTGAAATTACTACAAAATGGCGCTTTAAAAAAAAGCACTGAAATGTCCACAAATGCTAAATATAGAAGCATCAAACTTTCTTCAGTTAAAGAGTTTTGTGGATATTACCTATAAGCATCAAATGATATCATGCAGCTTAATATTATACTTTTATCCTATCAGATCTAAGTTTTTGACATAAAAATGAAGCCAAACCTCCTCCCCTAGTCTGTTGTTAACAATACCCTGTGGACTTGTTACAGAAAAATGAAAAGAAAAAAAAAGAAAACGCACTGGGATGTCATGCAATTTAGTGAATTTACTTTTAATCTTACTTCTCTACCTGGGAATTGCTCTTTCATCCTTGGAAATTTGTTTAAACTCCCTGTGTTTAATTTGACTAGCCTTTGAAACACTTATCTTGCCATGATTCTGCTGAAGAATACATGCATAAGTAAAAAGGAACTAAAAAGTTGAACCAAAAATTATGATATACCTTCTTGTACCATTAAAAATGACCAAGATGCTCCCACTTCATAAGATATTTTGGAGGAAAAGGAAAAACATTGATTTATCCTCTAATTATAGATTTCAATATTCTTAAGCGATTGATAAGATATCCCTTCTCTCTTTTTTTAAAAAAATTAGATTAGGTTACACTTTTAATATGAACTCTGTAACAGTCCTCCAACAGTAAAGTGGCACCTCCATACCTCCTTTTGGATCAGGGCAGACTTGTGGTTGCACTGAGCAATAGCCTAAGCAGAAGTGACACTTGTGACTTGCAAGGTTAGGCCTCAGAAGGCTCTGCAATTTCCTCTCAGCAATTTGAGCCCTGAGCCACCATGCTTAGGATGCCATATTGCAAGGAAGCCCAAGTCACATGAAGAGGCTATGTATTGGCACTCCAACTGACAGGACCATAAGAGCCCAGCCTTTAAGTTGTCTCAACCTCAACCCCAGATACATGAGCGAAGAAGCCTTCCAATATCAGCAGCCAAGTAGTTAGGTACTAACCTCAAGACTTTCAAGTCTTTGCTTATGAGGTTCCAGAAACAAACATAGCAGGGACAAGTCATGCCCTTTCTGCATGTCTGATTCCCTGATCCACAGAAACTGTGAGCAAAAACAAAGGTCGTTGCCCTATAGCAGTAAGTATGGGTCATTTTGTTACACATAGATAGATATCTGGAAGACATTATTTCTCTTAAATATCTTTGTCACTATGGATAAGTTGAATTTGTGTTCCCTTTGTTACTGCATCTTTAACATCATGCATACAGCAGAAAAATTCAAGCCTATGATTCTAGACTTTGGATTCTATTAAGAATATAAAAATGCATCCTCAAAAAGTAAGTTCTGAAAAAGTCAGCTAGTCTCAGCTTCCTATACTTCTTATCACCATATCTCTATTTCAAGCCAAAGAACTGATAATATATTATATAGTATCCTATATAATAAAAGCCTAATATGCAAATCAACTGAACAGCTGAACGACTGGTTGCTATGACACGCACTGACCACCAGGGGTCAGACGCTCAGTGCAAGAGCTGTCCGCTGGTGGTCAGTGCACTCCCACAGGGGGAGCCCCGCTCACCCAAAAGCCAGGCTCATGGCTGGCAAGCGCAGCAGCTGTGGTGGGAGCCTCTCCTGCCTCTGCTGCAGGCGGGCGATAAGGAGCAAGGGGTCCCGGACTGTGAGAGGGGTGTCTGACTGCCAGCTTAGGCCTGATCCCTGGGAGGGTCCTGGACTGCGAGAGGGCGCAGGCTGGGCTGAGGAATCCCTCCTCCCCCGTGCATGAATCTCGTGCACCGGGCCTCTAGTATTAAATATGAATATACTAGATAGTATCTTAAACCAACAATGCAGTTATTTATAAAACCTAAAGATCATGCTCAAAACCCTTTAAAAATCTGAAACCATATTTAAAGGATTTCCCATTATATCATAACATACTCTTCTCAAATGGATAGCTTCCGAAAGATTCATGCTTAGACTGAAGGAATCCTGCAGCCACCTAAAGCAGTTGGTTGTACTCCTCTTATGGAAAAGTGGCTACCAAGCTAGTGTCACACCATCCCCCAGTGAGACAAGGTCTGAGTTGTGCCAAGTGATGAACAGGCAAGAAGAGTGTGTTGTATAGTGAAGCTGTAACATAATGATTTTCAAGGGGGCATTGCATTAACATTTTATATCATGCAATGCAACTGACATACACTGAGCAGCTATAAATATAATTATTTTTCAATCATTACTTTAAAACAAACACTTATTAACAGAAAAACTATTGTCTTTACTTGGTAAGAGGAACAACGATAGGAGAGATAAACTTCCAGAGTTGTGCTTTTTTGACACTGGATTCTTTTTCCTAGATTAACCATCCAGCATATATATTCCTTCTTCTCCCCCCTACTCAGATTCATTCTCTATTTTAGAAATATCTCCTTGTATTGTTTTCTACTTTTCTTTGCCCCTGTTTTCAAATTCCTAAAATTATAGCACTTTAAATTTTGATAGGATATTAGGAATCATCTAATACCAGGCTAAAATCCGGGTAAGTATAGGAAGCAAAGCAGTTATCAGATGAAGGCAGCTGGGTGAGCATACGAGCACAGGGAGGAGATGACTGAAGAGAACGGGAGCATGTGAAGAAAATAACACATGCAAGTCAAACAACTCCTACAGTGAATACAGTCTGAATACTGCCTGTACACTACCTATTTGGCACAGTGGCTTTTTATCTTATTTTTATTTTTAAAAATATATTTTTATTCATTTCAGAGAGGGAGGGAGAAGAATAGAAACATCAATGATGAGAGAGAATCATTGATTGTCTGCCTCCTGCACGCCCCCTACTGGGATTGAGCCCAAAAGCAAGCTGGGCATGTGCCCTGAATGGAATCAAACTGTGACCTCCTGGTTTATAGTTCAACACTCAAGCACTGAGCCAAGGCCCGGTGGCACAGTGGCTTTTGAAAATATTCTGCTGAAATTTGGAGAAGCTTTAGAAATTCAATCGCTGTTCCTAATTTCATTTGTAAGATAATTTTACCGTACAAAATAATTTAAAAAATAGTTTTAGAACAATTTTTGAAAATATAAGGAAAATAAAATAAATATCTTTGAATATACAGGGAAACATAAGTTCACTGTACATTAATTCCAGCTAATTCACTTTTGTGCTGACCTCAGAATAAGGCTACTTCAACTATCCCTGCTTAACTGAAGAGTATCCTGAGTTTGCTGAGTGTGGTCTTAAAACACTGACTACATGTAATTACTTATCTGGTAATCAAGATTTTTCTCAATTTTACAAATGCAAAAAATAAAAAAGCAAAAGGATGCTTTGAAGACTAAAATTAATATAAAGTTCCTATTTTTATTCATAAGCCCTAGTTTTCAACTTTTATATCAAACAGTATCATTTTAATTAAGTGACTCTATACAAAATATAGGTAATAAACTTGACTCTTAAGTATGATTTTAATGTTCTGTTTTGTTTTCTAGGTAAAGAGTACAAAATATTTGGTATAACATTAGGTTTCCTTTTGCTACCAAAATACAAATCAGTGACCCAATTTCCAAATTGTATTTACTGTTGCTTGTTTTTGTTTTTTTTGTGTGTGTTTTATTTTCTTAGGAAAAGTATGCCTGGGGATTTCAGATTTTCATGGCTAGAAAGCAAATCAACAAAATCTTTAGAAAGTAATATAATAATAATTTTTATTTTCAATACTGAAAACATTTGCACAGGAAAGGCATTATTGAAAGGAAGAAACAAAATAACTAGACCATAGCCCTAACCGGTTTGGCTCAGTGGATAGAGCGTTGGCCTGTGGACTGAAGGGTCCCAGGTTCGATTCCAGGCAAGGGCGTGTACCTTGGTTGTGGGCATATCCCCAGTGGGAGGTGTGCGGGAGGCAGCTGATTGATGTTTCTCTCCCATCGATGTTTCTAACTCTCTAACCCTCTCCCTTCCTCTCTGTAAAATCAATTATATTAAAAAAACAACACACAACTAGACCATAGTCTTATTAACCGAAACAAATTGTCATTCATTAAAAAAAAGAAAAAGGAAAACCAATATTAAATGGATTGTTGCAGGACTGTTTTAGTCAGTTGGCACACTGTTGGTCATTATGCTTTGGGAAATTTAACACTAAGTACTTCTTATGTTATGATCTCCTTATATAATAAACACTGCTACTAATTATTATTATTATAACTAATGTTTATTGAGTGCTAGACATGTAATCAATGACTGTGAAGGGTTTAAGATTTTACTCACTTATATTCTAAGTTAACCTGCTTACCAGTTTTATAAATGGTGGCATACGACATGGGTTTCTTAACTCATAGCTAAAGAACATCACTACTCAGGACACGGCAGGAAACGTGGGCTGCATGTTCACATTAGTTATCCTTGCCTCACAAGTGTCACGGGACCATGTGAAACAGCTCGTGTGTATACTGTACAAGCATATACATATTAAGGAACCCTAAGATTATAAAACCCTGATCTTTTCAAGCTAGCTCCTAGCCGCAAGCTCAATCTTTCCACAGAAGGAGACATCATCTTTATTACACTGGTGAGAAAATAAATCTTTCCTTTTCCTTGAAGAAATATTTGATCACTATGATCTATGGTTCTACCTATCTCTATTCTATCTCTGGTCTACGGTTTATATAAGGATGCCAATCCCTCTTGCTCAGAAGATGTGCAGAAACACAGGAGACTTATTATAGAACTAGAGGCCCGGTGCAAAAATTCGTGCACCAGTGGGGTCCCGTGGCCTGGCCTGCAGTATTGGGCTGAAACTGGCTCTCCGACATCCCTCGAGGAGTCCTGAATTGCAAGAGGGCGCAGGCCAGGCCAAGGGACCCCACCAGTGCATGATTGTGGCTGAGGAGGGATACGGGAGGATGGCAAGCTGGGGAGGGACCATAGGAGGGCTCCAGGGTGTGTTCAGCCCATCTCGCTCAGTCCTGATTGGCCAGAACCCAGCAGCAAGCTAACTTACCAGTTGGTGAGTCTGTCCCCTGTGATTAGTGCCCATAATAGTGAGCTGCTGAGCGGCCTTAGCATATCATTTGCATATTATGCTTTGATTGGTTGAACCACCAGTTAACCAGACACTTAGCATATTAGGCTTTTATTATATAGGATTCTTTCCCCAAACATGTTCCAGGTAGCCTGCTAACTAGTTTGTATGCAATAACTTGATTCATCCTCACAAGACTCTATGAGATAGTTTTTAGTCTTGTACTAACTTTGTAGAGGAGATTAAGTAACTTGTCCAAGTCAAAATGCTGTACAGTGGTTGAGTCTTTACCTGATCTCAGGAATTCTCTAATTATGGATACTAGACTCTTAAACGTTACACTGCATTGACTCTTTAAAGTATCCAGCAAATTAGCAGTAATAATAATAACTTTAAAATTGTCCTTTAATATTAAAGATACATAGTTCTGAAAAAATATGAACACATTAAAAATTATTGTGATATATATGGTTTTAGTGAAATCATATTTTGATGAAGTGTAGCTTAAATACCTTCTGATGAAGGGATGCGATGTTGTCAACACAATGTATGAAAAAGTTCTTTTTATGGAAAAAAATTACAAATTTGACATGGGCAAGAAAATGTTTGAGAACGTCAGTTTCAATTTATCCCTAGCATACAGAACAATTTATATGATGCACACATTTATCTACTGAGCATGTAAATAAATTGCAAGTCTCTACTCTGTCTGCGACCCAGGAGTCAGCATGCCTTTTCCAAATTGTGCTTTATTGTAATTCTGAGCCTTTAAACAGAGAATTTGGCCACTGAGCCTACAAGAGATTTTGTGTCTATGAAATTCATTCTATTTTGCTGTGTTTGTTTGAGATAAATCTATTTATTTACACAGCTTGTTCTTTGATCACACAGAGCTCCTAAAAACACAGCACACCAGGCCCTGTGCTTCATGATTAATTGCCATGGAGAAGCCCAGTAAACTCCAAACTCTGCAAGGAGGACAAAAGCTTCCCCAGATTACATGTGAGAACCCTCATGGCTTTCAATGGCTGCAGTCCAAAGATACTTAAACCAGATTAAACTGCACGCAGATACTTAGTATAAATACTATTGAAGCAGGGTTTTATTAAATATGCTACTCATCGATGTGTTATTATTTTTTCAGTATTAGAAACCCTGAATATAAGTAAATTAATGTCTGTATACACTTAGAACATTGCTTGGCATAGAGAGCTTGACGTAGAAACTATATGATTTGGTTAAACAAAATAAAAGATGGGGAATCCAGATACATTCAAGGCTATTTACTTTCGTATTTGGGTTTAGAAATCGCCAAACATTATATAAATTCCACATGGGAAAAATAAACGATTTTCCTAAATGCCCTATAAAACATATAATGCAGTATGCCCAGATGCATGATACTTACATGCAAGCAACAGAACATGTTTAAAGAAGGAAATAAACAATGACTAAGAGTAGAAAGAGAGGGCAAAGTACTAGGAAGAGATGCAAGACTGGCCTTGGGAAGATAAGAGTCTAAAAATGGTACTACAATGAATCATCGCTCAGCTGAATGCAAACCTTAAACCTCAGTATCTGTTAATAAACTTATTAACTACTTACTCAGTGTCAGGCTCTGCTAAGCTCTTTTCATGTGTCCCCTTGTTTAATCTTCACCACCCATTTTACAGCTGAAGAAATGTAGTCAGAGAAAATTCCAGAAACTGGGTTGAAAGAAACATATAGCATTTTCCTTCTATTGTTTTCAGGTTTCAGCCTCACAAACAAATGGTTTCTATGCCTCGTTGTGTAGTAGAAGTAATCTTCCATAAAATTCCTTGGAACATTTAGTACTACAAAAAATGTTTTCTAACATTTTAATCAGTGGGATTCATCAAGCCTGCCATGTACACATCTGTTTATGTTTTCTATGATCAATGAAAAGAAAAAGTCCCTGACCCATCTTTGGGATAAACACTGTCATAATGATGAGTCACCAATTTTTCCTTCTCATCAGTACTAGATAACTAAAAATACATTAAAAAATAGGACATTTAAGTCAAGAAAGATCCTGATATATCAAAGTTTTACATCAGGGGTCCTCAAACTGCGGCCCGCGGGCCACATGCAAATACAAATATTGTATTTGTTCCCATTTTGTTTTTTTTACTTCAAAATAAGATATGTGCAGTGTGCATAGGAATTTGTTCATAGTTTTTTTTAAACTATAGTCCGGCCCTCCAACGGTCTGAGGGACAGTGAACTGGCCCCCTGTTTAAAAAGTTTGAGGACCCCTGCTTTACATCTTGGTGTGTTACTGTGACCACTGTAAGCCGAGTTTTGTACCGTAGGCCTTACTTTTTTTAAAAAAATATATATATTTTATTGATTTTATTACAGAGAGGAAGGGAGAGGGATAGAGAGTTAGAAACACCGATGAGAGAAACATCCATCAGCTGCCTCCTGCACACCTCCTACTGGGGATGTGCCCGCAACCAAGGTACATGCCCTTGACCAGAATCGAATCTGGGACCTTTCAGTCCGCAGGCCGACGCTCTATCCACTGAGCCAAACTGGTTAGGGCGGCCTTACTTCTTTTTGCACTGCTTCTTTAAGTTTGGAATCATTAAAACTTATTTATATAGGTTGAATTTTCATATTATAACCATAAATGTTCATCTCAGCATGCCCATATTTCCAGTGATTTACTGGAAATAAAAGCACAATGGCTTTCTATGGCAGGGTTATTGTTGGTTAGGATCTGCATTCACAGTGAATAGTGGCTGAAATAGAAACTTAAATGGGATAAATCGTTCCAAATGCATAATGAGAGGGCAGAGTACAAGACAAGAATGGTGACTAACACCCACTTAGAAGAGGCTAATAGTGCATGCAGGCCATGTTCAAAGATCTTTCAAGGATTAGCTCATTTGGTCTTAAAAGAGCCTTAAGGGCCACACCCTAAATGGACACCAAGAATGGATCACAGAGAAGCTAAGTAATTTAACAAGGTCACATACACACACCCTTAATAATGAGTAATTCTGGGATTCCAACTCAGGCAACCTGGTGCTAACGTGTACATTCTTAATTACTGTCCAATATCACCGATGGGATGTGTTAAGAAGCTAAATGTAGATCAAGATTGAAGATGCCAGGCCAGTGAGGTTCAATGGTTGAGCATCAACCCATGAACCAAGAGGTCACGGGTACAATTCCCGGTGAAGGCACGTACCCAGGCCGCAGCTTGATCCCCAGTAGGCATGTAGGAGGCAGACAATTGATGATGTTTCTCTCTCATGGATGTTTCTATCTCTCTATCCTCCCTCTTCCTTCCTCTCTCTCTAAAAATCCATAAAAACATATTGGGGAAAAAAAAGGAGAAACACACATGTATATACACTGAAGAAGCATAGTCACAACATAGGAGTAAAGACAAGATGAAAAGAGAAAGAAAAGTTGGGGGTGAGAGATAACCCATATTGAAAAAAAAAGAAATCCCCCCATCCTATGAAAACTGAAACATGATACAGAAGTTCCTCCTACATTTTCTGTAGCAATTTGTTTTCTATGACCTATCAATCAAGGAGGAAATATTGATCATGTGGTTGCCATCTAAGAGGCTCCATAAAGCTCCAAGGGATACAGGTACGTGAGAAGACATAAAAAGGTAAGATAGTCAGTGCAAAGACTTCAGAGTGGTTCAATAACAAGACGCCTAGCGTGCTGCTAAGGGAACAAGCTGGATGCCAGCCAACCATAAATCTACAGCTCAGCTTATAAAACAGGCCTTGCTGGTATCACATACGATCCCTCATATATTTAAAGGAGACCTGGGACATCATTGCTTACAAAGTAAGAAAATTCAAAATTAAAACAAATTTTAAAAATCTATATCCTAAGATATTTCTGAACTTTAATACAGGAAAATACAAAAGGGGGGAAAATCTGAGAAGGAAATTAAATCTAAGAATAAAAAATAAACCTGAAAATGGAAAGGTGATCAAGTCTTTGTCATGTATGACATCTTGAGAGATATAATTTAGTTTTTAATTTTGTATTGAATTTATTGGGATGACATAGGTTAATAAAATTATATAGGTTTCAGGTGTACAATTCTATAATAAATCATCTGTAGATTGTAATGTGTGTTCACCACCCCAAGTCAAATCTCCTTCCATGACCCTTTATCACCTATACCTTCTTCTATGTCCCTCACATCCCCTTTCCCTCTGATAATCACCATATTGCCGTCTGTGTCTATGAGTTTTTGTGTTTTGTTTTGGGTTTTGTTTTTTTTTTTTTGATAAATTCCTTCACCTTTTTCATCCAGCCCTGTAAACCCCTTTCTTTTTGACAGTGTCAGTTTGTTCTCTATGAGTCTGTTTCTGTTTTGTTTGTTAGTTTATTTTGTTCATATGGTACTCGTCTTCCTCTGACTGGCTCATTTCACTTAAAATAATGCTCCGTAGCTCCATCCATGATGTCGCGAAGGGTAAGATTTCCTTCGTTTTTGTGGCCAAGTAGTATTCCATTGCGTAAATGTACTAAAGTGGTTTTATCCACTCATTTACTGATGGACACGGGGCTGCTTACAAATCTTGGCTATTGTAAATAATGCTGCAATGAACATAGGGGGAAATAAAGTCTTTTTTAAACTTGTATTTCAAGTTTCTTTGGATATATTCCCAGAAGTGGAGTCACTGGGTCATAAGGCAATTTCTTTTTTAATTTTTTGAGGTAACTTCATGATGCTTTCGACAGTGGCTGCATCAATCTGCATTCCACACAAAGGCATGAGTGTTCCCTTTTTTTAACATCATCACCAATACCTGTTTTTTTAAAAATATATTTTTAGTTATTTAAGAGAGGAAGGGAGAAGAGGGAGAGAGAGATAAAAACATCAATGATGAGAGAGAATCATTGATTGGTTGCCTCCTGCACGTACCCCACTGGGGATCGAGCCCAGACCTGGGCTTGTGTCTTAACTGGGAAACAAAACATGACTTCTTGGTTCATAGGTCGATGCTCAACTACTGAGCCATGCAGGCCGGGCATCAACACTATTTTTTATTGATTTATTGATGATAGCCATTATGACTCATGTGAGGTGATATCTCATTGTTTAATTTCCATGTCTCTGCTGATTACAGACATTGACCATCTTTTCTTATGTCTATTGGTCATCTGTATGTCCTCTTTGGAGAAGTGTCTATTCAGGTCCTTTGTCCATTTTTTAAATTGGGTGACTTGCTTTTGTGTGTGTTGAGTTTTGCAAGTTCTTTATTTGGACATCAACCCCTTATCAGATGTATTGTTGCCAAATATGCTATTCCATTTAATGGGTTATCTTTTCATTTCGTTGATGGTTTCCTTTAAGTTTTTTCTTGTTTCCCTTGTCTGAGGTAATACATCAAAAAAACTACTGCTAGGAGAAATGTCTAAGATTTTACTGCCTTTGGTTTCTTTGAGAATTTTTATGCTTTTGAGTCTAACATTTAAAAGTCTTAAGTCTATTTTGAGTTTCTTCTTGTGTAAGGTGTAAGAAGGTGGTCTAGTTTCAGTTTTTTTGCATGCACCTGTATAATTTTTTCAACACCTTTTATTATCTAGACTACTCTAATTATACACTGCAGTCATGTGTTGCTTCACTATGTACACAAATATGTTAGACATGTTAGACAACTAGTATTATGCATACAATGCCAATGAACTCACACATGAGGTACAGCATTTAGGTAAACTGCTTTGCTAATTTTGTCATATCTTATTATTTAAGAACATCATAACCGTTCTCATATATGATGATTAAAATCATTCCTCTTAGTTTCTTAGTTCTGATACAGGATTCTGCAATGATAATTGTTTGTCTTCCCAATCTAACATCAGTTGTGATTTCATCTATTAAAATAACTTCAACTTAGTTAAAATGCTAACACATATCTACAGCTAAATTTTCTCTCTCAGTTTTATACTCTTAAATAGAAAAAAAACAACTTGATTTTGAAAAAAATTCTATTTTCCTCTGAAATTAACATGTGCAGTAAAAATTGTGATGAATATTCTTCCCATAAATGTGACCAAAATTGAGACCTAGATATGAGGGCTATTGTTGTTACTCCCTAATAACAATATTTCTACTTTAAATATAGTCCTGGCTCCTTTAAGTTTTGAGGAACTAAGCATTTTAAAGTAAAAAAAGTCTAAAATATGTTAATGGTGTAAAAGTCATCTTTTTAATATTTGTTTATGGGGCAAGTGTCTAAGAATTGGTAAACTTTCCTGGCATGGGAATGGGAAAACGCCGCATGACTAATATATATTATTTAACACAGAATAACATAAGAAAATTTTGTTCACTCAAGCACTTTTCTCTTTTTTTTCATTTGCTTCAACCGATCAAGACCCTTAATGAAATCTGCACTTATTGGCCTATGGATCTAGAACAGTGGTTCTCAACCTTTCTAATGCCATGACCCTTTAATACAGTTCCTCATGTTGTGGTGACCCCCAATTTCAGGGTTACAAATTGAACATAATTAAAGCATAGTGATTAATCACAAAACAATATGTAATTATATATGTGTTTTCCGATGGTCTTAGGCAACCCCTGTGAAAGGGTCGTTCGACCCCCAAAGGGGTCGCGACCCACAGGTTGAGAACTGCTGATCTAGAACATTCTTTCGCTAGTTCCTTCTCACTTTTCATGGTGCCCTGCAACAGCATCACCTCAAAGAGGGATTCTCTAACCACCCTGCTTAAAATGAGGTCCCTCACTCAGAATATTTTCTCTAAGCACCTATTTATTTTTTTCATAGCATTTACCAACAAAGACAAAAACTATTCACCCATTATCTTGTTTGTTTGCTTATTTACCCCAAATGGAATGCAAGTTCTAGAATGTGGGGACTATATTTTTCTTATCTACTTTCATATTTCCAATTGCAGGAATCAATACAATCTCCTCTATCATCCTCATAATGAAAAGAGGGTATAAAAAAGGTTGAGGGAAGGTAATGCACTTGACAAAGGTCACGCAATAAGAATCTGGTTGAGACAGGTTGAACACAGGTGGTCTTGCTTCACTGCCCATGACCTGAATATCTGCTATAGACCATCCCCTTTTATATTTAACAACTTCCTCAAACATCCTGTCTAACTCCTTGTTTTGCAAGTGAGAAAGGAAGATGCATCATTGACACTTTTGCGTAAGAACATGTATCAAGCTCACTGAGAACCTGACCGAGGTGAATGACCTGTCTTCCCATTCCTGCTCATTTCATTTCACTGTTTCCTTTCAAGCCACACTCCTGGAGTTTCATGTGAGCCAAGGGATGGCAGTTGAGTTTAAGCCCAGGGCATGAAGACATGATCAGCAAAGTGGATTTCAAATAGGCACTGATACAAAGAAGGCAGTTAAATAATGACTCAGCACCCAGAAGTATATTAAGCCGGGGATTGAAATTATTATGATCTGTGCTTCCTTATTCAAACAGCACTGAACTTTCAGGAGCATACAGACCCCATTTCGGATGAAGAATTTGCAGCCTTCACTTAGGCCATTTTTCCTGACTTGAGTCAGACATGATTTCTCTTCAAGAGATTCTCGCCTACCTAGAGTAAGCTAAATCAGCCTCGAACTGCTTACAGCCTTGGCCCTTGAAACTGAGTGCAATTTACTTCAGCCACTGAATCACTGACAGCCAAATAAAGAGCCCTGCCATGGAGAAGTGACTCTCTGGCCCTGGGTTCATATACACATATAAAACCCATCTTTATTTTAACAGGGGAGCAATGTTTCCATAAATTATTGAATTTGCAAAGGAAAATATGTCCGTTCTGAAATACTCTACAGTGTTATTTGATCCTTGACCTTGGGATTCAATCTGCCACTTCACTAATATTTTCGTAAAACAAGTCAACCCACAGGCTGAATCCTTTTCCAAATGGATCCCAAAAGGCTGGCAGATGTCACATTCCTTGCCCCCTTTTGACCTTCCCCATTGAATGTTTGTGGGAAACAGATTAAGTTATGAGACTTTGATTTGCTATCAGGCCACAGCCAGCACCATGCAAAGCCCTGGCCCTCAGAGAAAAGCAGTCTAGGCAGCAAGCAGACTGCACGTCTTGTCACTGATAGGACTTGATTACTGGCACCCACCAAACTGAGGATTTGGAGATGGGACTGGGTGACCCATGGCAAAGATGGTAAGACTGCCTTCTGACATACTCTCTGCTAGCTGACCCTTATGCCTAAAGAAAGCACGCTGCCTCTTTAAGCTTAATTTTATAAAACCATGACTTTGTTGTAAAGAGACTATTGTAGAAACCATAGTAATAACACAATAATTTATACAGTGTGTTTACATCATCTCATTTCATCTCGATCCTCATAACAAGACCTCAAAGTACAAAGGGCAGAAATACCTGTAATCCTTATTTTTCAGTAAGGAATGTAAGAAGCAGAGAGGCTAAAAGCTTTTGGCAAGAGTATGCGGTTGCTATGTGGTTAAGTTGGAATTCACATGTGGTCTCCTGAATGCCAATGCCATTTTCATTCCACTATCCCATATTAGTCTAAGTAATTCAGTTCTCCAAGTGAATTGAAAGGAAACATGAAGCTAAATGCAATATTTCAAAGAGAGATAGAATGAATCCAAACATATGAATCCTGAGATAGAGCTCAGGTTGTAAATAACCAATCTTGTCAAGATATGAAAGCCATTCCAAGCTCTAAACTGAGATGTAATTTAAATGTCATATTTGAATAACAGTCCTCTGATCCATCATCTGTCATACATTTGAAGATCTCATTTTACAGAAAATGAAAACAAACAAGTTAACCCTTTTTCATGCCAACATATAAATTTTCTGTAATAGCCTATGGACCTTTAAGAATCAAGAACCAGGTCCCAGTGAGTACTTTTTAAGACATGTCCATTTCCCGATTCCTTACCATTTAGAGAATTACAGTGTTCTATTTTTAATTAATTACTAACAGAAAAAAACTAGTAAAATATTTAAACATTTTCCTTAAAGAAAAACATCCAATGCTGTGCTACTTCTAGACATATTTTTCATTGATTCATAAAAAAGAAATTGCAAGAAATGAAATATAGGCAGGGTTTTCTTTTCTCAATAATCATTTTGTATTGCTAACAAAAGCAGTAATTACTTGTATCCATTCTGACTGCAGACATTCCAAACACCACTATCACAAACACCAAGTTAACTATTTCAACCAGTAAAACAAAATAATATTTACTTATAACTTAAAGATCTATATGAGTTGAAGATGTGGGGATGAAAGTACCTCTTGACATCTTTTGTTTTCCCTTTTCCACTTTAACATATGTCTTATACTCTCCAGATGATTGTTCTGGTCTCACACTGAACCTCCTAATATGTAATTTTCAATACCTTTGCTATCAAGCTTTTGATTTATTTATAACTAAAAATCTAACTGTCCTATGTCTTTTAAGAGCATGATATTTTATGAGAAATAAAAAAGCAAATGTCCACCTATTCAACATTAATTTAGGATTAGGTAAAAAATAAAATAAAACAAAATCCTAAGCTTAATAGACAATATATCAATCACAGGAAGACTGGTATCACTAAATCCTGCATATAATTTGATAATGGCACTAGATTTATCATTTCTCCTACTAAAATTTGGCTTTTAGTGGTGACTATTTGTTAAGATGGATTTAAAGATAGGAACATATGAATCCCCAAGTTCTTTCAATTTTGTACACACCTGGGGAATGCATTGTACTTTGTGATGGTAGCCTCCATTTGTGGAGTTCATCTTTCTGTTCTCTCCCCATTTCACTCAATATCTTTGTTGAAAATGAACTACCTACTTAATTAACAGCTGCATATAAAGCTAGCATGTTTACTGATCTGGATAAACACATGCTATATCTGTTTCTTCAATAAGTATTACATATACCCAGATGAGATTATGTAGATTCCGTTTTTTTCACCTATTTTTCATTCTAAATACAACTAAACACCCTGGAAATAATCCAGAAGACAACTAGAAAAAGGCTCTGAAAGCTGGACAAAGGGTGACTGGCTAAGGACTCCAAGACTCAAGGAAGAGCATCCTAGTGAATTGCCTGGGCTTACTGTTTATTTACCATTTATCTTGGCTCAGGCACCAGAGAGACCTACAACCAGCAACCAACCATAACAAACCATTAGGAGCCTGCCTCTCTGGCCACATGACCAGAATAAAAGCCCAACAGACACCCTGTAGGAGACCCACTCCTCCGATCCACATCCAGGGCGGTGATAGGCTGTTCCTTTCATAGTGGGAGCAGAGCTTGGTGTCCTCAGGCTTCCACCTGTGGCATGAGGAGACCCAGTCCCACATCAGCCAGCACCCCATCAGTGAAAAGGAGTAAAAGAAGCCTGGTGGCTTTTCCCCACATGGCCTCTGCCCCACCATCCGTGATCAAGCCAAAGACCCAGGAGTACCAGTAAAATTGCAGATAAGAAAACATCACAAAGTTTCTGAAAATTAATTTGGAACCACAGCCCACAAAGAAAGCCAGAACATACACCATAAGCTTAAAAGGGTCACTGCTGAAATAGCAGATTTAAACAGGATCGAGTCTCCTAACATACTATTCAAATATCCAGGATAAAATAAAAAATCTCTAGTCATAACAAGAATGAAAACATTCACTAACTGATGAGAAAAGACTATTTGACTAACACCAACACAGACATGAATCAGATCTTGGAATTACATGACAAGAATTTGAAATCCTTTAAAATTTAATAATCGAAAATGAAAAATAACACCTTTTGATGGGTAAATGATTAAACAAACTTGAGTTATTCATACCATGGAATACTACCCACAATAAAGGGGAATGCTATATTGATAAATGCAACAACTTTGAAAGACCTCAAGGGAATTATATAACCTCCTTGAAATAAAGTAATTATAGAGCTGGAGAACATATTAGTGGTTGCCATGTGCATAGGTTTAAATTTGGGAAGTGGCTATAAAGGGTAGCAGTAGGGAGCCTGGATGAAAGAACAGTTCTGCATTTTGATTGCTGTTGTATTTACATAAACTATACATGTGACAAAATTGCAAAGACTATGCATACAGGCATACACCAATGAATGCATACACAATTGTTGGAATTGGAATTGGCTTTGTGGATTGTACAGATATGAATTCTATATTTATGCAAGGTGTTAATGTTGGGGTAGAAAGGATAAAGAGTGCACGGGATTTCCTTCTATATTTTTAAAAAATATATTTTTATTTATTTCAGAGAGGAGGGGAGAGGGAACGAGATTGAAACTTCAAGGATGAGAGAGAATCATTGATTGGCTGCCTCCTGCATGCCCCATACTGGGGGTTGAGACCCCAACCTAGCTCATAGTTCCATGCTCAACCACTGAGCCATGCTGGCTGGGCTCCTTCTACATTTTAAAACTTTCTGTGAATCTATAATAATTTCAAAATAAATGTGGCCCAGCTGGCATGGCTCAGTGGTTGAGCATCAACCTATGAATTAGGAGGTCAAGTTTCGATTCTCGGGCAGGGCACATGCCCGGGTTCTGGGCTCAATCCCCAGGGTTGGGCATGCAGGAGGCAGCCGATCGATGATTCTCTCTCATCATTGATGTATGTATCTCTCTCTCCCTCTCCCTTCTTCTCTGAAATCAATAAAAATATGTCTAAAAAATAAATTTGTAAGAAAAATGCATTACAAGTGCCCAAAGACTGCTCAAGAACTCAAGCAAGTAAAAGAAAACTAGCAAACTATTGAAAGTTTAATGTGTATCAAAGTAGTCAAGACTGCTCTTCTCCATAGTACTTATGACTAAGCAATACATCAATTCAAGCTTTCCTTCTTTACATATGACTGAAATGTTAACCTACTTCATAATCATAAGAAAGATATGTTTTACAAATAAAGGTAAAACAGCTAAACATGGGGAATCAAATATTACATTAGCTATAATCACCAAATTGTATTTCCTCAGGACCTTTCTTCCCTAGGCATAAACAAAATAACACTAAGTCTATTCTTAATATTTCCCCAAAGACTCTACTTCAAAATGAATTTTCCTTGGGCTCACAGTGAGATCTAATTCTTGTACTTAGAAAAAGGAAAAAAAAAAGTGTTGAGTTGTGTGAATTTTTCCCCGTTCAAGGCTTCATGAGAGAAACCCATCAAAGTGTTTGACAGATTGGACTTCACAGCCACTTTCTACTTCCTGGCATAGTCTTTCACATAGAGGCATATAGATGGGATATCTCACTCCTGTTTAAAGAGCTTAACCATATATAGGCTCGATCTGCACTCTCAAGGCCATCTCCTCCATTTAGAAGCCATATGTAAGTTTTGAATTTAAATAATATTCCCTCCAGATTCAAAAGAGAATATAAAGCAAATCAATGTATCTTTCTTTTTAGAATTTAGGCTGGGAAGAAAATATTTTAAATGACTACATTATTCTTTTTCAAATTTGATTACTTTGTTGCAATTTTGCTGGAAAGTAATCTTTGGCCAAACCAGAATATATCTACCATGCTTAGTTAAAATATGGTTACAAATTATTTGGTCACTTTTGATTTGGTCACTTTTGGTCTACCAAAGGCCTCCAGTTAAAACAAAAAATCTTGGTTTATAATATTTTTCAAAAAGTTACCATGAAGATAACTCAGTTTCATGACATGGAAAAAATTAACTACAACCATGAAAATATTTTGTGACCAAAACTTTTCTTCTTACCAATAATCTCTCTTAATCACTGGAATTTAAGTTAACAGATAAATTATACAAATTTGATTTCAAGAAACAATTCAGTGCATTAAATCATAAACCAAGAACCCTACTGCAGCCCTAGCCGGTTTGGCTCAGTGGATAGAGAGTTGGCCTGCGGACTGAAGGGTCCCGGGTTCGATTCTGGTCAAGGGCACATGCCCAGGTTGTGGACTCGATCCCCAGTTGGGGGTGTGCAGGAGGCAGCTGATTAATGATTCTCTCTCATTGTTGGTGTTTCTGTCTCTCTCTCCCTCTCCCTTCCTCTCTGAAATCAATAAAAATAATTAAAAAGAACTCTACTGCAAATAGTTATTGAAAATAACAAATATTTAATTGTTTTATATTGCACATGAATATTAATTTAAAGTAAATGTTACTTTTACTATAAGGTTTAAAAATACTTACCAAGTTTGTCAGCTTACAGGAATATTTATAACTAACACATTTCTCTACTAAAATCACATTCCAATGTACTAAATAAAATGAGCAGGGTAACTTTCCTTCACTTGGATTAGTTATTGGTTGCTTTGGTTCAGTGACAGTGATTGGTTACTTTAAGAATGAATGATCATTAGAATTGGGGTGAACAGGTTTCAACTTCACTGTTTGCTCTATTCAATTGGCTGTGGCAGCCTTGAGTGCAATTTTGAGAAGAAATCCAAGGTTCATTAGAGAAGATTAGAGATGTATTCCAAGTATGAGACCCTGCCTGTCCTGGCATACTAGCTAGTATTTTTTTTTTCTGATTGGTGAGTCATTTAAATACCATAAATATAAATGAGGATGGAAGCTTGTATATCTGTGACAAAACAAACTTCATTTTACTTAACAGAAATCTTAAACTGAATGAAATAAAATATTTTAAAGGATTATGAATCCACAAGCTTTTGTGTTTGTGTTTTCTGTTATTTATTCATAGTTTTTTATTTCTTAAGAAGATATTAGTAATTGACAACACTTATTATTTGACATGGTGTACTTTATTTTTAAAGTTATCTTCAAGAATATAGTAAGTGTGGGGAATGTAGTCTAATTTGGAGACTGCTTATGTTGTACCTGAGAAACCTAAACAGACTTAAAACTGAGTTAATTATGGTACACTATATTACGATGCATATAATTCTGAAGTAATACATATATGTCTTCTAAAAGTGCTGAAATTATTGCATTGTAAGGCCATTTTGACACTTTGCATAAGAATAAACACTTGTATCTTTGGATACTCACTGTTTTTCAATTATATAGTGAGGGTGGGGGAGTGTAAGGCAAGGTTGTAGTTGTTTGTTATCATTTTCCTACTTTGCTTTTGACTTCTCACCATTCAGAGGTATCCAGATGGTTATAAATATTTAGGAATCTGAGGCATTTCAGTCATGGAATCTGTTGATTCTAAATACAAATGCAACTCAGTAATTCTCAACTCAGTTATTTGAAAATCAAGATGAGGGGTAGAGGGATTGAGCAAAATAAATAAATAAATAAGAGAAAAACTCATGGACACTGACAATAGTGTGGTGATTTCTGGGGGGAAAGCTGGGGGAAGGTGGAGGAGGAGAATATACAGGGGATAAATGGTGATGAAAGGAGACTTAACTTGGGGTAGTGAACACACAATACAGTGTACAGATGATGTGGGACTGTGCACCTGAAACCTGTATAATTTTGTTAACCAGTATCACTGTAATACATACAATAAAAAGCTAAAAAAAAGAACCACAGAAGCAATATACAGGGTGTCCCAAAAATATACATTATTTAACAACTGATAGCTGTTAAATAAAAATGAAATATATTTTTATAAGCACTGCCTTTATAATTATTCAAAGTTTGTGTATACATTTTTGGGATTATACACACACACACACACACACACACATATATACTTCAGATTTCATATATATGAAAGATATAAGTAAATATATATTATATACACACATATATTTATGAATCTAAAAGGATTTTTTGTTATTCTGTATGATCATCCTGATTATTCTGTTCCAATTTCAAGCTACAACAGAGGCTTAACTGTAACCTAATGGCTCTACTTCCAGGATCAGTGTTCCAAGACTTCTGATTTACTTATCTGTTTCTGTGTCTCCACTACCTTCTGAGGACCTGAAGCCAAAATACATAGAAGACGAATAAACACAAATCATGCCTGTTGATTATGTGGCTCTCTCCATGACATTCCGTCATTCATTACTAACACATGCAATCTCTTTGGTTTGTTTCATAGAATAAGCAAACATTTATGTGCTTCAAAATAAAAAGAAGTATCTTACTGAAATAACTTGTGAAACTGCATTTCAATATAGTGTATTTCACTTTTAAGCTGTCAGCATTTTTACAATACATACAATTGGCCATTACATAGCAATGTTAGCAATTCCATAGCTCCAAATATTCAATATATGTTCAAACCCCATTAATATATTTACCTATATGGGAATAATATGGAGGAGAGTTCTGTCATAGAAAAACGAAATTTTATTCCAACCATAAAATTTAATTTTAAGGTTGTTCAACTGCTTGAAACTAGAAGCTCTAAAACAGAAAATAAATTTATAAAAATTTTACCATTTAAATTGAATCACAAATATTTATTTTATGTAAAGATCCAAGGCAGAAATGTTTGCACAATACTCACAGATTACTTTGAAAGAACATAAAATCTCAGCAATATCCTAAAATCCTAGAATATTTACTAATAAACACATATTCACAAATATCCTATAAATTATTTATAGAGTAGAGTTAAAAATAAAAATACATGAAGTCTGTGTTCAGAAGCAATACTGAGTATGTTAAGGCCAAAAAATAGATGAGTTTAATACCCACAAAAGGAAAAACTCAATGAATGAATTAATAGGCATACAGTTTATAGTTTTGCTATTGGTTTACATTATTTTGACTCAATACAATGAATGGTAACAATAAGTAATCCTTAGAATTTCTCTGGTTTATTAATTATACTTGTTAATATTTTTTTAGTTTGTTGATAGGCCCTATTAGTAGGGACAATAGTTCCATTCAAATAAAAATATCAAATGATTAGAGTTTTAAAAACAGACAACACCATAACTAATGAATAACATGTGTACTCTTCACTGACAGAAAAAATAAATTCATTTGCTGTTCATCTTTAGCTTTGATATAGTGATACATAGTTTGTTTCCTGAAGTAGATTGAATGGTGTAGATTATTTTGCAGACTAGAAAACAGCACAGAAAACTAGGATGTTGCTTTATATCATCCTGACATAGCTTTTGTCTTCACATCAAAGCAGAGTTGGAGTATTAGAGTCTTGTCAAAATATGGGAAAGTTTGACAGCCTCAGTCTGTGTGTAACGAGTATCTGGATGAGTGGGCCGGGAAATTAAAAGGAAAAATAATTTAATCAATTTAGTTGCTTCTAGGAAAAGGGAAATATTTTAAACAAAATAGTTGAAAAGGATTTTTAAATGAAAGACATTAAAGCCATAGTTATCACTTAAGCATCTATTTTCAGGAAACTGTAATCAATAAATTTGTGAAGTTTGATTCTACCATGTCTTTGTATTCATTTCAGACTCTATTATGTTATCTGTACTTAGTAATTACTCTAAAAATACCAACTAAATCTAGCACTTGGATCATTTATGATTTTTAACTGATATCCACAAATAAATGTTGCTTTTCAAAGAGCTACTATTAACTGCATGCTGACATTTGTTAATATGACAAATTTAACTTTAGAAAAAAAATAGGTAAAAAAGTTGGAAACAGCATTGATTTTATTTTATTTTGTTTTGTTTTATAGATGTATACATTAATCCGGTGACAAGAAGCAGTAATTAAGCTTTAAAGCCTATAAATGTATATTCACTATTAAAATTGAGAAAAAATCTAGACATATCAATCTACTAGAGGCCCGATGCACGAAATTTGTGCAAGAGTAGGCTGACCTTTCTCCGGATGCCAGCACCAGGTTCTCTCTGGCACCCAGGACCCGGGCTTCCCTCTGGTAGTCCCGGCTTCTTCAGGAAGGTCGTCTTCCAGTCTAATTAGCATATTATGCTTTTATTATTATAGATATTTGAACTATGACAAAGTTCGTATTTAGTACAAAGAAAAAGATGCCACATTGGGCTGTCATATTTGGGAATCAGCCCAGCACAACTATAGATATAATGTTATGGAGGTTATAGTAAACATGTCCTTAATTCACAAATATGTTGGAACAATAAAAATCTCCACACATCTACAGAAAACACACAGCAGGAAGAAGAGATCAAGATGTTCAATCTGAACAGAGTTCTAGAAATCAAATAGAATTTACATATCCTAACTAATAGTAGACAAACATGGTAATTAACTGTACCTCTGACATGCTTCCCATTGGCTAATCAGGGCAATATGCAAATTAACTGCCAACCAAGATGGCGGCCAGCAGCCAGGCACTGAAGCAAACAGGAGGCTTGCTTGCTCCAGTGATGGAGGAAGACAAGGTTCCCTGCCTGCCACTGCAGGCCTCTGAGCTGCACTCTAAGCAACTATGTTGCAATTATAGAAGCTAAACAATCCCCAGAAACCTGCTTTCAGCCAGCCGGGCCTCAAAGCTGTAGTTGCAACAGTGTTTCAATTATAGAAGCCAAACAAACCCAGATACCTGCTTTCAGCAGTGGAGGCCTCAAGCTGGGACCGAGCCTCAGAACTAAAACCGGCTCTCAGCTCCAGTGACAGCCATAGAAGGTAAATAAATTACAGAATTAAAAAAAAAGAAAAAAAGGAGAGGTTGGGAGCTTCAGTCACCTGCCAGCCTGAAAACGGCCCTCAGCCCCTCACCCAGACTGGCCAGGCACCCCAGTGGGGAACCCCATCCTGAAGGGGGTGCGACCAGTGGCAAACAGCCATCAGCCCCTCATCCAGGCTGGCCAGGCTCCCAAGTGGGACCCCCACCTTGATCCAGGACACCCTTCAGGGCAAACCAGCTGGCCCACACCCATGCACCAGGCCTCTATCCTATATAGTAAAAGGGTAATATGCAAACTGACCCTAACAGCAATAGGACTGGGAATGACTGGTCACTATGACACACACTGACCACCAGGGGGCAAACGCTCAATGCAGGAGCTGCCCTCTGGTGGTCAGGGCACTCTCACATGGGAGGAGCTCTGCTCAGCCACAAGCCAAGCTGATGGGTGCCAGTACAGCGGTGGTGGTGGGAGCCTCTCCTGCCTCCTCAGCAGCGCTAAGGATGTCCGATTGCAGTTTAGGCCTGCTCCCCGCTGGCAAGTGGACATCCCCCGAGGGCTGCCGGGCTGCCGGGCTGCCGGGCTGCCAGAGGGATGTCTGATTGCCATCTTAGGCCCAATCCCCCGGGGAGCGGGCCTAAGCCAGCAGGTGGTCATCCCCTGAGGGGTCCCAGACTGCAAGAGGGCACAGGCTGGGCTGAGGGACCCCCCACCCCCGAGTGCACAAATTTTTGTGCACTGGCCTCTAGTACATTATATAATAACATGAGGTTATTATTGAGTTAATCAAACTAGGTAAATTATTTCATAGTACACCAGGAGGTCACAGCAGTAGGACACATAACAGAATAGTCAGCAACATTCTTCAAGGACATTGCTGCAAATGATCTGACAAAATGATGCCATACTACACAGTTTTGGAAGTTTAAACATTCTGCATAAAATATAACACCAGAAATGGTTAAACACACAGCATCATACATGTGTCTATGTCTTATTTGTTATGCCCAGTGTCCCCAAACTTAAACAAACTGGCTAGGGAAAACTCTATTTAGAGTTGAAAGGATGCCTGTCTTTTACCTGGGGATTTTTAGGATCATCCTTACAGGCTTGTAGGATGTTATAGGGACTATTTTATTTGCACTTTTTTACATTTTTGTTTCTTATGTATTGGCAGTTCTGCCAATACTGCTTGGTGCCTACTGAATTTTTGGTATGTGGTAAGCGCAAAGGGCACAAGAGTAAGATTCAAGACCTAATCCCCGGCCTCAGATAGACTACAGTCTCTCTTTAAAAGATGGCAGCTATTTCATTTCCAGTGCAATAGAGATCAGCACTGACAAGCTATCAGGCCACTTTTTCATATGCCTGCTATATTTTGAAATGAAACACATTTGTCATTAAATATCATAAAGTTTCATAACCTTAAAAAATATGATAAATATTGATGTAGAGTAGAGAATCATATGCAGCTTTATCCTTAGACTATTCATGGGTGTTAATCCCTCTCACAGATTTTCACACTTCAACTCTTCTTGTTTCAATTGTCATACATAATTCATAGACGAATCTCAAGAGCACAAAACTGTAAACTAAGAATACTTTAGTAAACTCTCAAGTAGTAAAGGTAAATATAAATCTGATTTATAAAATAAAAATATTTAAAAATCAATATAAATATAAATATATATTAAGATTGCTCCTTTTAATTAGGTTTTCACTATTTCTTCCCTAATAAAGGGAAATTATGGGGAAAGAAAATCTATTCCTTTTTGGTTAAGTGTTGAGAAGTCTCTTTTGATGATTCTCATGCCATAGATATTGATTATCTCTGATCCTTTCACTGATCATTTTAAAGAGATAGCAATCCTGAGGAATCTGTATTTAATTTGATGAAGCATGGGCAAGAGAACCATTGAGAATCATTTTGTACATGCGTAGTGATTTCAGACCTCTGGAAATATATATGTATATTAGAAACATATATGCAATATATGTGAAAATATTTTATTTATTTTTTATTTATTCCAGAAAGGAAGGGATGATGTGTATAATGCATGTAATTAAAAAAAAATATTTTCTTGCCCTAGCCAGTTTGGCTCAGTGGACAGAGCTTTGACTGAAGGGTCCCAGGTTTTGTTAAACAGTTAGATTATTTCCATTGTTTCATTATTATAAAAGCAGGTACCTTAAACATATATTTTTCATACTTAAGGCTGTTGCTTGCAGATGAGTTTCTGAAAGTGGAAAGAGTGAGCAAAAGTATTTAGGCATTGTATTGCTTTCAATATCAGTTGTTGAATTGCCTTCCAAGTGCTTAAAACAGAGTGTCCTGGGCAATGTAGGAGGGTGGTCACCTCAACACAATGTCACTAGCACTGTACTTTCTATTTGTTTCAAAGTTAAACTTGGAAAAATAATATCTTGACATAATGTTACTGGTAAGGCTGGAGTTCATAGTGATTATATTCTTTGTGATTGCATTATTTTATTTTGTTTGTTGCCTATTTTTATTTTCATATTTCTATGTATTAGTTATATAACAATGTTACTTTATAATTATGACTATGGATCATGAGGTTTCCAAATTTTTATTATTATCACATAATAAAATTTTTGGTCCTTTATCAAGATTGCAGTAAGTATATTAGCCACATAAAGTTTATTCTTTAGAGTTTTAAGACATATATTTTTAAACATAACCAAGTTTCATCTGCAACATTTTTTTTTTCCTAAAAGTTTTAAGTGTATGCTAACCTTCCCTCCCACAGGTATTATACATATTCCATCATAATTACTTCTGGTTTTCTATGATCTTACAGTTTATAATCAATTCCCAGTACATCAGTACTTTTTTTGAAAAGGTAAGATTTTAATTGGTTTCTCCAATATTGTCATACTTTACTGTAGGATTTCTTTTTAACTTTGAGTGTGGCATCTCTATGATTGCCTGATAAATGCTTATGTGTAAAATTATTTATTTAGAGAATATTGTTACCTTGATTTGTCCCTTCTGTCCTACTTACATTAGTGTCAGTTTCTAGTTTATAATGATTAAAAGATATATTTGCAAGTCATATTTATTATTTACAAACATGTAATAAGTTAATTTGAAAAGATAAATAATATGGACCCAGTAATAAATCCATATTTAATGAATTTATAATTATCTGTAAGTAATGATAAATTCACAAAGTGATAAATCCATAAGATAAAAGAATCAAGAAATTCATTTCCTTTCTGATTATGTGAGATATTTAGGTCTGGTATCAAACTTCATGTCAGATGGTATTATCCTGTATTTTGCAAAAAAAAATTTTGGAGAGATTTTGTATAATCCTTTAGTCTCAGAAAATACTATTTAAAGTATTCATTATACATAATCCATTTAAAATTATATGACTTTTCATGTAATTCACCAAGGCAGAAAAGATATTATTGAACTTATTATTATCTCTCTTTATGACTCACTGACACTATGTAATGACAAAGGAAGTGATTGTATTTCCTTGGATATTAGATTTTTAAAATTTATTTTTTATGTCAAGTTTAAAATTGGCCCAGATTATTGCTTTTAAGAGATCTGAAGGAAAAACAGAAACAGCAACAACATAGCTAATAAGCATATGTCACATGGACTGTTCATTCATTAAAATCACATAATTCCTCTTATAAAATTATAAGTTTACATAATTCCTATTTATCAGTCTTGATAAAACTTCCAGAAACTTTATTTTTTGAGTTTCCACAATATATTTTCATGCATTATTTTATGTATTTTCCAAAGATTTCTGTAAAGAATGAAAATTATTAAGTCATTTTCATTCCAATCTATTTTTTCATTTGAATGTATAGAACTAAGATGCTGTTAAAAAGTAATAAAGGTAGTGTGAAAGACAAAGACACAAAGAAATGTCCTCAATTTTCAAATGTTTTAAAGTATTATATGGAACTATATATTTAGAATCTGTAAAAATATTCATGTCTTGGGTAATTCCACTATAAGAACTAAGCTAAGAAAAATAATTAGAAATGCAAAAATATATATGAACAAAAATAATGCAAGAATGTTGGCAGTAGCAACAGAAATAAACTAAAGAGACAGACATAATGGTTTGGATTAATGCATTTTGATATATCCATTCAATGGATAAAAACATTAAATTAAATTATATTGAAATATTTAAGGCTATTGGAACATTCAACTGTGCATTATTTGGCACAAAAGTATTTAAAAGCTGTATATATAACATAATAAATTGACTATTCTATCCTATATAATAAATGCAAATTGTCCCCTCGACCAGGAGTTCGACCAGGGTGTGGGGCCAACTGCCCGCAGCTCCTCCCCTCAGCTGGCCCCATCCCCAATTGGGCCCCCCAACCACGATCGTGGGTTGAGCCGACTGGCCAACCCTCCGTGGCCCCTCCCCCAGCTGACCCTGCCCCCAATCAACCCCCTACCCCAATCAGGGCGGGGCCGGCCAGCCAACTGCCCATGGCCCCTCCCCCCAGCCGGCCAGGCCCAACCCATGCACAAATTCATGCAGCAGGCCTCTAGTATTTATATGTGCTTTGAAGAATATTCACAATTTTAAAGATTATCTTTGAGAAGTGAGCTTATAGGGGGGTCTTTATTTTGTACTTTATGCATTTTCTATACTTGACTTTTAAAAATAAATACTTTACATAGAGCTAAAAAAAATAAACAATGCAACCATATCTTAGTGCTATAATCTATTCTATAAAAATTAAAACTCTAATCCTCTGGAAATTTATAATACATAATAAGTCCTATCTACACTAATAAAAGAGAAACATGGTAATTAGCGTACGACCGCTACCCTTCCCATTGGCTAATCAGCATATCCTTATGCAAATTAACTGTCAGCCAAGATGGCGGCCGGCACCCATAGCAGCTGAAGCGAACAGGGAGGCTTGCTTGCTCCAGTGATG
>NW_005871048.1:59702316-59758000 GCF_000147115.1 Myotis lucifugus | reverse complement strand
CCTACCCTGAGCATGACTGAGGGTGGCATCGAACCTCCCGATCCGCCCTGCTCTGTGCATGACAGGGGGCGGCCACACTCCCCAATCGGCCCTGGTCTGAGCCTGACCAGGGGCTGCACCTAGGGATTGGGCGTGCCCTCTGCCACCCGGGAGCAGGCCTAAGCCAGCAGGTCGTTATCTCCCGATGGGTCCCAGACTGCGAGAGGGCACAGGCCAGGCTGGGGTACCCCCCCCCCCCGAGTGCACAAATTTTTGTGCACCGGGCCTCTAGTCCTATATAATAAAAGGCTAATATGCAAATTGACCAAACAGCAGAATGGCCGGTCACTATGACACGCACTGACCACCAAGGGGCAGACGCTCAATGCAGGAACTGCCCCCTGGTGGTCAGTGTGCTCCCACAGGGGGAGCGTTGCTTAGCCAGAAGCCGGGCTCACGGCTAGCAAGTGCAACAGTGGTGGTGGGAGCCTCTCCCACATCCGTTGGCAGCGCTAAGGATGTCTGACTGCCAGCTTAGGCTCGCTCCCTATGGGGGGAGCGAGCCTAAGCCAGCAGTTGGACATCCCCCAAGGGCTCCTGGACTGCAAGAGGGCACAGGCGGGCTGAGGGACACCCCACAAGTGCACGAATTTCATGCACCAGGCCTCTAGTTTGAATATAAGTGAATAAGTATAATATTATGTGGGAATATACAGGGAGGGACACAACAAAATAGAGTTTCTCCACAATTCTGAAAAGCAACAGAAACTATTAAGAAATAACAAATGTCTCAGGTAAACAACCTAAGTTTACAACTCAAAGAACTAGAAGAAGAACAAATTAAGCACATCAGTAGAAGGGAGGAAATAATACAGATCAGAGTGGATATTAATGAAATAGAAACCAGAAAAACAATAGAAAGGATCAACAAAACTAAGCTGAATTTTTAAATAAATAAAATTGACAAACCTTTAACTATGCTAAGATATAAAGAGAGAAGACTCAAATAAAATTAGAAGTGAAAGAGATGACATTACAGCTGATTCCACAGAAAATACATAGGATAAGAAAGTAATATAAACACCTATATGCCAACAAAATGGTACATAGTAGAAAAAATGGATACAGTTCTAGACATGGAATCTTCCAAGACTGAGAAAGAAGAAATAGAAAATCTGACTGACGATTAATGGGTAAAGGGATTGAATCAGTAATCAAAAACTCCCGACAGAAAATCCCAGGACCAATTTGCTTCACTGGCAAATTCTACCAAACATTTGAGAAACTCTAAAATGAACCATGTGTAAATAAAATTAGCATAATTAAAAATTTGGAAGCAAACTGTCTTGATAAAGATGAACACCAACAAAATAATTTTAATGAGTAGATAAATAAATAGCAATATATATTGGCAAAGTAAATGTTAAAGTTGAATCCATGAGCTAGAATTATGGGATTACATAATATATATATGTATATATATATTTTACTCTGCTAATTAGTGAGGGGCAGTACAAAAACTGTATAGGATATCACCACTTTCACTGTCCTGCAGTTTGTATTTTCCCATGTGGTAAGGTTAAAGGAGAGAGGGAAAAAAGAGAATAAGACTAGAAAAAGAGAGGGTTGTTACATTGTTGGGAAGAGAGAGTTTGACCAGACAGAGAACAGAACTGCAATGGCAATAAACAGCTCTATCAATCTCAACTATGCTTCCACAATGGAGAAGGTGCGATGCAGTACAATGGAACACGCATTTTTGTTTTCTTTTCTTCTTTTCTTTAAATATATTTTATTGATTTTTACAGAGAGGAAGGGAAAGGGATAGAGAGTTAGAAACATCGATGAGAGAGAAACATCAATCAGGTACCTTCTGCACACTCCCTACTGGGTATGTGACCGCAACCAAGGTACATGCCCTTGACCGGAATCAAACCTGGGACCCTTGAGTCTGCAGGCCAACACTCTATCCACTGAGCCAAACCAGTTAGGGCTCTGTTTTCTTTTACTACAATGACAATAATCTATTATAAATACTGAACAGATGGTAGGTGTCTATCATAAAAAAAGCAACGTGTTTCAGGAAGTAAAAAATATATATTGTGAGTTTGAACTGACTGCTATACATTCTAAATTGATTTATGTGAAAAAGAAAGACAATAGAAAGAACAGTTGAAACTTGGTACATAAGTAGAGGTTACTGGTCATTAAAATATAATGTATGCTTAAGTCTGGGCAACTGTTCTGTTTAGATTATTTAATTCAATTATGATGATGCACAAATAACAAATTCGATGATGCTCTTGCTCAGAACTAAAAGGACATTATTTTATGGATATTAGTTGGACTTCTAATCTTTAATAACTAAAAACATGGAAGTCTGAGAAAAGATAAAGTGCTCATAAGTCTGGAAAAGAAAGGAAAAGTGGCCCAGCTGACATGCAATAACATATATGCATATATGCATGGCCCATGTTCACAGACAATAGTGTGGTGAAGGCCTGTGGGGGAGTGGGTGCAGAGTGGAGGGGATCAATGAGGACAAAAAAAGGGGGGACATCTGTAATACTTTCAATAATAAAGATAAATATATTTTTTAAAAGGACAGAACCTGGGAGGGACAAGAGTAAGATAAAGAGCCACGAACTGGACCCATTTGGGACACTGGGACCTCGCTTGAGATTCATTTGAATGTCTCTCAGATGTACATTCACTTCTATATAAAACTTTGCCTCTTGCTGCAATATTCTGTATCTCGTGTTGAAGTCTTTCCTCCAAGAGGCAAGAACCTCATCTTGCTGATCACCAGTGCCACTGACACAACTATTTGGTTGTCCCATTATGCCAGTAAACATTACAAAAAAGAGAAAATATGTGTTTTTAAAAAATGCAAACATTAGCTTCCTGAAGTCCCTACTACTATTTTTTGGTGGTTAGTAACTACCTTTGTATTATTTAACGAGGGATTATATAAAAAAAAGCGGTATTCTTTTTTTGTCCCTAGGGTGGCATATTCTCCAAATGGTATTTCAGGCCTGATTCAGGTTTTAAATATGATGCACAAAAAGAATCAGCTTGTTTCTTTTTAGCACGCCTTTGTTTTTTCTCATTTATATGTTATCCTCACAAGTTGCAAAGCATAATATGTTTCTCTAGTATCTGAAATAAATATACTTAGTACAGTGTAATTATATTGCATCTTACCATTCTACTTGAAAAACTGTCAAAGTAAATCAAGAAAATGTTCAATAAATGTCAAAATTGCCCAATCTCTAAATTCAGAAAGTCTTTCAGTTTCCAATCATTGAAAGTCGGTATCTAATGTCTAAAAATTGTTTGCAATATTCAGAAAAATAAATATGGTTACTTATCATTAAGGTAAAAAAATTGCAAAAAAGGCACATGATAAATCCAGTTGCAGGACACAAATGTTAATGCATTATTAGTGTAATTATACTGTAGCTTTGAAGATTAAAAGTGCAGTTTGGGGAGGAACTCAATGAAGTACTGTGTTCTGATTAAAAGAACAAGATTGAAAATAATAACAATGATGCTCATATGAGGATGTGAGAATTTAAATTAGTACAGCAATTTTGGAAAGCATTTGGATACATCTATTAATGTTGAACATATGCATACCCTATAACACAGCATTCCACCCCAGTAGATACCCAATAAAATGGCACACATATGTTCTCCAGAATTTAAGCACAAGTATGTGCTTTATTTTTTATAATAGTTAATAACTGAAACAGCCCAGATGTCTTTCAACAATAAAATAAATAACTTTAATATATTCATACAATAGAATAATTAAGAGCAGTAAACTGATTCAGTTATTGATTCACTCAACAAAATGAATGAATTTTATAAAAGTAATATTGAGAAGATACCCAATGAAAAAATACTATACATATATGACTCTACTATATAAAATACAACATAAAAATCTATTTATATTGTAAGAAGTCAGGAAAAACACAATATCTAGGGAAGAGGAAGGAATGGTGAAGACACACAAAAGGCTATTGGAATGAAGGTAATATTTTATTTTATATAAGTGGTAGATACCTGGGTATGTTCAGTCTGTGGTAGTTATTTGATTTGTGCACTATGATTTGTGCACTATGTCTATGTGTGGTATTCTTCAATTAAAATTTTTGAAAACTACCCTTTATAAAGCCTGATGTTTCCATTTTAGTCTATAAATATATTTGTCTTATATTTTTTCTGGAATATATTCTGGGCTACCTGCCAGACAATAACACTGGGGATCCAAAGGTAAATGAACTTACAAGAACCTGGCTCAAGTAGGGTTTACATTGTGCTTGGAGGTGAGAAATACAGAAGTGAATAAACTAATAAATAAAAAAGTATCATTGAAGAGCATGAGAAAATAAGCTGGAATGATAGATAGTTACTTTAGGGAAGAGGGCATTATTTTTCAAAGGCTTAGATTAAGCATGAAAGATAAAGAGCTAGCCTTAGAAAAATACGAAGGAAGGATATTTCAGACAGAAGAACAGCAAGTTAGTTCCAATGCCCCAAGGCAGGCTTGGCATGTTTAGGAGGAGAAAGCATGTAAGTATTGCTTAGTGGGTATAATCAGAGGTCAAGTTGGAGAGGAATGCTGGGTGAGTTCATATAGGGTTTTAGAGGCCATAGCAAAAATTTTACCTTTTATTATCCATAAAATAGGGGTTTATTTAAGGGCTGGTATTGACATAGAATGATTTATATTTTTAAGAGGATTCTGCTGGCAGGATATGGTAAACAATTTGAAGGACATTCGCTGGTACAAGCAGACTAGAAGAAACCGTGGGAGAAAAGGTCACGGTGATGTGAACTAGTGAGGTGGCAGCAGAAATGAAAGTCGTGCATATATATTAAATAAAGTTTAGGGGTAGAATATTTAGGACTTGATCATGATGTGAGGAACGAGGATGAGAAAGGCATAAAGGAGATCTCTTACTTTTCTGATTTGTGCAAATGGTGCATCGTTTGCTGAGATGACTGAACTATGTTAAATCAGAGCAAAGTAAATGAGTGTTGGGGGTCCTGAGATTTTTTTTCAAGATACACTTAGGGAATGGTCCATTAAGGAGGGATAACTTGATGATAACTTGATGATGCAGTCGATTAAGGGGAGGATTTAGGGAGGGTTTGGAGAGGGAACCCTGAGAACAGGGTGAGGCTATCCTTTACTATAATTTGAGCAGAGACAAGGGATGGAAGTATAGGCACCATTGCATGTACAGATGTGGTGGAGGTGACAGGAGACAGTAACTGTCCTATTGGTTTTAGAAATTTTATAACGGTAACGTGAGGCAGGCCATCAGCTGAGAACCAGTGCCAAGGGTTCAGGAGGCCGGGTGTTTAAGGGGCATGAAGATAGAAGAGGCAGGGCCAGCTCCATTCTGATTCAGTTACTCGGAAGTGTGCTCCTCTGAGCAAGTCTATGCTTCTAACTTCTATGGCTTTAGTTTACTCTTACACTAAATGAAGTTAGTAATACCTGCCCCACCTCCAGAGGTTCCAGAAAGGACTTCCAGTTAACAAGGCTAACTATACAATAAATTAGATAAAAATCTGAGTTCAAAGTACAATTAGATAATTTGCCTAAAATGTTTTCAGTATATAAAGTTTCTATACTCTATAAAAATTATACCTAGCCCTAGCCAGTTTGGCCTAGTGGATAGAGTGCCCCCTCATAGACTGAAGGGCTGTGAGTTTGATTATGGTCAGTGGCACGTACTTCAGTTGCAGGCACGATCCCTAGCCCTAATCAATGTTCTCTCTCACATCCATGTTTCTCTCTCTCTGTCTCTATCCCTCCCTTCTACTCTCTAAAAATCAATAGAAAAATATCCTCTGGTGAGGATTAACAACAACAAAAAAATTACACCTAAATTCATCATTTGTGTCCACTGAAACATGTTTTGCCCAAATGTTCAACTTTTATATTTCATAAATGTGTTATTTTTTATGCAGCAAATTTAATGAAATAAGCTGGATAAAATGTAATGGTATTACATGTAAACTTAATACACACAAAAGTGAACGGCGGAGTTCCTTAGGAAAATGTGTACTTTGATAAAGATCTGAAGGGCAGACTTTGAGTTGAACATTTAGCTACAGCAGAAAGATCAATAACAATTAAACACAATCTGATTGGAAGCAATTGTTATTTTAAATATTTTATATCTCTTAGAGAATCAAATTTTTTACAAAGAATGCTTTTTGTTGTTAATACATTGGAGACATAAACACATATTAGCTAAGAATAAACTATTCTTGTTGAGTTTATTGATTAGGGCAATCTAGCCTTTTCATTGAGCTAATGTGTTGCTTTTTCATTCTAAACGTTTGGCATTTCCCTTAGTGAAAGAATAAGTATCATTTCCAGGATGCTGACAGAGTGTCCTCTTTACTTCTCTCTGAAAGCCACAATTTTACACTTCTAAGAGTCAGCATTTCCAGCATGCTAATACTTAATTTGTGTTAAAAATACTTTTTTGCATACACATGAAATCTTCTTAGCACTGAACTGGGAAGGAGTGGGATGCTTAATCAGAGAAACAAGCTCTTCTTCACTGTTACATATCTCCTGAGTCACACAAGAGCTGCCTTTGAAGTTGGTGAGAGCATCTCATCTGAAAAGGTGATTCATGCCTTGGCAGTTTCAAACCACTGATATTCATATGCTACCAATCCTAGTCATTTCAGGAGTTTTTCCTTTTATTACTCAACTGAGTGCTAAATGCTCAAAGTAAAATTTCCTTAGTGAAAGTACCAGAAATTCTGTTTAAAAACTCTCAGACAATAATTCTGAACTTTAGTTTGCATAATACATCCAATAAACCTGGGGGAGGGGAGGACATGTAGATATATAAGGTGTCCCAAAATTCACGAAAGAAGTAATTTTGATAGAAAACACAGGTTTATAATTAAAAATTGTAAATTTTTTATTGATTCATAAAGTATACAGTATAAGGTTATGTATGGAATAGCACATCGGGTAAATGGCCTCCATAGCTTTGCTGGCACATACACAAAGCTGTGGTCTTCATTGGTCTTCATTGTCCCTGCTCCTGGGCAATAATTGGTACTTGGTAATGCTTATCAAATTGAAGGGATTGAAATCAAAGGGCAACAGATATTAGAATCTGATTCAGTAAACCAAGTAAAATTAGGTTTTTATTTTTGTTGTTGTTGTTGTTAATGCTCACGCAAAATTCAAAACTTGCGTGAATTTTGGGACACACTATAGTTGACAGCACAAAGTACCACAGATTTTGGCAATCTACTATATAATTTTATACAGGAAAAAGAGTTGAATATGCATCACTTTACAGTATAGAGTGAGTACAGTAGTCAAGTGTTCATGACCTTTCAACTGTCTTGAAGAATGACCTGCCTGATGAATTTTACTCGAAACAGTACAGGGAAGGAGTGTGGACCAGTCTTTACAATGGAAAGGTTTCAGAAGAAGAGCTGACTGTGACTAATATCCAGGCATATTCTTCAGGAGTCACACAGGGTGGCTTTGGAGAAAGAAGTGAATGAGGACTGGAGCTGACTGAAGAGGTTAGAATGCTTGGTACAATCACAAATGACAGCAGGGAGAAATAGGATGTTTAGAAATAATAATAATAATAATTGAAAATAGGGAATATTCCCATGTTGACACTCTACCCCCCAATGTGATAGTACTTTGTGATGGGCCTTAGTAAGAAATTTGGTTTAGATGGGCCCCTCATGATGGGATTAGTGCCCTTATTAGAATAGACACCAGAGTGTTTGATCTCTGCCTTTCTGCTGTGTGAGGACACAGCAAGGAGGGCCCATCTATAAGCTAGGAAGAGAATTGGCTGGCACCTTAATCTTGAGCTTTCCAAACTCTAGAACTGTGAGAAATCAATTCCTGTTGTTTAAGCCACCCAGTCTATGGTGTTTTTGTTTGTTTGTTTTTGTTTTTTTATTGCTGCCTGAGCTAATACAGGAACACAAAATTTAGGAGGATATGATGTGGTGTGGCAGGACATAAAGACAGAAACAAGGCTGAAAAAAGGGTGAAGATTATTAAAAAATGTTGAAAAACTTTATATGGACATTTTCTATCTATATGTATGTAAATAAACATATACTAGAGTCCCAGCACATGACATTTGTGCACTGATAGGGCTCCTAGAGGCTGCAGGCTGCCGGCCAGGGCTTCCCTTTCCCTCCCTTTCCCTGGCTGGCCCACCCCCTGGTCAAACTCCCGGATGACCTCTCTGTTGATGGGACAATTGGCATACTATGCTTTTATTATATAGCATATGTTTACACATACATGTTTTATAGGTGTATAGAGAAAGGCATAGTTGTATAAAAATTATCATTTTTAAAGATTTCACCTGAGAATGGATTGAAGAAAGAGAAACAGAGACTATTCTCATTATTTGGCTTGTTATACTGCACATCTACCACCTAAGAAATTAATATAATGAATACAACAAATCAGAAAAGCCACGCACTTAAGAGGAAATAAAATAATCCTTGATCATGTACCAGGGATGAACATGTGACTCATAGTTGGTCTGCCTCTGGGTGACTACTTGGGCCTTTGGAAGCAGACCACCACACTCACCAAGAACACAAAGCCCAGATGGGGAATTTGTCTGAGTGCCTCTAACATCACCAACCTGCCTGAGTGGGGAAGACTGGTCTGCATTACT
Source organism: Myotis lucifugus (assembly GCF_000147115.1). Taxonomy (NCBI): domain Eukaryota; kingdom Metazoa; phylum Chordata; class Mammalia; order Chiroptera; family Vespertilionidae; genus Myotis; species Myotis lucifugus. The sequence continues at coordinate 59,749,301 of NW_005871048.1, read as the reverse complement.
ATTTTGGGTTCTCCCTCCTGTCATAGGCTAGCTCATCTGCAGGTGGGCAGGATATACTGCCACTGTTAGGACCACGTGTTAAAAAGGGTTTTGTCACCAGTTGTGAGCAAACAATATCCATGGGACATTTTACAGATTGAATTAAAAGTGTAAGCAGCCAAACATTCCTGGATAATTTGCCTTACTGCATTCTTTTATTTTTTTATACATCTAAATTGTGCTCAATATTTTTCTCATAAATGGTATGCTTTAAACATGAGAAAAAGCCATTCAAGCTAGAATAAATAACCTTTTCCCTATTTAAGAATTTTGAGGTTAAGCATCATCTCAGGCACTTACTTAAAAAGTAGTTACATCACAAAAAGAACAAAGATTTCTACATCCTCATTTTAAATCCATCTTTATTAATCACACTGGGTTTTATCTTTTGTACTTTGCAAGCTATAGAATGTTCTATGGTATTTAGTTTTGCTTTTATAAAAATGAAATTGCTCAAATTTGAATAAATATGTCCTACACTGCTAGCATGTAACAAGGAGAGGGTTATTTGTTTATTATGTTGTACATTCTACATTTTACTTTATTGGTGCGTCAACATTTGTATTGTGACATAAATAATCTATCTAAAATAGCTGTATAAAATAATTCAATATGTTTTAAACCACAGCTGAACATAGGAACCAGAAATTCAGTAAAATCATATAAATAACAGTGCAATATACTTATTGAGGACAAGAGAGTACAGATTAGGTAGGAATCATCATTTTCTTTCGTTAGGAAAAATGTACTTTATATTCTTTTTATATATTGATTGATTTTAGAGTGAAGAAGGTAGAGAAATAGATAGAGAGAAAGAGAGAGAGAGAGAGGAACATTGATTTTTTGTTCCACTTTTGATGCATTCATTAGTTGACTCTTGTATGTGCCCCATCTGTGGTCTGAACCCACCGCCTTGAGACAATGCTCTTCCCAACTGACCTACCCATCGAGGGCACTTATAATCTCTCTTAGGAAACATCCTTCAGGTTCTATAGAATAAATTTTTCATCAATTTAATAACAAATAATATAACATCAGGTTAATGGTATAATTGTTATATCTTCATTCTCAGAACACTCACATGATGTGTTGCTTATTAAAAAGACAGAACTTAATATACCTCCTTATGCTAGCTATATTAGTTTCCTATTGCTACTATAACACAGTACCACAAACTTAGTGGCTTCCAACATTACAACGTTATTATCTTACAGTTCCTGAGGTCAGAAGTCCAACAAGCATCAGGTCAGAATCTGAAATGAGTCACACCGACTAAAATCAAGGTATCAGCATGGCTGCATTTCCCTCTGGAGGTTTAGGGAAGAATCCATTCCCATGTCTTTTCCAGTTGCTAGAGGCTGCCCAAAGCACGAGGTGCTTGGCACTGTTCATACATATCCCAATTCCACAAAGTCAGTTGGAGTCCTTGTCACATGTCTTCACACTGACCTCCTGCCTGCCTCTATCTTCCATCTCCCTGTTTAGGTCAACTGATTAGCAACCTGAATTCCTTCTTCATTCTTAATCCTCCTTTGCCATGGAATGTAACATGTTTACAGCTTCCAGGAATTAGGATTTGGGTATCTTTGAGGGCCACTGTTTTGCCTACCCCATTAGTTTTCAATGTAGGCATATAAAGCACTTACATATTTAAATTGTTCAAAGTATTGTGACTCCTTTCATAAAACTGAGCTTCAGAAGTAACATCTCTTAATATATCAGAGAATATAAATATTTTCAGGGAAGCTTGACTGATAAGATATTAGTTAATAAAATTGATCATTGTCTGTTTAGATTAAGAGGGTTCTCTCTTTTTCTCTCTGTGTGTGTATCTGAGTATGGGTGTGTGTATTAGAATACTTGTATGAAAAGAACACTTCAATTGATGTGAGAATCACTGAAATAAAATGTGTTTATAGATCAGTTTCACAACAACATAGTCATCTCATAACTGCAGCTGAAACTATAGATTTATATCTGTTTTTAATGTTTTTCTCCCCACTTCAAAGGCTGGACATAATTCACTTGTAGGACAGTGGAGTCAAAATATACAGTCCCTTAATTTTAATATTGGTTACAGCAAAGTTTTCATATCTACCCTTATTTTATTACAATTATTTGTAGTATAATTTTGAGTTGGCAAGAAACAACATTTTCAGAGTTATCAATAAAGAAAATATATTTTTGCTAATTTCAGAAGTGAAAAGCAATAATTATAACATCAAACCTTATATAAAGTCAATAAAAACATTAGCAGACAAGATCTATATTAATGCATAAAATCCATAATAATTATACCAATAACTTTGTGTCAATATTTGCTTTTATGACATCAAGAAACTTTCCAGTTGCTTCTAATGTCAGGCTCATATCGACTTGAAAATGATTACTATAGAGAGATAAGTCTTAAAAAAGTAAGCAGCTATAATAAATAAAGTCCTTTGAAGGTGAATTTTTTAAAAACACCATTAAGTGAAATTTTTATACAGAAAATGAATATGTCCAGAATGTTTATTTGGAAGTTTCATTTCAATAAACAGCGTCTTCCTTGAAATCCATCTTCCCCTGGCTTTTATTTTTAATATATTTTTATTGATTTTAGAGAAGAAGGGAGAGGGAGAGAGATGAAACATCAATGATGAGAGAGAATCATTGATGGGCTGCCTCCTGCGTGCCCCCTACTGGGGATCAAGCCTGAAATCCTGGCATGTGCCCTTGACTGGAATTGAACCCAGGACTCTTCAGTTCGCAGAACTACACTCTATCCACTGAGGCATGCCAGCGAGGGCTCCCTGTCTTTCAAGATACTTCACTTGTGGGGTTCCCTGCTTCCTCTCCAGATACTGCTTCTTAACTGTTTGTGCTGTTTTGTCTTAATTTTCCCAACTGATAGGTGTCTGGTTGCTGCAGATTCTGTCCCTCTTGTTTTTTCATCTTTCATTCCCATTCAGTCTCTTTACTTTAAAATGCAGTCTATGTGTGATGACTTGATTTCCTAAATAGAACAGATAGCTGTCCTCTGAACTCCCCACTTATGTATTCAACTAACTCCATTCCATCCCCACTTGGACACCTATATCTAAAAATGTACAAAACTAAGTTCTTCCTAAGAAGCAAAACTAAGTTCTGCTTCTCCCCATTCATTTTCCTTCATGGGGCCTAGGAACTCTATCCTACTTAAAACAAAAGGTGTCTTTTACCCTCACTTTTCCCCACCATCTCTATGTCCTATACAACATTAAGACATCTTTATCACAAGAGTTATAAAATCCAGAGTCTAAAAACTCTGTATAAATAAACCTTTGCTACTGTATTACTCAAGTCCAAACATTGCTTTGACTTCTTTCTACTGAGAACATTCTTTGTACTGTCAATTTCTCACAAAGTTATTGTTTCTTTGTCTAAACAATATAAAAAGGTGCCTAGTTTCATCATTATTTGAGCCACATTTTATGATCTGAGCATCATATTGTTTCTCCCATGCACACCCATTAAATTGCTTTTTCCAACATTAATCCAGTCTCGTGTCAATTTTATTAGCCCAGTTGTAAGAACTAAAGAATGGTAAAAGGGGGAATTCTCACCCTTCCCAACAGTAGAATTTCAATCACCAGAATTGAAAATCTTACTGAATAGTCTTTTGGCACTGGTTTACTGTACAATCAATAACACAAAGCTTTCTCATCTATTACTAAGTTAATTGAATCAGCCAACAAGCAGGCTCTCCATAAAGCATGAAAATTGCATACCACTAAAATAATTTTTGTTTATATTTTCATGACTCATTTACATCATATTGCACATTAGAGCTACAAGGTACTAATTACATATTTAAAATATACAGATAATGTGCATATAGAGAAATTGGGGAGGATACACATTCCTGTCCCAATACATTATCAAACTAAATGGAATTCTTTGAAATCACAGTACATATAAATTTCTGTACCAAGTTTAATATGTTACACTAAATTTCCATAAATTTATCATTATTTATGTTGATTCATATTCTTAAATAAATCTTAACTTTTGAGGGATTTCTTCATTTTTTATATTTTGGATTACTTCCTAGTGATTTATTCCCAGAAGTTGCATGAAAGTGAATTTGCCTTTTCCTGTCTCTGGCAGTGGATTGCAAATTGTTTTTCATACCTGGTATACTAATTTTCATTTCCATCTGGAGTAACTGTAAATAAGAGTTTTGTCACACTTTTACTAATGCCAATATTGGTTTCAAAAATTCTTAGTCATATGATGACTCAATAAATTATCATTGAATAGACTCAATGACATCCTGTCTTCATTTAAATCCCACTGGTAACTGTGAGTTGAACCCAAATAGAAATATTTTATTTTAAAAAGTTTTGGTAGCAGTTATAATGAGCAAAAATAATGGGATAAAGTGAAATTGCCAGTCACATCACATTGTGCATTGTTATATGTAAGTCACATATGTTGGCCCTAAAGGCCTAAAGATAATGACAATTAATACTTATTTTAAGATACTTATGGTCACTTGAAGATAAAATGAAATGGAAATGATAGTTCAATTCCTCTTTTCAGTGAAGGTATCTGTGATACCCAAATTAATTTTACTGACAATTCATGTATCATATCCACACGGTGCAAGTAAAATACTGAATAAGACAGTCCTTCAGAGCTCTGATAAGTGAAACATGTCCTTTATTCATATATTTCACTCAAATACATTTAGGGATCATACTTTGTTAATTTTATTCTCAGATTACCAAAATGTTTCCTAAATTGATGTAGCTCATCAATGTAGAAGTTTGCATATCAGAATTTCTGGTATCTACAGAAACATCAGGGCACATCAGGGTACTCTAAAGCAAATGACCCTCTTGCATCTGCTCCTACATCCCCCACTGTCCATTTTTTCCCTGGAACTCATACCACACTTAAAAGTCAAAACACTGCCAGCAATAATAGATTCTAAATTATTTAATTTGTGTCAGCTTTCTCTTACTCTTAATTTAATAATACAATATATAGGAGATTAATTAAACGAATGATAGTATATCTATAAAATCATATGTCCAATCTAAAATTTCCCTGACCTAATGAGCAGAGAAAGTTGTAGACAAATGTGTGTCCCTAACACTGAACCAGGGTTCAATATCAGTTCTGTGCATAAAGGCATACTGGATTCTTCTTAAATATCCATGAATTCTCGATATAGTTCCATATTTACATGGAAGAGTAAACATGCTATAAAATTAGTTGGGCATCATATCAAATTATGTTTATTTTATCTAAATATATGTTTGTTTACATATACTATTTGAATGAATACATCTCTATACAATTTTTACTTTAAATCTATATTCTTTTCAGACTTATATGTAGCTGCCCATATTAAAAAATCATTTAAAAATATACCAAATTGGTAATAGTGGCTTTTCTTGAAGAGTGTATTACAAGGCACATTCCATATTTTACATTTCTATATTTTAAACAAATTATAAATGTGCATACTATGAGAAAGGATGGAAATATGTGAGTAAATTGAGGTTTATCCATAATTTAAATCACATTATTTCAAAATGAAGAAGTATTACTTCACCAATGAAAAAGCATTTAAGAGTTAATATTACCATTTATTGGAGATGATTTTACCTCCCCTACCCCAGAATAGATGGAAGATTTATCATGTTAAGTCAATTCTCATAAAATAAGCCACGTAAGACATTGAATTTGTGATTGGTATAGATCTTTATAAATTACAACCCATTACAACACTTTCTGTTATTTGGTTCCCATGCCTATTCTTATTTCCTTTTGCAGATGCGGAAAAATGGCTTATATATACAAGTGACATGTGATACAAGTAATCCATGGTAGGATCTAAGTTCTGCCATGTTTGAAAATCATTAAGCTTGGTATTTTATTCCATTATGCTTAACATCACTACCAGTTATCAACTGGACTTTTGAAACCAAAATATTTTATTTCTAGAGTCTTTGAACATCATAAACTATTCCAAGCTCATAGGGAACAAATTAAACTCGTAAGCCAAGGCCCGACTGTACATACTAAAAAAAGAAACAAATGAAAACAATCAGAGTAGAGAGAATAAGTGTCTTCCATTTATCATTAATAATACTCATCTGAAATAACAAATACAAGTGAAATTTGTCTTCAGACTCAACATCTCTACACTTTCCTTTTCCCAGTTTTTATTTCCTTTTGTTCCCATAAAAGTTAGTATATGATAATATACTATATATATATATATATATATATATATATATATATATATATATAATATAAAGCTATATATTTGATAATATATAGACAAGTCTCACAGCTTGCAGGAAAATAATATATAGATAAGCTCTTTCACACTTTTTTATTCGTGACCTAATGAACCACCTTAAAGTTGAAATTCATTCAAAGCAAGAGAAGAAGGATTATCATAGAACACCCAAGCTGTATATATAGGCAGTTGCTGACTCAGTTTGTTGCATGCAAAATTTTTTTGTCCTAGAGCAGCAGTTTCCAATAGAAGAGGGGCACAATTTTGCCCCCCTCCATGGGGAATAGTTAACAATGTCTAAAAATATTTGGGGTTGCTACAATTTGGGGGTGTTGCTATTGTTATCTAGTAGTTAGAAAAAGGACTCTGCTAGGCATCCTGCAAAGCACAGCACAGTCATCCTAGCATGAGAATTATACAACCCAAAATGTCAATGGTACCAAAGCCAAGCAGCTCTAATATAGAATATAGTTTTATGGCATGTCTAATTATATACTATAAGGAAGGTATATCATTAATGAAATCAAAGATTTTGAAGTCCTTATTAAGAAAAGCAAAAGAACATCTTTCACCCTTGCTATCTTTAATCTCTCAATCTCTTTCTCTTACTTTTCACTGGACTCCACTACAACTGATGTATTCATTCAGGAAAAGTAAATTATTCCAGGTCAGTAAGTTAAATATGCTTTATCCTTGACCTGTTGAAGTGCACATGCTTGTGTAGATTCCAAAGGACAATTGTATCAGGTTGCAAATATATATGGAATACTGCATTCTTCTAACCACCAACAAGTCACATACAGGAGAAGTGGGACACACACACTTTTAAACCTGTGGTCTGTATTCAATAGACCACAAAAATAAAAATAAAAAGAAGTGTAAGATTGCTATTTATATGAGCCAAATGGAAAAGGCACTTTATATTTACTTTATATAGCATCCTTCATAGAAAGAATTTATAAGCTTAGACTAAATGACTCATTCATTCTCATGATTCCACTCTACCATCCGAAACAGGTCATCAGGAGGAGTAATAATTTCCAATGTGCTCAATGTATAGCCTTTATTCAAGCATTGGTTGCTATTCACCAAGCTTGCAACCACTATAACTAATTATATTCAACATTCACTGGAAAGAGATTTAAACCTAGAGTTTCTTGTCATTTATCTTCATTCTACTGTTATTTCCCTTATTGCTATTGGGTTATCTGCATTTGGACATTTCTGTTGAATCTGAAATAGGAAATCCTCATTTTCTACCTCCCAATGTGGTCAGGATAGGAGCTCCAACTTGACCATTAGTATACATTTGTTTCCACCTCCCCTTAAGTTGGCTAACTCTGTGAAAAAGCATCAGCACTGTGGTTTATAAAACACTTATTACCAAGGCCCATCGAATGAAGTGAATAAATGGCTTGCCCTACACTAGGTTCATTTATAATCAGGAAATCTGAAATTGCATAGATAACAGGAGGCTTGAAAGAAACTGAAATCATGACTGTTGCTTGGACCAGAGTGCTAAGACTACAGAACTAATTCTTACTAGTATCAAACTCTTCCTCCTTTCTCCTCTCACAGACAGCAAGGTTCATATGAGATCTAGTCTCTACTTCAAACTCTTGATTTAGAAATAAATCTTTCTCTGATAAGACAAGTCCACTAAAACAGAGCAGAGCAATTACTGCAGAAGGAAAGGCCCCTGCTTTGAAAAATCTGTGGGTGATCCTAGAGTGGAAAATAAAGGTTCCAATAACACAGTCAGAGGCTGCAGATTTTGTTTTTTGGTTTGTGTGTTTTTTATGGTGTTTTTTTTTTGGGGGGGGTGGCTGCATAATAAAACCTTTCTCTGATCTGTCTCTCTTGGCTCAAAGCTCTGATGCCATCACCTGAGCAAACGGAAGACCATAATAATTTTATCTAAGATTTTTATTTTAGTATTTCTTAACTTCCAGCAGGGAAATAGCAAGGAGCATTTGCTATTGATTAACCTAAAAGTGCATTAAATACAGTAGGTATTAATATAAGGTAATACTTTAATAACTAGCTAATAATATTCTATTTTTTCACCTGTTACATAGGATAGCTTTTCCCAGTTCTGCATCTGTACGCCACACACACACACACACACACACGACATATAAACATGCATAGAGCATAATTTTACCTTGTTTGTAAGACATGAAAATGAAGACAAAATAATTGTTATTCCCAGACCCTAACAAATCAGGTTGAGGAAGTTAAGAAAAGGGAATGAATCAGAGTTAACATACATAAGTACATGTACTAAATAAGTATGTTACAGATCACAGGAGCCTACCTAATTCCTTTTCATGCATCATTTATAGTGCCCTTTAAAAGAAGTAAAAGTTTCATCTTAAGCTTTAATAAGCATTTATGAAAGTGATTTGTGCAAAAAAAAAAAGAATGAAAAGAGAAAATGAGCCTTCCTTTGCTGCAGCTTCGGTGCTCAGATAGCATGTAATTTTAGAGGATACTGGAAAGGCAATAATTAAAGAGCACTATCAAAATTTCAATTTCAGCTTCTCCGTTTCTATTCTGACCATGATTTCCCTCACTTTCACAGACAGACATGACAGCTGATTCTGAAGCCATCACTATTCAGATGTGCCTTGCAGAGTCTCCTTCCAACTTCTTCAGGGGCAGGGCACCACCACAGACAAACATAAACAGAGACCAGCTGGGTTATTAGGCTCACATTCCATAGGCTCTATAGCAACATTCCTGGGTAAGCAAAATTTAAAAAAATATATATATGTATGCTAGCGCTAAGGCTTAGGGAACATCAGCTACAACTTTCCCACTGGCACCAGATCCTGTGAAACCAATCCCAGAGGAAGATTTCCCCAAATATATCATCTATATATTTTTTGACTCAGAACTGCATCAGCAGCCCCATTGTATAATATTAATGTCACTACATAGCAAAGTGGCATTTACTGAAGCCTTACCTGGCGGACTTGCCCTAACTGGTGCAAAGGAACTTAATGTACGAGAAGCGGAGGGGACTTTCCCAGGGCTCGGGCTCAGCAGCGCGGCAGCTCCGTCCTCCCAGAGCCCCGGACTGGGCTCCCCGCTCCTGCGAGCCGCTCGCGGCTCCGGCTCCTGCAGCTCCGAGCGCGCCTCTGATTGGCTGGCGCAGCCTGTCCGCCTGATCCTCTCCTCTCAGTCTCTCCTCCTTCCTCTCCTCCCTTCTCTCAGGTCCTGTCGTTCCCACTGCCTCTTTTTTTTTTTCCTTCTCCCCGACATCGTACATATTTGAGGGCTGCACAAATTCTATAGTATGCAGATCGGACACCCTTTAGCCCCTTGAGCAAGGTCATGGGGAAAGCAATGCCATCAATAAAAATAACAAAAATAAAATAAAATAAATACCCTGGACCCACGGCATCCTCTTTAGTACCAAGGCTCTTGAAATATGAGGACCAGGACTCCGTGACAGTTTACTGTCAGTTTCCTGCAGGGGAGGGAGGGGGAACTGGGAAGCCAGAAAGGGTTTGACTGTCAGAGGGAGTGGGGGTAGACATGGGAGGGTTAGGAGGGGGGGGGGCGGAGTAAAAGCAGGCAGGGCAGGCACGGATGTGGCAGGCTGGTAATACATTTTTCTATTTCCCTGCGAAGTCGTCACAGCCTGCTAAACATTTAACTGCCGGCTCATTCCTCAGTGATCCACAGTCCCGGGGTAGCCGTGAGATTGAACTTGAGGGATGCCCTTTCATGCCTCACCCCAAAGTACTCAAGGCATGGAGGGTTTCTGTGAGATAGAGCTTCGCCTTGCAGGTCAGCACTGTATTTGTGAAGATGAATAGGAACTGCAGTGCCTCTCCTACCCATCTTGGCTTGTGCCAGGAAAATTGTAACGTGTACACGTCTCTCCCTCTTATCACTCCAGAATAAATTAAAACAATCCGTACTGTACATAGCTTTGGATAACAGGGATTCCGGGACTGAGTGGCTGTATTCAAAATTGATGTGAACAGTTGAAATAACTTCAGCACTTTCTCCCAACACAGTCACCCCCCATTCACTCATTAACTGCATTGTGGCGCAGCCCTGTTTAAAGCAGTGTAGTAAACATGTGTAGGAGTTAATGCCAATGGGATGGCTATTGCAAGGATCACTGGCAGATGTATTTAGAATTATGTAGGACCCTAAGTCATTGCAACCAGTGAGAGAGCAGCATTACGTGCTCTGGTGAGTTGGTACTAAAAAGGCTCATGTCCAGAGGTTCAGAGGAGCAGTATGATTGACACTTAACAGGTCTGGTGCTATGCAAGAGGGGACAGGTTCTCTTAGGCCCGGAGACATGGATGCGAATCCTGGCTGGGACTTCCCTTTCCCTGAACCCATGTAAGCTGTGTCACTTCTCTGAGCCTCAGGAGGCTTCTCTTTAAAATCAAGGAGGTAATCCTCACTTCGGAAGGTTTCTGTGAATAATAATAAAAATTGGTGCAACTGTAGCAAACTTTTAATAAATGTTAGTTTATTTCTAATCATCCTTCCCTCTTCTCTTCTCCTGCCTCAAGAAAGGTCAAAGAGATAGAGAGGACAGGACCCTCAGCAACTTAATCAAAAGGTATGTCTATTTCAAAAAAAAAAAAAAACTTAAAGGGCCTAGGAGGGAATGTTTTGAATACAATGGGGCTATATTTGACTACCTTTATTTAGCTTGAGTGATGCAAAATGTGGAGGGATTTAATTGGTTTGGGGTTTTGGTATGATTAAACAAACCCACAGAAACAATGAAAGAAGCACTTTACTGGATTGCTTTTAGGTGTTTTTTTAAGTGTGAAGGAATTGCGCAGTTAAATGCATAGTTACTCCTAAACAAGTTGTTAGAAGTCAATTAGAATTTGGAAGTCTCCAAAAATCTAAAGTCTCAACGAAAAGCAGAGCAGAAACAATAGCATCAGAATAATGAGCCAATGTTGTATTATATTTTTTATATTCTCCCTCATGACCTTCTGATTTAAATGAGATTTTCTTGCATAGTATCCAGGAATAAGTTCTTATTCATTTTTGGTGATTGAAAAGAAATAATTTTGAATCTTTCTGTGTTGATGAAACCCTGGGAATTCAAAGGAAGGATAAGTTATGAGGGGGGAAAAGAATATAAAGAAGAACTTTTGACCTATAAGTGGTCATGTAATTTAATTTTAAAACTTCACATTATGGCATTTTCTAGAGAAGACTGTTTATGTGGCTTCCTCTAGTTGAATGAAATGAAATAAAATAAACCTGAAGCTTTTGCTGAGACACCAGCAATGAGCATCCTAGGGACAAACTTGAAAGCAAAATGTGTTTCTGCTGGCCCTCTTGGGGACTGTCACTGGATAAGACCATAGTAAGCACGTCCAGTGGACAGTCACAATGGAACTCAACAGGCAACGTGCTCCTTACTTGGATGACATGCAGAGGGATTTGTCAGCATCACCAAGCAATACAATCCATTTCTAGAAAAAGAATCCATTCACCAAAGGGGATTTTGTGTCTATGAGACTGTACTGAGATTAAGGGGCTCTAGATTCTCCACAAAACCAATGATGCAATGTACCCTGGTTTTAAACGGCTTCTGAAGTTTGCTATTCTGAAACCATGCCAACTTCCTCTAGCCACACAAAGGTGAAGCTGTCATCCACTTAGTGTGTCTCTTGTGTTTGCAGGTTCAAAAGAAGAAAGTAAGTGAGCCAACGCAGAACATGCTGCTTGGGGAAAGCCAGGCAGTAGGCAGGTGGTTTTTGGTTTTGTTTTGTGCTTTTCTCTTTATGTCAAAGATGACTTCAGAAAACTGAACAATGTATCAGTCAGCAGAATTTATTACAGAGGTAATCTCTGAAACTGAAAGCTTGGACACTTCTGATCCTGAGTCCCCTCTTATGTTCCCCTGGAAGAGTTATAAGGATCATTTTCACTGGTGACAGAGAAGCATCCAACATACGATTGATGCTGGTCAGGCTATAGAAACCAGGAAGATAAAAATGTAATGCTAGACTCTGATAGTTTCCTGAGAGACAGACTCAGCAAATTCCCTCTGCAGATGACATCTCATGCTGAATTTGACCCTGGAAATTCAGGAGGCTATGCAATGTTTTCAAATCTAAATAAAGAAAAAAATGTATAACATATATGCAATATATTTTATGTAATCTTTCTCCCCGCACTACACATTAATGATGTCTGTAAGATTTTGATATAAATAATGCTTGTATGAACATCTGTTTATATCTTTTCCTGAATCACTGACTATTGCATTTGGATAGACTGTTGGAAGCGGAACTACTAAGCAAAATATATGAACATTTTTCAAAACACATGATAACCCTATTGCTCCTCAATGCCATTAGAGAACAGATGAATTGACCCCTCACTACTCCTGAGCAAGAGGATTTTTTTCAATTTGCTTATTCAATAGCTGAAAATTAATATCTCACTTTAATTTCTATTCATGTGATTACTGAAATATTTATTGACTGTGCCCTTGTTTTTCTCTCCTAATTTTCTGTCCATATTCATTTCCCTAACATGTTATTGCTAATTGAGAAATATAACAGATTTAAATTGTTTTAATGCTCAATGGAAGACATTTAGAAAATTAAGTTCAACAGAAGTTGCTACACTTTTTTCATATTTAGCAAAAAATATTGTGTATATATATATGCTTTAACTTTATACATTTTTACAACTTTATGTATGTTTATATGTATATGTAATGTTTTAGTATGCATGTGTGCATGAATAGATGTATTCAGAAAATACATAGCACCATATTGAAAACACTGATAAAGTTTCCATTGAGGAATAAAAAGAAAAGGCAGATTCTCTAGCTTTAAGATATGAATAAATAAATAAAATACTAAAATGCAATGCAACACTATAAATTCTATATATAATAATAATAGCATAATAAGCTAATTAGACCAGACGTCCTTCCAGGTGTCCTTCCGGATGACCTGCTGGACAAAGCTGGGGCTGCGAAGGAAGCCCAAGTCCCTGGTGCCTGCCAGCAGCCAGAGGGAAGTCTGGGTCCCAGTGCAAGAGGGAAGCAGGTGCAGGCAGCCAGGGAAAAGAAGGCCTACTCTTACATGAATTTCATGCATTGGGCCTCTAGTATCTTTATAGAGACAATGTTTTTCACCTATTAAGAAGTTACTTTTAATAACACCTTGTTTGAGATGAGGTGGGAGAATGGAGTTGATTAAGCATACACACACACACACACACACACACACACACACACACAATGGTCTACACAAAATCCTGGCATTAACCTTGATACTTTTCTTGACCAGTTGTACAATTGGATCAAGAGTGAAAAATGAAACATGGGGACTCTTGTACAAAAATTGTCATTGGTTTTAAGATGGCCACAGCAAGCATTAAACAAAGCATGGGACCTTCCTGAATGTGAGGCCTTGTGAGACTATGCATGTTGCATACTCATGAACCAGCTCTACTCTCCACTACATTAATTCCAATAAACCTGATACAACTCACCTTTCTTTATTGATAATTCTGAAATCATTCATTGAGTTCTATTTCAATTTTCCTATCTTCATACAGTCTACCACATTCCAACATTAGTACTTAGCTAAATATTTGCTAATTAGTCAGGTAGGATGACTGTCAATTAACATGAGTGCTTAACTTCATGCCATTGTGATGCTACCAAACCACATAGTGAGGGGTAAAAGGTACGAGGAAAACATTTTTAGTGGTTTTTGAACTTTAGATATAAGAGTGGAAAAATCAGAACAAGAGCCCAGTGTAATAAAGTGTGAGAACACTGTCCACGCTTTCTAAGACTTAATAACCAAAATACATTGATTGAATACATGATAGTTGATTATCACTTTGCATGCTGAACTGTGGGATGAAAAAGCTGCAGCAAATTTATAGTTAAACTCTGGAAAGATCTAATGAATGCCTTTAATTTAGCACAAAAACAGAAAGAAAGGAAAGGTACATTTACCATAGTTATTTAAAGAAATAATAAACCATAACATAATGGAACTAAGAATGGGTCAGAGTTTTTAAGTGTGGTCCAGGAAAAAGATGATACTGTCACTAGTAGAAAGATGGAAGGAAATAGTAATATCTGGTTAGGAAATATAATAGATTCAGATTGGAATATTTTGATATTGAGGTTTTAGGTAGACATTACCAGTTATTACACGAGATTCACCTGACAATATGAGACTGCAGCTTGGGAAATAGTTTTGAGTGGGAGACATACTTGTATGAGTCACCCACAAATAATAATACTAATGACAAAATATAACCTAAAGGACAGAATAAAATTTTCTATTGGATGAATGATAAAGACATGCTAGATGACAAAAGAGAGAAGGAAAGAGAGAAGAGATATGGAATGAAAGGAGAGAGATTGTAATTAAAAGTCAGAATATATCCTGACCGGTTTGGCTCAGTGGATAGAGTATCGGCCTGTGGACTGAAGGGTCCTGGGTTCGATTTCGGTCAAGGGCATGTACTTGGTTGCGGGCACATCCCCAGTAGGGAGTGTGCAGGAAGCAGCTGATCAATGTTTCTCTCTCATTGATGTTTCTAACTCTCTATCCCTCTCCCTTCCTCTCTGTAAAAAAATCAATAAAATATATTTAAAAAAAATAAAAGTCAGAAGATATGAACAGAAAATGCTAGAAAAATCTTAAGTTGATATGATTTAAAAAAGTCATTTTTGCCAAAACCGGTTTGGCTCAGTGGATAGAGCGTCGGCCTGTGGACTGAAGGTCCCAGGTTCGATTCCGGTCAAGGGCATGTACCTGTGTTGCGGGCACATCCCCAGTGGGAGATGTGCAGGAGGCAGCTGATCGATGTTTCTCTCTCATCGATGTTTCTAACTCTCTATCTCTCTCCCTTCCTCTCTGTAAAAAATCAATAAAATATATTTTAAAAAAATAAAAAAATAAAAATAAAATAAAAATAAAAAAGTCGTTTTAGTAATATGAACTTGATATTACTGATTAGTAAACAGAACTTTTCTCATATCTGAAAAAGTTGGCAACATAAAAATGTGGCAACTCAACAAAAAGTTCTATCACTATGGAAAATAATGTCTAACTAAAAATAGATCAAATTAAGTCTTACTATGGGAAAGATTTGCATCTATAGCTTACAAAATTGACAAATGAAATCTATACTTTCTTTTTATGTTAATGCATGAAAAGCTTGATCTTTAAGAAGGTGTCGTTAGCTATGCTTGACAATTTCCTAGCTTATTCAGAGTTTCTTAATAAAATGATTTCCCAGTTACAAGGATATATAATTACTCATAAAATAAATGAAAGGTTGTATTTAAAGCAATAAATTGAAATGTGAACACAATCACTTTCTATTATCATGAAAGTATAGAAGTATATGTGTTTGAATGCACAATAGTAAGCACAGCTCTTCTATATAAAAGGTTATTTATATTGATACATTAAAAGAAAACTTGGATTATCACATAAAGCCTGGTTACATTTAACTGAGAGAAAATTTTATAGAGGCCATCCACCCCTTAAAGAACACAAAAAGCTAAAAAGAGAACAGTATCTCAAGTATTGTCTAGAAAGTGTGTTCAAACTAAATTTCATATTGCCAATGGTAATTTGGGAGTCTGGAATGATTGGTTAAATCTAAAGTTATTTTAAATAACTACATCTCTGGATGCCATAGGTTATTATTCTTTTCCTTTTTTACTGCACATCAAGTGCATGTGTTGTGCTAAAATAATTTCTCTGTTGGGCTCGTATGGTGTGTAAGCCCACCTTTTGGTCACTATCAGCAGGAAGAATTTCATAATGGACTCAGGAGACCAGTAAAAATTCAGACTGTTCATTCATTGCCCTGCTCAATATTTGGCGCTGAGAGTTGCAGCATAGACTGTAGGTAGGGTTAGGTTATTCCCAGAATATTGCAATCCTACTGAAACACGTATGTGGTACTGAAATCATTGCAAGAAAAGAGCTGTCATTGCCCTTCTATGCTGATTTAAAGATTCCTCAAGCTTCTAGTATTCATATATCACAGTTTAACACATATTGTCAGTAACCATATGTTCTGCCCATCATTACTAACTACTCATTACTGGCATTGATGATTTCCTCATTACATTCTCCAAGCCAGAATCTTTTCTTTCTAAAGTTCCATAAATCTTTCTAGTACATTTCTACTGTTTTGAATTTTACTTCTTACATATCAGGAATCCAATAGTATGACTTTCATATTCAAAGTGTTGAGCCCATTTAGTTACTGATTTCTGAATTTTCATTAGAAATTTACTGAATATATTGTATAATGCAGGTCTTTACTGTAAAATCGTTATGTCATTTCCCTTCTCCCCCCTCCACCCCCACCCCCCGGAAATTGAAAACAAATGTTTAGACTTTGGCTAGAGACCACTTTGGGTCTAATACTGGCATTGCCACTTATTTGGTGTGTTGATATTGATGAGCAATGGCTCTCAGCTTGCTCATCTTTGGTAGTATAATTGTACATTTCCGGAGGAGAGGTTGTGGTGATTGCATATAATGAAGGAGATAATTTATATAATTCACTCTCACAGTATCTGGTTCACAATATACACTCAGTAAACAGCAGAGATAAAAATAGTCACGACCTCTCAAGTTACAATTATGATTTTATGAAAATATATTCACATAAATGGTCTCTTCCTAGATGTTACTAAGTTAAAAGTGAGTGCACAGAAGAAGAGAACACATTACAGGAGAAAAGCGGGTTATGATTTGGGGCGATAGCGATACGGTTCATTTGTTGACACTTGTGCTATTGTGATTACCAACTTCTCTGAAAAGTGAAAGGCAGAACTTAAGAAGGGATCTGCTGCCATGCACACTCTGTTCAGGGATGATACAGGTTTCCTCTCTTTCAGAGTTCCAGAGGACAAAAATCAGAGCTCAGAGATAAAGAGGATTGGTTTGCCAATCACAGAACCTACAGAGCACAACAGTGAGTAAGTGAAACGGAGAAAAAATCAGAAAAGGAACCTGAGCAAAAAGAAACTACTCACCTATTGGATGTATTTCCTGCAAAGTTGTTGCTATTTACATTTAAATTCATTACCATGAACTTAATTATTTTAGGACATTATCATTGTTGCTTCTACCAAATTTTGTCTGATTTTACATCAAATCAGAAAACTATGCATTAGGATGTGGAAAGAAAGACAATTGTGCTTTAACACCATTTTAAAGGAGTCAAACAAGCAATGTTTCTCCATTTTTAGAAAATTGAAAAGGTGCTGAAAAGACCACAAAAGTCATGTAAACTTTTCAGAAAATGACAACACATAAATATCTGTGTATGTATGTGTATGTGTGTGTGTCTATGTGTGTGTGAGAGAGAGGGAAGCGGTATGAGATTTGTAGATGGGAGATAAAAATAAATACTTCTATTAAAGATTTAAGTTGCTAGAGAAATATCACAATACTCTATAAGTTATTGTCTTTAAATTTAAAACACAGAATGCAAATGATGAATTTTTCCTAGTAATTGTACTGTAGGGTGAGCCAAAGTAGGTTTCCAGGTGTTCGGATGGAAAATAATGCAATAATAAATAAATAGTAAAATTTATTACAAGAATAAACTCTGTATTTCATATACTCACAACTAGAAACCTACTTTTGCCCCACCCTGTGTATTTCCCAACTAAATTTTCCAGAATGACCACTTCTCAACTTCTTATCTCTACTCTATCCTACAATTTTATTTCTCTTCTCACTGTCAGTTAGTGACCTTATATCAATTCCATTGACAAAACAGAAATGACTACAAAATAACTACTGCCTGGCCCATGGACTCAGTGATTGATCATCTGCCCATGAAACAGGAGGTTAGGGTTCAATTACCAGTCAGGGCACATACCCGGGATTGTGGGCTCAATCCCCAGTAGGAGGTATGCAGGAGGCAGCCAATCAATGATTCTCTGTCATCATTGATGTTTCTATCTCTCTTTCCCTCTTTCTTCATCTCTGAAATTATGAATAAATAAGTAAATAAATAAATATTTCCTTCTTGTCAGAAAATCTAGAAAGCTATTTGCATCTAATATATTATACTCATATTCTTAATCTTGTCATTTTACAATCATAGGTCTACTTTAGCTAACCTCAACTGCTTAACTTTTGCTCTTGATCCAATGTGCTAGTTATTGTTCTAGATATCTCACTTTTAATCTTCTAATCCACCAGAAGTCCTCAACGTGTTCTGAATTTGGCCGGACTGCTTCCCACTATCTTCCCTGGTCCAAGCCACTATCCTGTCTCTCCAGAACTCCAGCAACAGCTTGCTAAGGTATCTCCCATTTCTCATGCAGAAAGAAGAGTGACAATTACATCAGAATAAAATTCTGTCTTGTGCCAATTGAGCATGTTCCTGACCTTGTTTTCTGTACATGAAATGTAAAGGGAGATCTAAATACCTATCTTCTTTAAATTATATAATTACTGAGAGCAGCCCTATCTTTGAAGTGAGAGGTAGATTGGAGAGAATGCTTTGCCCAATTGTATGGCAACCTAATGTTTTCTACATTCATTAACCAACTTTATTTTCCATAAATATGAACCGAGGATCAGGGAGCATTTGAGGAAAACTAAAAACAGAAATGAGAAATCCAAGATGTGAAAGAGTAGTAACCTTAGAAATAAATAGATACCACTCTGGAATAGAAAGCACTTATAAATTTTAAAAAAATCAATACATGGGTTAGGAAATAGAATGGCCATACAAAACAACACATTGTTCATCCAGAAGAAAAAAATGAGAAATTTATTACATATAAGAATGAAATATGAAGAGACAAACCATATGAGTAAGAAGATAAACAGGTAGTGTATTAAATTCAACTATCTAACTAAAAAAAATTAAAAATACAAGGAAATTAAAAATAAATTTGAAGGGTAAATAAAATACAAATTCCCTAGATTCAGTGATAATATAAATCTTTAAGTTGAACTAGACCAGTGGTCGGCAAACTCATTAGTCAACAGAGCCAAGTATCAACAGTACAACGATTGAAATTTCTTTTGAGAGCCAAATTTTTTAAACTTGAACTATATAGGTAGGTACATTGTTATTAACTTAATTAGGGTACTCCTAAGCTGGCCTTTGCTAAAAACATCCTCAATCTGATTGAGGTACGTTCGCTGAGGTCGACCCCTTCCAACTCTCCCATCCACACTCATCTTGTATACTTGTTTTGTCTATCTCCTTTCCGAAAACCGACTTCTGCGCAGGGGCCATGAAGATTCAATTGCACTGTACGTGAGCGCCTGCACGTGGTATTTTGTGGAAGAGTCACACTCAAGGAGCCAAAGAGCCACATGTGGCTCGCAAGACGCTGTTTGCCAACCACTGAACTAGACCATGAAATTGTAAATGAAAATAATGAAAAAATATACACATGGTAGCTGCACCAATTTGCATTCCTATCAATAGTGCACAATGGTTCCCTTTTCTCCAAATCTTCACCAACACTTGTCTTTTATAGATTTATTGATAGCCATTCTTATAGGTGTGAAGAGATAACTCATTATGACCCAGCAAATCTACCTCTGGGTATTTATTTGAAGAAATCCAAAACACGAATTCAAAATAGTATATGCACTCTTATGTTCATTGCATTATTATTTACAATAGCCAAGATATGGAAGCAACCCAAGGGTCCATCAATAGATGAGTGGGTAAGAAAACTGTGGTACATATATTCTATAGAATATTACTCAACCACAAAAAAGAATGAAGTCTTGTCTATTTGCAACAGCATGGATGCATCTTGAGGGTATGATGCTAACTGAAATAAGTCAGTCAGAGGAAGACAAATAATATATGAATTCACTTATATGTGAAATCCACAGAACAAAATAAATGAACAAACAGAATTGTAACAGACCCATAGACAGAGAATGGACTCATGATTGCCAAACTGGAGTGAGGTTGGAGGACTGGATGAAAGTGGTGAAGGGATTGAGAGGTACAGATGGGGATATAAAATACAGCATAGGGAACATAGTCAATAACATTGTGATAACTGTGTATGGTGCCAGGTGAATATTAGAAATGTTGGAAGGAACACTTTGTAGAGTATAAATATTTCCTTCTTGTCAGAAAATCTAGAAAACTATGGTTTCCTAGTGCCTATGCTGCGCACCTGAGACCAATGCAAAATAATATTGAAAGTAAACTGTAATTGGGGGAAAAAAGAAAAATGAAAAAAAAATTCTGGTGAAATTTTAAAATACCAGAACTATATAGAAAAATCTATATTCAGGTAGAACAAAATTAAGTAGATGGTCTACTAGGAAATAAAAGAAAATTGACTGACATTAGCTTTATAAATTTAAAAAAGTGTTTTATTTATAAAAAACAAAATTTTTGGAGAACTTGAAAGAAAGATATGTTTTCTTTTGTTGAAAAATTAAGTATGTCTATTTTCAGGTAAATATTTTAAGAGCTTTATACAAGCAACATTTGAATGAAATGTTTTTTTACTTGAAAGATAATATCAATTTTATTTCAAGATTAATTCACTGGAGATACCAAGACAATTTTGAAAAGGGAAGTCATATGGACTTGACCAATAAACTTCAAATATACATTGAAATTCTTAAATATAGATTATACATAAGTAAAGAAATGATTCATGCAATCAAAATCAATTCAGAAATAGATACCAGATGATAGCAAAATGCCAAATAAAATTAGAAAACTGAAGGACAGATTATTCAATTAACTATAGAGGGTCAACTGACAAACCATTTGGAACAAAAAACAAATCCCAGTTCTGATCTCACACAAATGACAACACATTCCAGGAACAAATACTTAAAAATGAGAGTGTTAATTTAGATACACTTCCATAAAAACAAAGTATTGAGCTGACTTATGCATGACTAATTTGTTGAATAATGAATGATTTCATAAAAAAAAACACATAAAAATGCTGAGAAAAAGTTTGTTAAATGTCTATAAAATAGGTGAATGTGGAAAGAATTTTTAAGCATGACTGAAAATATAGAAACAACAGAGTAAGTGTTCCTAGAATCAGAAAACACACACACACACCAAAGTAAACTAGAACAAATAGAATGAGCAAAGCAGAGAATAGCAGGAACCGAAATTATAGATGTTTATTTAATAGCCTGAAGTAGAAATAGTGGTATTTTTGTGTGTGGGCGCAAGGGCCTTGGCCTACAAGAGGATGATGGTGATTGTAGATGATACATCTGCAAAGACTTATGAGAATATTAGGTCTGCTACCTGTTTTTGTTCGTAATGTAGGCTAAGAATGAGTTTTTACATTTTTTAAATGGTTAAAAATAAAAGTAATAAGACTAACTCAATGAGATTATATGAAATTTAAATCTCAGTGTCCATAAAGAAAGACTGATTAGAACACAGTCATGCCCATGTGATTATAGTTTGTGGCTGCTTTCATGTTACAATAACAGAATAAAGTAGTTTTGACAGAGACCATATGGCCCACAAAGCTGAAAACATTTACTATCTGGCCCTTTACAAAATAAAAAAATAAAAAATGGGCTGAAATCTAGTGTAGACATATCTTTTGTGGGCTTCTCAATCCATACAACATCCTGTCAACTTGATAAGCAAAACGTGATAAATATTCATATGTAAATATTACTCTAAACTTTATATGACTTCTGGAAGTACAACTTTTTTTGTGATAACATTGCACAGTTATTTGGGGGATCATGCAATATATAAGTAATTATATTTGAGTATTAGAAAAATATATGTGTGTAAAAAATCAGTGTACATGCTATTGAGATACATAATCACTCACATTTGCTATACTTTGGGCTCTACTGAATTTCTGAGAAACACGGCTTTATTTTCCATTTTAATTAAACTGCACATTTAATTACATTTCCAGTATTCTGTCAGCAGAAAGAAATCTATAAATGTGGAGTGAAAAATTATGAGAGCTGGTCTTTAATATCTCATCACAAACAGAGCATGTTATGGGCAATCTGTTCTTTGAGGGTACATAACCACCATCCCTCACAAGAATGTTAATTCCGCTAAAGCATTCAACTTTTTCATGTTTAATTATTATCTATCAGTAAAAGCCCAAGATCTCAAAAACATGTCATATTCACAATAATACCCTGCTCTCAGGGTTTTAATTTCCAGTTCAAGAGCATTCAATAAGTAAATTAATAATATGTATCAAATACAGAGTTTGTGACCAAGAAAATAATAGCTTCCCTATGCTCAAGTCATAATGATAAAATTATACAAACACTTAAAATTTCTATGTTATTTTCAGTAGTCAATATGTATAGAGCAATTTGCTAGGTGCTATGGAAAAATGAATGGTATCTGCCCACAAAGTACTTGTAACAATACATGAGATACAGACTTGTAAACATAAAAATGGAAATAGGAAAATTTTGTATCTGATGACAGATATAAAGCAGAATATGCATAAAAGAGTTTTCTACCACGAGTTCACCTGGAGGCCTAAACCGTGGTATATTAACCAGATTTTAGTATCCGTCCTTAGGACTGTATACTCAGAAATCTGATTGGGCTAAGACTAAGTTCACTTCTCAAGAACAAACTGCTGTTAACCAAGCTCAAAAGACTGATACATAAAATCAAAATGGTGAGGGGTTAATCTATGTAGATACCTATAGCAGCTAGAGACCAAAATAGCAAGTTCTTATATTAGTACTAGAGACCTCGTGCACGAAATTTGTGCACAGGTAGGGTCCCCAGGCCTGGTCGGCAATCAGAGAGAATCGGGGCATTCCAGCTTCCAGCTGGGGCCTTCTTTGTTCCATGCTGCCCCCTGGTGGTCAGTGCACATCATAGAGAGTGATAGAACTCCTGGTTGAACTCCTATGGGGACACTCTGTATATTAGCTATAGCCATATATATATATTCTCTGTTGAAAAAGAAAGAAGTCAATATTATCTAAAGATAATTTTGTGATAACAGAAGGAAAGCAAAGGAAATTAATAATACCATTCAAATGTTCAATGGTATCACACTAAGACAACCTAATTTATATATCTTCAAAAGATAAGTAAATTAATAATATGTATCAAATACAGAGTTTGTGACCAAGCAAATAATGTCTTCCTGGCCATGGTGAGCCCTTCATTGGTGGATAATGTTAATATTTGGTTCTTATTCTCTGTTTCTGTGGTTGGTAAATGCCCCATTCTTAAAGATACAAATACAACTTTTATTTTTAAAATGTAACTAATTTAATATGGTTGCATTTATATTTCACTGGACTGAGTGTTATTCTATTCTCTTCTTAGAAGATATGTCAATAAAACCTCCATGTGTTTACATAAATAAACTAGAGGCCTGGTGCATGAAATACGTGCACTTGGGGGGGAGGTCCCTCAGTCCGGCCTGCACCCTCTCGCAGTCCTGCAGCCTCGGGGGATGTCCGACTGATGGCTTAGGCCCGTTCCCAAGGGGAGCAGGCCTAAGCTATCAGTTGGATATCCTTAGTGCTGCCACTGAGGGGGGAGAGACTTCTGCCACCACCACTGCACTCGCCAGCTGTGAGCCCGGCTTCTGGCTGAGCAGCGCTCGCCCTGTGGGATCGGCTGAAACCGGCTC
Organism: Myotis lucifugus; assembly: GCF_000147115.1. NCBI lineage: Eukaryota > Metazoa > Chordata > Mammalia > Chiroptera > Vespertilionidae > Myotis > Myotis lucifugus. Next base: position 59,725,344 of record NW_005871048.1, on the reverse strand, counting down.
TTCAACATCCCCAAAGGGGTCCCGGATTGCAAGAGGGTGCAGGCCAGGCCAGGGGACCCTACCAGTGCACAATCAGGGCCTGGGAGAGACACAGGAGGTTGGCCAGTCGGGGAGGGACTATGGGAGGGCCCCAGGGCGTGTCCAGCCCCTCTTGCTCAGTCCCAATTGGCTGGACCCCAGCAGCAAGCTAACCTACTGGTTGGAGTGTCTTCCCCCTAGTGGTCAGTGCATGTCATAGCGATCGGTTGAGCAACCTTAGCATATCATTAGCATATTACGCTTTGATTGGTTGAACCACCAACTGGTGGACCAGACACAGCATAGTTCCACACATTCTGGAAAGTGGTGGTACTTTTTTAAAACTTTCTTTCTTTTTTTTTTAGGTTATTCTCATTTCATTTTTGCTACTCTTCTTTCAATCAATGAATTTCTTACAAAGATTTACATACCATTCATTCCAATGGACATATTTAGTCTTTTTCTTACTTGAATTTGCAGTAACACTGACCATACCAAAAAAGAAAAAAAAAAAAAACCACCAAACTTTTATTTAACAAAAAAGCTTTTTTTTTTCTTGTTTTGAAACAAAGTACATTTATTTCAATTTCTACTCCCATCTCTCTAGTTGCATCTTCCAAAACTTCTTTGCAGACCCACTTTTCTCTATGTTTAAATGTTGGAATTCTTCATGTCTCCCTCTGTTTCTTACTCAGTACTCAAATCTAGGCAATCTTGTTGAGACAGGTATTGACTCAATTTCTTTGCCAATAATTCTCACATGTGTAACGCTAGCCAGTGCCTTTGCTCAGACTTGTATATCCAACAGCTTATTTGAATTTCTCCTTGGATATCTCTAAGGCACCAAAAAACTAGCATTTTAGGACTAAAATAATGATCTCCTTAATCCCTAACACTGGCCTTCCCCCTGTAATTTCCTATTTTAATGAATGGCATAATTGTTGATCTAGTCACACATTTTAAGAACCTAGGAATCAACTTTTACTTCTCGCTTGGTGCACTCCCCTCAAACATCTAATGTATCATCATACACAATCATTTTAGCCCCTAAAGTAGTGGTTCTCAACCTTGGCTGCACATTAGAATCGCCTGGGAATCTTGTTAAAATTCTGATTTCTGGGCCTCATCCTCTGGAAATTCTGTTTCATTGTTACTAATGAGGCCCAGAAATCAGGATTTTAACAAGATTCCCTGGTGATTCTAATGTGCAGCCAAGGTTGAGAACCACTGCCCTAAAGTAACATTTCAATTCCATTCACTGCCTTCCATTTCCACAGACATCTTTCTGTTTATCACCAGTTTTCCTCTAAATTACAGAAATAGTTTCCTAACTAGTTTGCTTAGGAAGGATGAGATATTTGTTATGACAAGAATTTGGAGAGGACATTTTAGTCCAAGGAGGAACATGAACAAAGGTAGTTAGCATTGAAAAATATTTTATTTGGACTAGGAGGGATCAAAATTGGGCGTGACACCAGAAGAGTCACATTTGTAGGGTTCTTATCTAAATGTTTTCATGCTTGTCACCAAAGCACTCTCCCTGAAGTAAGTTCTTTTTGCTGCTTTGTAAAGATATAACAAAACTCCTCTACTGAGATCCCAGAAAAAATGGGCAAAAAACCAAAACAACAACAACAAAAACAGTACTTCATTTTCTTATTTAGAGGAAAAATCAAGAAGATTCCCAAGAAGAGTCAAATCAATTTCTAATTTTCAATTTGTTCACTCTCATGTAAGAATATTTAAAATAACTCTTATGGCCCTGACTAGTTTGGCTCAGTGGGTAGAGCATCAGCCTGCAGACTGAAGGGTCCCAGGTTCTATTCTGGTCAAGGGCACATGCCTGGTTGCGGGCTCAATCCCCAGTAGGGGGCATGCAGGAGGCAGCCAATCAATGATTCTCTCTCATTATTGATGTTTCTCTCTCTCTCTCCCTCTTCCTTCCTATCTGAAATCAACAAAAATATAATAAAAAATAAAATAAATCTTATGTAATATTACAGTAGATAAAAATACTTGAGTAAATACTAAGACAATGTCAAAATCACCACTAAGTATTTGTGGTAGTTGTAACACATATCCTACAATCAAGAAATATATTTGTGCTACCTTAAGTACGCTCTACATTCTTGCCAATATCAGTGAAGGAATAACTCAAGAAAAAATAATTGTGATTCCTATGAAATCTGAACATGTGTGTAAGACACATTGAAATTTCAATGTTTAAGGCACCATCCATATGTGAAGAAAAAAATGATTTGAATGAGATTTTTAGTTTTTTCAGATTCTGCTTTTTTATTTTTAGAAGTTAAGGCTTGACTTCCCTAAATAGATACAATGAATATTGGAACTGATTCTGAGTTTCTTAAAAGTCTGGAGATAATGAAAATTTAAAATAAAGTCACTGGAACTACTGTTATTTAAAAATTCTAACCCATGAGCACCTTTGACAAAGATATACTATGAGTTGTACGTTTTCCAATGTGTCTGTGTATTTTTTGTTTTATTTTTTGTAAGTTCTTTATAAGAAGTTGAGATGTATTATCTGGGGGCAATAAACATTACTGAAGAATCACCTAGATCACCCCTATTATTGCAAACAATTTCTATATGAGTTCAGTTATTTTGTTTTTAATTGACAATGTCATTGATATTTTTCCCATAAAGATTTTTTATGAACTGAATGTTTTCATAACTAACAAATGATAATCATCTGGAACTACTTCCATAGTATTCAGAGCTTTTTTACATTTTTTTATCTGAATAACGAGATTACAGATGCAAATAGGCTTTTGAAAAAAAAAGTTTGATGATCACAATAATCTGGAATGATGCTAGAATATTAATACTTTCAAGTAATAAGAAATCATAGTTTTAATAAATGCATCTAAAAATAGAAAACTTTAATAATTTGTCAACTTTCACTTGTTGGATTCTTCCCTATAAGAATTTATATTGTATATACATGAATGTGTCTTTTGTAAAATATAATAGTGTTGCTATTGTAAAAACAATCAACATAGAGGGGTATTTGCAGTTCCAATGCAGAATAACGTCAAGAGGGTCCCTGTTTCAATATGCGGAATGCCATCACTGGGCCCACATCTCATTGGGTTCCTCTCTCCTTGGGTCCCTTTCTTACTGGGCCCTCTCTACAGTTCCAAGGACTGTCTGTATTAATGGGCAGACCATTATGAACCTGGTTGGCCACCTTTTGCCTCTGCATTGCAGCTCAAAAATATGTTAATTTATTAGATTGGAGACAAATTAATTGAGAATGCCTTTGAACCATTTTTGTCTAGGACATTTGGGAAAGGAAAGATAATTTTCAATGCCTCTTAGTATCTGACTCTATTTATATATTTAGATTGATTGGCTAATATTTTGTTGAATTTTATTTTTAGTTACCAATAGTTAAGGATTCTATTTCATCATTTCCTCTATTTACACTTACACATTTTAACAGAGATGTTACAAACAAGCTTCAGGGTACAGCAGGGATACTTAAATTCACAACTATTGAGTTATTTTTACATACTAAACCTTAAGGGAACCAAAAATTCTTTTGTAGATACATTATTATAACTGTATTTTGAGACCTAAAATTAGACTGTCACTTTGTTTTATGCAGCCAAGTGTATTTCTGATGTGCTTTCCCCAAATGCTATTAACAGTAAGGAAAGTTGTTTATGGTGAGGTCTAAAATATTTTTAGATTACTTATTTAAGTCAATAGATACCCTGCTGCTTAATGTGCCATTTTAGAGAACGTACAAGACGGCAGTGGTACAAAAATGCCAATGGCAGAATATTCACAATATTGTTCTAATACTTAGAGAGGATAAGGATAGAGGTTCTCCAAATATGCCAGAGAGAGGCAGAGAGCTACCACATTTCATTTCAAATGTTTACAAGGGAAGGCTCTGTGCGAGGTCCTGCCTCTAATTTTAGGATACAAGAAAGAAAAACCCAGTTTCTGCTTGCAAGCCACCTACAGTGCATTGAACAGAGAGAAACCGAAACATATGCTGGCCCATTTGATAAGTATTACTATGAAGGGATAATATTAGGATGAAAACGCTTTCCCAAAAGGCATTTAATCCAGTCTGAGAGGAATGGAAACATCTTCCCAGAGAAGATGTATTATGCTGATACCGGAAGCGCATACAAGAGATAATCATGTAATAAGGGCATGAGACAGCCAGGACCTTCCAAGACAAGCAGCTTCCTCTAAGGTTTCAGCTGTGTAAATAAGAAAGCAAAAGATACAAATTCTAGTGTATGTAGTTTAAAAGCCAAAGGCTAAACAAAAGAAAGATTCAGTCATCTTTTTACAGTCATTTTTTCTCTAACAGCAGACAAGATTAAAATGTTATAGATGCAGGAGTGTGAATCCAGGAAGTTGGAGCCTCATCCCAGGAAGCACCATTAAGAAATAGTGCCACTGAGTTAGAGGCAGGAATGTGTGTAAGCATAACAATGTCTGTTTTCTTGCCAACTGGACAAGTATTTGATGGTAGTAAACTGTTCAACTGTTGATCATTTGGACAGGAGAAAAATTTTGTCTGATCTCGGATGTCACCTTTCATATAGAGATTATCCCTCAACAACCCAGGGCACATACACTGAGTGGCCAGATTATTATGACCACCCCATCAGTACTTCATTGGGCCACCTTTTGCCTTCAATACTGCGGTGATTCTTCTTGGCATTGACTCCATGAGATGTTGAAAGGTGATGCGAGGAATCTGACACCATGCCTGATGAATAGCACTGTCCAGTTCTGTGAGATTTGATGGTTGTGGAACCAGCTGCCTGATGGCTCTTTTAACTTTGTCCCACAAACGCTCAATTGGATTGAGATCTGGTGATTGTGGGGGCCACCTAAGCAAGGTAAAGTCTCCCTCATGTTCTTGAAACCACTCCTGCACACTACGAGCACCGTGGCATGGCTCATTGTCTTGTTGGAAGAAGCCATCTCCATTGGGATATGCCATCAACATGATAGGATGAACTTGATCAGCAACGATACTTAGGTATGTTGTGCTATTCAGACGTTGTTCCACAGGAATTACAAGGCCCAAATCATGCCAGGAAAACATGCCCCAAACCATAACACTGCCCCCACCAGCTTAAAGGTTTGTACTCATGCATGTGGGGTGCATACTTTCATGCTGTTTCCACCAAATTCTCACTCTGCCATCTGCATGATGCAACTGGAAATGTGATTCATCAGACCACATGACTTTTTTCCAATGCTCGACTGTCCAATCCTTGTGTTCCTGTGCGAATTGGAGACGTTTTATCTTGGTAACTGCAGACAGCAAAGGTGTTCAAACAGGCCTTCGGCTTCCATATCCCATATGATGCAGTGTACGGCTAATTTGCCTACAAATGTCAGGTGGTCATATGATCTGGCCACTGAGATTATTACTCTAAAGTGGCGAGAGGACCTCTGGAGTTCTCTAGAGCTGGAGATGAGACGAAAGGAAAGAATACATATATCCTGGATCAAAAAAGTCTATATCAATAAGGATAGAATCTTGCAGAGTGGGGATAACAGTAGAATTAACCAGTTTTTGATGGACTTTCCAGGGATTTTCATGAATGGTAGAAGTGCACTTCATGTTGATTATACACTCTGGCTCAGAAATGGAGATGGTGCATATTAAACCATAAGACAATGGACTGCCTTCCTTGGGTCAAGTTTCCCAGAGTTTCCAAATTGATAAAAAGGGTGCCTGGACCTAGACAAATAAGAGAGAAACAGAGCTTGACATGTCTCCCGGAAGGCAAAATTGATGAGCATAGACCGCCAGCTGAAGGATGTGGTACAAACAGCATATACGAAGGATCAAGAGCGTAGAACACCTACATCTCATAGAAGCAGTCATATATGAGAGCCAAAGCAGAACCTGATCAACTATAAGGGTACTTGATCTATGACAATATGGGATGATTAATACTATGTTTACACATGTGGCATATAATGTAAATTTAGAGTGAAATTAATGTGAACATTTACTATTTTATGCTTACTGAATTGTATTTGATAAATTTATATGTCAGTTACCACTCTGTTATAGCGAACATAATAGAGAGCTGAATGGATAATGAAACAACTAAATAGAATAATTACGAAAGGTATCCAGGGATTATTGAGTGTGCCCAGTCTCAACTGGAGAGAATAAGTTTGTATTTCATCACAGAATGGTAAAGAGTTTGGGTAATCAAGGTGTTGTCCATTTGGTGTGGTAAAAGACAAGAGAGCAGAGAATTTTGCTTTGGTAAGATGTAATGGGATTATAGATGAATGAGGTTTTCACTCTGTTGGGAGGGAATGATTTAAGAGGGGAAACAATTAAATCAAGGGATTGAAGGTTTGGGGATGAAGGAAAATGTGTAGGAGCAACCAGTGTGGAAGTAAAACAAGAAGATACTGCCCTGGCTGGTTTGGCTCAGTTGATTGGGTGTTGACCCATGCATCTGAAGGGTTGCTGGTTTGATTCCCGGTGGGGGCCTGGATTTCCAGCACGATTCCTGATGGGGAACATGCAGAAGGCAGCCCAGTGATGTTTCCCTCTCACATCAATGTTTCTCTCTCTTTCTCCCTCTTCCTCCTCTCTCTCTAAAAAGCAATAAAAATATATATATTTTTAGAAAAGATACTGAACACTACCTTTTCAGGTGTGATTTTTCAAAAAATGGACATTCTTTACATCAACAGAAACTCAATGCTTACAGTGGCAGTCAGAGTGCTGGTTGGGAAAGAGGCATGAAAAGAGAGAGGCAGATTTTATTTTCCAACTTCAAGAATACAGTATAGTATTTAGCCTTTGTTCCAGAAGGTATAAAAACATTTTTATCTTTCACTTTTTATAAATCTCTAGGCAGGGATTGCAGGCTTCTCCTTTAATTCATAAGCTCTACTGGTGCATAAACGCAGGTCTGCCTCTCTAGACCACAGCCCTGGGGCCAGTTGTTTGTAGTTCCAAGTTATATTACAATTGCCTACTGGTAAGGAGAAAACAACAATTAATAATTTATGTGTATTATAAATGTACATTTTTAATACTAATGCCTTTCATTTGGTTACATCATGCCTCCGTGTCCTTTCTTTTTTTAAAGTAAATGGCATTATCAATAGAAGACTGTCTACATTGTAAAAATATCCTTAAATGCAAAATTCCTCAAGGAAAGAGATTGAAGATTTTTAAAAATAAAGTTCTGCCTTAAAATAACAAATCATTTTCAACAAGTATGTTCAGTATATTTACTTTTAAGGGAAATATATAGGTACTAGAAAACCCTTAAATACTTAAGAAAGTCTTTTTCTTAGAAAATTGGCTTTGACTAATTGAGAGGCATCTTCTTTTTCTGAAATTCATGTCTTTATATGCCAGTCTGGGAGGAAAATAAAAGTCCTCTCCAAATTCTTTTTATAAGAACATTTTCAAATCCAGAAAAAAGAAAAAGTCAAATTTGCTGTTTTTTTAGATATCCTGTTTCCCTTCCTTTTGTCCTTTGAGGAAAGAAATGTTACTTTTCATATATTACATTAAACTGCTGTCTTAGCAAACAACATACAAAATCATTAAAAGCTGAACATTTCATGGTAGAAAGAAAAAAATGTTGCAAAAAAACTAACATTGGCAAAACACTAAAATGTCCTTTGAAATTAAAAAAAAAATCACTAAACTTCCCATATCACATACATTTTTGAGTGGCTTAATTTTTTAAAATTCATCTGACAACTGTAGAGAGAACTCTGTTGTCAAACCAGTTGCCAGCAATTGGTACAGCATATGGAAGAACTAGTTCTTTTTCTAGAAAACATTGGTGAAGACACCATACTTAATAAATATAGTTTGGAGAAAGTGGATAAGCAAAAACAAAACAAACAAACAAATAAACAAAAAACAAGGCATAAGATTCTTGAGTCTTGAGGAAAGAAGTGGGCATCTCTCAGTAGCCTTAGAATGTAAACAAGAAAAAATATATATAGCAGAATAGGATACCTAGTGGATTGAAATTTTTTCTTAGCCACACGATAACCACTTCCCACAGTGAATCCAAACTGGGTTCCATGCCTTATGCTTTAAGATTAGTTATATAAGAGTACATATATTAAATGAATGTATAGGTTTCTATACACTGTATGAGTTCTACATTCTCAATGAGATTTAAAAAAAATACTTTTATTGATTTCTGAGAGGAAGGGAGAATGTGAGAGAGGTAGAAATATAAATGTTGAGAGAGTCATTGATCGGCCACCAACTGCATGCCCCACACTGGGGATGGAGCCCACAATCCGGACATGTTCCCTGACCAGGAATCAAACTGTGACTTCCTAGTTCGTAGATCAACACTCAACCACTGAGCCACGCCAGACGGGCTCAATGAGATTTTGACACAAGGATTCATTCTAAGGTAGGAGAGAAGGAGAAAAATTTGGGACATTGGGAGTAAGAAAGAAAGAATAGGTAATAGATGTGTGTGTGTGTGCGCATGTGTGTATTCAATCTATGTCAGAATATACCTAAACACTTTAGAGTATTTATCATTTGATTTTAATAACGTTGATAGGAAAATTACTATTATTCTCTATTTCATGGCTGTAACTGAGGCGCTAAGAGGTTAAATAACTTGCCCATGCCATATTGAGGTGGACCCGGGAGGCCAATTCAGGCATCCTAGATCTAGAGTCTAGTTACATAAATACTCTCCTATTTGGCCCATATTAAAATGAAACAGGTAGAGATCATTTTAGGTATGTCTGGAGCTACCAGGATCCAAGGCATGATTTTTTGAACAAGATTCTTCTGTCCAGAATAAAATACACATACAAAGCATTATCATTTGGATAATTTTTCAATATTGAGCTTTGCTTATGAGTAAGTATAATATAGAGTTTATGTACATAAAGTAAACCATTTTGCATCAAAAAGGTTATTTACTATTTGGGTGCAAGGAATTTTAAGAAAATAAGAGAGGAGATATTTATGGTATATTATGTTTTTCTATAGGTTTCCTAAAGCTATATTATAAGGTAACAACTACAATTAATAAAACAATGAAAGTGAGGAGATCCAAGAGTTTTTCTCTAATGGAATGAAAATGACTAACTAGAACATTCATATGGGGCAAAAGCAAAGTTTGGCATGTTAGATACAAGACCATTAATGGAGTCATCTCAGAATAGGCACTGTTAATGAACTTGAGGAGGTGAGCAATGCCTTGTTATTTTCATGGTATTAAGCACCAAGAAAATATCACTAAACAAGGAGCGATTATTGTATTGTTTATATCTAGACAATAAAATGAGAATGATTATGCCATTTGAAGCAGAAAATAGAGTAGCTAAAGTTAAGAAATGTTGGCTTAAAAGTGACATACTACTAACTAAACAAGTTTACATACTTTTTTACCAATGATATGTAGTAATATAGTCATTATAAAATGGCACATGATCACTATAAAATTTTATTGGATATTTTCCCATAAGCATTTTAATTAAATGAGAAGAGTAGAGAATAGCGTACTATTACTCACAGACATTCGGGACCACTTGTTTTTTTCTTCTCTCAACAAGCAGAAGCCATAAACGCAGCAGTTGATAAATACTTACTTAATAAAAATAGTGTGGTTAAGGGGATTTTCTCCCCAGAAAACAACAATTTTAAGGATATCACAAAGCAACTGACTTTTCAACAGATCACATAGAGATTCTGTTTTATATAGATTCTTTTTCCTCATTTTTATTATTTATGTCCTCCTCTACTCTGGTCCAGTAGTCTGTATTTCACTAAAAACCCATTTTTTATAACTTAACCACAAAATACCCTGGATATTGACAATTCCATTGATTTTTTTTTATTTAGTAAGGACCTCTTGTTTCATTGTTGCTATTTGCTTTTCTTGAGCTGGTTTTAGTGAAATGATTTAATGAAAATAATAATAAGGAAGTAGTTAGTAAGAATTGGGAGATGATTTGCCAGTATAGGGGTTATACAATGCATTGATTCTATAAAATCTAATAAAATTGATTCTGCTTCTACTCTAAAATTTAGATGCATAATACCACTATCTGTTCTTGAGGGGACCCTAGGAATAATATCTTTAAAAAGCATTTAATCAAGGCCATAAGTAAATATACAAGGTTTAGCAATAAACATGGGACAGATACAAAAATACATTTTTTGCTACATATTTTAAACAGATCCACACCTTTAATATAAAGGGTCAATTAGCTAGCTGACCCCCTCTAAATATTTTCCTTAATTGCTCATTTTGAAAATATTTTAACAATTTAAGCAACCCCCACCCCACCCCCCAAAAAATAGGTTGAGATATGAAAATTAGAATAAAAATCAAAGGACTCCAAAGTTTTTTTTTGTTGTTTTTTTTTCAGACTTGTCTTTTTTAAAAAATTTATTTCAGAGAGAGGAAAAGAGAGGAACAGAGAGTTAGAAATATCAATGGTGAGAGAGAATCAAGGATCAGCTGTCTCCTACACGCCCCCTACAGGGGATGGAGCCTGCAACCGGGCATGTGCCCTGACCCAGAATCAAATCGTGACCTCCTGGGTCATGGGTTGATGCTCAACCACTATGCAACAGTGGCTCCGCAGGACTCCAAAATTTATACCAGAGTTAATTTATGTTTCATATAATTTTATGTAGTTTACTAATCTAATGGAACTCAATCCAAGGGGATTTTGAAATTAGAAAGGGAAAAAAATACCATGTGTATATAATTGACTTGATTTTCCACTGTTCTATACTTCTACTAAGGTCTATAAACTGCTACATTTTAGCATCTTTTATAGAACTTTCAATGTAGTAATATTTGTAGTTTACAAGTTTATATCAGATAGGTGAAGGATCAGTTTCAAGGTCTGTAAAAATATTCATATTTTCTTCCACAGAATCTATCTTTAATATCTGCTACTCATTTCTTTTTTTAAAATATATTTTTTATTGATTTTTTACAGAGAGGAAGGGAGAGAGATAGAGAGTTAGAAACATCGATGAGAGAGAAACATCGATCAGCTGCCTCCTGCACATCTCTTACTGGGGATGTTCCCGCAACCCAGGTACATGCCCTTGATCGGAATTGAACCTGGGACCTTTCAGTCTGCAGGCCGACGCTCTATCCACGGAGCCAAACCGGTTTCAGTGTGCTATATATATATATATATATATATATATATATATATATATATATACAAACTAATAGAGTTCCCTTTTTCCCAACTATCTGCTCCCCCTTGTAATTCCTATTCCTTTCTATCTATAATAATAAAAGTGTAATATGTTAATTATAACAGACATCCTTCCAGAGGTCCTTCCAGACAACCTTCTGGATGAAGCTGGGGCTGCGAGGGAAGCCTGGGTTCCAGGTGCCTGATGGCAGCTGGAGGGAAGCCACAGGGAAGCCTAGGTCCTGGGTTCAAGAGGGAAGCTGGTGCCAGCAGCCAGGGGAAGGAAGGCCTACTCTTGCAGGAATTTTGTGCATCCGATCTCTAGTATCAATAATATTCTGATATCACATCTTTTTTCCTCCCAGTGCCCTTCTAGATCAGAAGTCAGCAAATTATGCCCTCAACCAAAAGCAGCTACACCACCCCCTTTCTGTATTTCTACGTGTCAAGAGCTAAGAATAGGTTTTACATTTACATAGGTAACTAGAGGCCCAATGCACGAAAATTCATGCAAGAATTTTCCCTCTGGCACCCGGGACCCAGGCTGCTTCCCTCCTCCAGCCGCCCTCAGGCACCCGGGACCTGGGCCGACTTCTCTCCTGCCCTGGCTTCACCAGGAAGGACATCCAGAATGATGTCTGGAAGACTTCTGGTCTAATTAGCATATTACAATTTTATTATTATAAATAGTTGCAACAGAGATCAGATATAGATCTTTATGGTAAAATTTTGCTAACCTCTGTTAAAGATAATTTCTTCTCCAGTCAATTAATTTGTAACCTGTATATCTATTTCAGAGATGCCTCTCAAATTATATCCCGAAATTCAGTATCCACAGGCCTCAGCTTTCCTTTTGTAAGGCACTCATTATGTCTCAACTGTTGCAACTGTACCTGCTGTCTCCTTTCTTCACTACTCTTATTAAATTGTTTGCATGCTTCATTGGCCAGGGTCTCTAGTTATAGAAAAAATAATCTATTCTAGCTAAAGAAAAAGAGATTTATTAAGTATAGATAACTCACATAATCTTTAATGGAGCTAAAAAAAATAGATTGTAGGCTACACTTCTAGGAAAATTTTCCAAAATTTCATCACAGAAGTGGGGCCACTAAATGAGCAACTTTAGCCATGACCATGATAGTAAAGTACTTCAGAATAATACTGCCAATGATCTAATCTAAGACAACAAATCACTCTGTCTCTCTCCCAAACCAATAACAGATCTTCACAGCCTCCCTCCCATTAGTGTACTGATTAGAGAAATTGAAATTCCACCTGGATCTTTTGTTGCAGTGGATTCTGGGAAATGCAGTATTTTGCTTTCCAGTCAAGGCAGTACAAGGAGGGGATACTAGAAGGAGTAAGTACTGAAAAGTGAATTCACAATAGTCATCACATTGCAAACAAGATTATATTGCTAAAAACCTAATCTCATTGTGAAACTACTATTCTTCTGACAAAATGTCTTAATCAACCATTGCCTACAGTTTAAAATCCAAACGTTCTTATGAATATTTCTTTATATAACCATTTATTTGCTCCAAAACTTTCTATAGATTCCAATTTTGCTTAGTATTCTTCTATACTCTTATTCTATGAAATAAGATATGTATCCCTACTATCAAAAAATTTAGACTGTAGGTAGGGTGCTATGTAAAATAAGTAAAAAGCAACAGAAAAAGCTGGGATGATATAATAAAGTTACATAAATTGTCCTATGAGACCTAAAAGGGGCAATCTGAGCTTTAAAAAGGCAGAGGTGAAGAAACTATTCAAAGAGCCAGTGATATTCCAGCAAGTTTTTGAACCATACACATGTGTTGGCCTGTGTCTTTTAACACAGTGTAGAGAGACAGAGAAAAGCAGAATTTACAGACTTTTGTAAAGATACAAAAATGTGGAAAAGTCAAAGAAGTAAGTCCTTGTGTATGTGTGTTCCATGCTGTTGATTCAGCCCCAACTCCTGGTGCCTGAATGATGTCCACAAAGACTTGTCCTCAACAGCCTTGCTCAGCTTCTCCGATGGAGTTACTCCATCTAATATTTGGTCTTACTCTTCTCCATTTTTCTTCTATTTTTTCCAGCATTATTGTCTTTTGTAAAGAACCTACATTTTTATGATGTGCCTGAAGTAGGAAACTTCAGTTTTACCATTTTTTTACTTCAGTGATATTTTAGGCTTAATTTGATCCAGAACCCACTTGTTTGTCTTTCTGGCAATTCAGACTATCCATAGAGCAACCTCCAACACTGTATTTTAAGTGAACCAGTGTTTTTGTTTTTCCTATCAGCCTTCTCTAATTTTTGCAGCTGTATACAATAAATGGGAATATGAGGGTATAGATAATTTAGCCTTAGTCTCTAGTGATACATCTTTACTCTTTTCTTTAAAAAAAAAAGATATATATATTTCAGAGAGGAAGGAAGGGAGAGAAAGAAACATCAATGATGAGAGAGAATTTTTGATTGGCTGCCCCCTGCACGCCCCCTACTAGGGATCAAGCTGGCAGCCCAGGCATATTCCTTTAACCCAAACTGAACCCAAGACCTTTCAGTACGCAGGGTGAAGCTCTATCCACTGAGCCAAACCAGCTAGGGTGATACATCTTTGCCCTTAATGATCTTAGAAATGACTAAATATTTGGTTTTATATGTTGACACGATGAGGCTCTAAGCAGATGAAGAAAAATTAATCTCCTCTACAAAAGGGTGTCTTGTAAGTGGATGAGCACCATTGAAGGGAATTAAACAAAGAGATGAATGTGAAGTTCTTTCTGTGAGTACTAGGAACACAGACTGAAAAGTGATGAGGCTAAAATCATGTAGTACTCCTAGAAGCAATTATGCTAAGGTTAAATTCAAATTCACACTGTGGTTTTGATTATTGGAGGAAGCCAATTCATTATAAACAAATGAGGATATAGTAATATCATCTATTTGGATGGTCTTCAATATGGTGGCGTATTTACTGATAATTTCCCATCTCCCTCTCCAGTGATTCTGAATTCATCTGCTTTTTGGGCCATAGCATTTGTTTCATGTCTCTGTACCTTCCTTCCTCTCTGCCTGGAATAACCTATCGCTCTTCTCTGCTCAGTTTTCTAACAAGATGCAGCTCAAAGGGCTTTGCTTTGTAAATCTTTCTTCACACTCTGATGCAGTGATGGACGTTCCCTCTTCAGTGCATGAAGGAGTCTGTCTTTTTTCCTAAGTAAAACTACAGATCTTATTCACTGTAAGAATTCGTGTGTGGTCTACATTCCCACTTGGCTATGAGTTTCTGAGGGGTGAAGGTTATGTCTTAACTTGTAGAATGTAGGAGATTTGGGGAGAAAACACAGAAAATGTATATAAATTAATGAAAAGTGTACAAATTTTTCTGGGATACAAAGGGAAGCCTACGAAAAATACCAAGATAATTAACATGTCAGAATGTTTTCAACTTCTCCATTCTCTTTTTATACTTAATTAGACATGTTTCCCATTAGGGGATATTATAAACATATAAAATAAATTCAAATACTTTCAAGCTAGTGAACCACAGTTTAATCATTTGGTTAATTAGCAAAGGCCAATCAACATTGTATTTCAGTCTTTGGACAAACATGATCAGTTTAATTTCCAAAATATGGTTTTCTTTTATTTTAACAGAATAATGTGTGGTGAAGGCCCATGTCATTATTAAGTACTAAAGTTTCCTCTTAATCAGTTGTTCTGTCCTAAGCCTCATTTTCCTGTAATCAGTACAGACATTCCCCATTTTTAATACAAATTCAAAATTATAATGTTCAAATCTGTTTTCTCAGATAGCCACTCAACAAATTCTTCTCATATCACAACTTTCTTTACATACTCCTTCCATTACGTTGTGGTATAAACAATATGTTGTATTAGTGCATATTACTATTTATGCAAAGCGATTATTGCAAAGCCCAAAGAGAATCTTCATGGTCAGAAGCAGGTAGATGCCTACAGAATAGCCTACCCTTAAAGAAGTAGGCTCAGAAATGTTATGCTATGTCATATTATGAATTGAATATCTGTGCATTTTTATAATTTCACAAATAAATCTTTCTGTTACACTCTCATTAGAACATATAAAATGCTTGGTCATCTTTCTAGAAAAAGTCATTTACCTTATTTGGACATAACATAATTGAAAAATAGTTTCTTGCAAAGTTTGCAGAAAAGTTATTGAATTTCTACTATCAAGTTGTAAATAAGAATGTTTCCATCTGGTTGTGAGATTATCAGTGCTAATTATTTATGAAATAATGGCTAATTTTTAAAATTCTTTCACTATGAAACAAAATAGTGAATTATACAATTTATTTTTGAAGAGTTCAATTTTTTTTCTAATCATTTCCAAAGCATGCAATAATATAGCTATATTAATTTATATTATTACATAATGAGTTACCACAAACTAAGGGTTATAAAACAATATGGTGCTGTAGGTAAGAAGCAAATTGATGGCATTACTGAGTTCTCTGCTCAAGGTATCACAAGGCTGAAATCAAGGTATATGCTAGTCCGAGTTCTCACCTGGAGGAGTGGGGAAAAAATCTGCTCCCAACTTCATTCTAATCATTGTCAGAATTTAGTGCCCTGTAGTTACAGTATTGAGGTCTCTTTATTTATCCTTGAGATTGGTTTATTGGGGGCCACTCTTAACTCTAAAAAGCTGCCTCCATTTTTTGCTATATGGCTTTGTCTATATTCAAGCCAGCAATGGTACTTTGAATCCTTTGCTTGCTTCAAATTTAAGACTTCCTCTCCGTTCCCAGCCTAAGCAAACTCTTTACTCTTGTTTTTGGTGTGTGTGTGTGTGTTTTTTTTTCCCAAGGGCTTATGTAATTAGGTCATGTCCACCTGGATTACTTCCCTATCTTAAGGTCAACTGTGCCTTATAAACTAACCCATTCATGGGAATAAAATCCATCATTTCTACAGCCTTGGGTATTGCATTGTAGTACAAAAAAGGGATAGAAATCTTAAAGGCATCTTAGAATTCTAACACTGAGAGTGAGTCATGGAGCTTCTAGGGCTCTCAAATTCTATAGCTGCTCAAAAATGATCTTTGTAATGATGCCATTGCAAAGATAAATAGTAGTGTGAATCATTCATTAAAATGTATCTGTTTTAGAACTCTTGACATTTCAAATGGAGATAATATGTTTATATCTACTTATAGCTTTATGTGAATTTTTAATCACCATGCAAAAGCAGATAATTAAAAATAACAAAACAAAAAACCAAAAAGTGTACCTTTGTTTTGTCTTATAACTGAGTGTTTGAATAAAATTAAAACAAAAACTAGTAATTTTTTTTCTGTTTTCAGTCTGAGATTTTTTTCTCCCCTAAGAGTTTATGTGAGTCTGGAAATAAATAAAAAAAATATGGATTTTGTACTGGTTTCTTTAAACAATTATTAATTGATTTTCCTTTTTTAAAAGAAATATAATTTATTGATTTTTTACAGAGAGGAAGGGAGAGGGATAGAGAGTTAGAAACATCGATGAGAGAGAAACATCGATGAGCTGCCTCCTGCACACCTCCTACTGGGGATGTGCCTACAACCAAGGTACATGCCCTTGACCGGAATTAAACCTGAGACCCTTCAGTCCCCAGGCCGACGCTCTATCCACTGAGCCAAACCGGTTAGGGCAATTGATTTTCCTTTTACTTTAAAACTCCATATATTCTCTAACTCAATAAGCCCTTACTCTAACAGGGTCCATGATAAACTTTTGGGTCAAGATCTTCCACATGAACCAGGAGCTTCAGGCAAAAGTGGCCACTAAAGTCTTGTGTTAGACAAAAATGTCTAGACCCTGTACAAGTATCTTGTTCTTACGTTAGCAGAGGGGCATTCAACAAGGGCATCAAAAGATGCGATGGACTCTTTAGTTGTGAATGGCCAGAGGCTGTCAGCTAACCCTACCCCCTGAAAAGAGGTCTGAGAGGACATTTCAGTATGTGCTATACGTGTAGAAGAAAGACTCTCAGGTCCATGTAGTGTTTACCCTAAGGCTATCTCCATAGAAGCACATGGACAAAAATGTTATGAGATGTCTGTCAAGATGCTGACATGATCATAAGTACATATACATATGATTACTGTAGATTTTCTGGTATATACCAATACATATTTGCTTCAGGATCAACTGAAAATCATCATTGTTATTTATGAATGATTGTTAGTTATGCAATGATTGGCCATGTTACATTTTCAAGAAAGTAAAAAGTAGTACCGGATCAAAAAAAAAGAAGAAAAAAATGGTTGCATTATATTAATGTGGGTAATAAATATTGGTTAAGGATATAAAGAATTTGGAAATACTGAGATGTAATTTGGCCAATAGAAGAGATACTTATTCACATCCCAATGAAAGTTGTCTAATCAGGAATTAGTAAGTAGACCTCACAAAGGATCCTAAATAATCTGAACAAATTTAACTTTTATGTACTAGCTACACCTGCATAAACAGAAGGAAAAGCAGAATTATGAAAAAGTTGTACAGCCCAGCTAGGGTAGCTCAGTGGTTGAGCGTCAACCTATGAACCTGGAGGTCACAGTTCGATTCCCGGTCAAGGCACATGCCCGGGTTACTGGCTCAGTCTCCAGCAGGGGACAAGCAGGAGGCAGCCAATCAATGATTCTCTCTCATCATTGATGTTTCTATCTCTTTCTCCTTCTTCCTTCTCCTCTCTGAAATCAATATATATATATATATATATATATATATATATATATATATTTTTTTTTTTTTAAAGTTACAAAAAGGTTGTGTAAATACTGTTAAATGATGGGGCTGATCTAATATAATCATGTTTGCTCTGTCAGAAGGAGTTTTGCTAGCAGTCAGAAGAAATACTTAGTTAAATAGTCCATCTCCTTATTGCAGATGACCTAAGTGTCTATATACATTTCCTTTATTTTTTCAAAAATCACAGA
Source organism: Myotis lucifugus (assembly GCF_000147115.1). Lineage (NCBI taxonomy): Eukaryota > Metazoa > Chordata > Mammalia > Chiroptera > Vespertilionidae > Myotis > Myotis lucifugus. The sequence continues at coordinate 59,707,166 of NW_005871048.1, read as the reverse complement.
AGTTCAAGAAAGTCATGAAATATCTTGATTCTATCATTATTGATACTGTGCATGAAAGAGATTTATGGATGGAATAGTTCTACAATTCTGTAAGCTGCTCTGATCTTATTCATTCATGTTTATGTTAGACTTAATTTTATCTGTAAAAGAAAGGTTGCTATAGCTGAATTACTATGATGATGATCACCAGAAAGACCTAGGACTCCTTAACCTATATATAATAGAAAGAGAAAAAGGGCTTGGAAAATTAATGGTTTAAAATGTTGGTGTATTAGCAAGCTTTAGATGGGACTGGTGTCATCACAGGTGTCTGGGTATGGTATCGGGTGTAACAGATTAACAAATCTAAATTGGCAGGTAACAAAAGAGGTAAGAGTTCCCCAGTGACCTCATGCAATTTCTCAAGAGCACTAGGGAGTTGGCTAACTACTTCACTTACACCTCATAAAGGGAGACCTCAGTTTCACCCCTGCTGATTCTTCTGCTCCTGTTTCTATTTTCTTTAATTGGGAAGTCAAGTAGTGACACTGATTGTGAAGGAAATCCAAGATGCTCATGCATAAACTACTTTGAGTTCCCAGAGCAACAACTCTTGAGAATCTGTAACCTTTGCTTGATGTTTGTGAAGAAACAGGATTAGGATATTTATTTAAGGCAGATAATAGATATGTCAAATACCACAATTTATAAATATCCTTGCAGAGAATTGATGGACGCAAGGATGTGCTATGGAAGCATATGTTAAGACACTATAAAAGAGAGATGGAGTAAATTCACTTTTCACCAATAAATAGAGAGGAAGAGTTCATCTATTTCATAGCAAATAGAAGGTCCAACATCTGTAATAAGAAAATATGGCATCTTTGGAGTGTGGGTGGTTGTTATTAAGAGACAGAAAGACACACGATGACAAGACCAAACTATCATTTCATGCAGTAGAAGCCATTTTCCTAAGTACTAGCCTGAGAATATGGCCCTTTCCCTCTTTTGAAGATGTTTTTGAGATGACTGTCACATCTGGATTTTTAAGGAAGAAAATGTGAATGTGGTGCCTAATATAATAAATCAAAATTGGTTTAGATATATACATACAAAGTTCAGAGTACAGAGGATACCAATGAATGACTCAGATAATAGGATCTATTAAGATCTCAAAACAGCAATATCTTTTGCAGTAGGAATGAACAAGATTTATGTTACAGAGAAGGTAGGTATAAAACTAGCCTTTGGGAGAGAATAGAAAACTCCAACAAGCAGAGATCAAAGAAATTATTAGTGTGGTGAACAGAAGAATGATGATCTCCCCAGAATATTCATGTCCTAATCTCCCAGTTATAATTCAAATGTTTATGTAGAGTGTAGTACTGTCATCATTTGCTTAGATAGCTTACCTCCACATCCAGATGAAAATAGTAGATACAGAATCAAGGTTTGGACAGTTTATTATCTTATAAGGGTCTAAGTCAATATTTGAACCTAAGTGTGTGTCTTCAATCTTAATATTTTGCTGCCTTATTGCCTTCAACTGAATGTGCCAAGCCCTGGATTAGATATTTGAATGATCTTGGCTGTTTAGAGTTATATAATTTCCAGCAACATGTGATTCATTTGCTGTCAGAGGCTGTTTTCCCTGTGAGAGAATTCCACTCTTCAATTTGACAATCTAATTTGATATATAAGATGGGGATGATGGTCCTTTCTCTGAAAAGTGGTTTTGCTCATTTCACTGGAATCTTAAAAGACTTCTGTGTTTTCAAAGGTTTAAAAATTAGAGTCTAACAATTTTTCCTTTATCAGATGAGAGCTAGATCAATGTGCCCCAGGTCAAGTGACAAATTAGTAGTATATTTGTAAAAGACCCAGGGCTCCCAACTCATCCTTTGGTGGTCTCTTAATTTTGTGGTGTCAGTATGCTGAGATCTATTACATAAAGTTAAGTCTCTGAAAGTACCAAGGTTGAAAGGTTGGAAAGCAAAGGGAACATAAATGACATTTTCCCTTGATCTTTTCTGTGCATAAGATATTGTAGAACAAACCTGTCACCTTTCCACAGCTCTAAAGCAGTCTTCATTTAAATGCAATGCATGCTCAGTAAGATGTTAAGAAAGAAGAAGCTATTAATGATACTTCTGTTAGTGACAGAAGCTGCATCTGTCTGTTTTATAAAAATGTTTCCTCTTCTACAAAGTGATGAGGTCATGCTAGGTAATTTCTAAAACTTTTTGTCATCTAAAATGCCTTTGTATTGTGCACCACAACTATCAGAGAACATTGAAACATATGAAGGGCAGGTGTGTCTCTGATCAAACAGACTGGGCATAACAACTGTGTTTAGCCGGCCAAAATATCCAGATCACTACAAAACAGATGTAGGAAGATCAAATGAGATGGAATGAACGGCTCACCAGGAAGAAAGCAGACTGTCTGAAATCCATAATCCCAGTGTTTCACCCTTTGGAATAAAATGACTTCAACACTTAGATTCTAGAGTTGTTTATTCTTAATGTGGCTACAAGTATTTATTTCTTCTGTTTGATTTGAAAAGTTTAATTTCTTATTTGGAATGGTGGAACCAGTTATCAAGTCAAAAAGCAAAACTTTTATTTTTTCAATATATCTGTTTCTACCAACAATGAGGTTCTTTATATTCTGCTATGACATTGGCAAACCATGTATGAGCACTTCAGTTCACATAAAGACTAATCTATTCCATTAATGTTAATAATGTTTAGACAACCAAAGTGTAGTTGTGTGTAGTTTGTCCTTGGTTTATAGAAATTACTTTCTATGAGCGAGCATCAATTATTGGCTATGAAATTCTAAGCACTTCATGGTGATTAAATGTTATTCTAATGAAAATATAAGCACATAAATGCAACATAAAATTTTATGCATATTTATTTAAAATCCTCTGATCCTAAAGTGGCACACTATAAAAGAGGAACCTCACACAAGAATGACACAATTCTCAGAAATAACATAATATTGAAAAGAAGAACTTACATTAAAACAGATGGCTACAGAAGCAGCTGTGTGGTATAATTTCTGAAGTGTGTTAGACACATATGCAGATAGGATTATGGAGTGTGTAGGGGGAAGAGCTGTGACTGTACATGAAAATAAGAAATTGATAGAGTCCAGGCCTCTCTACCATGAGATTAAAACACAAGGATCCTATTCATTTACATTAAGTAATTTCCTAACAACAAAAAGAAAGGGAAGGTTCTTCTTATGTAAATGAGTTTAAAAATTCACAGTAGTAACTTTCCTTTTCCTATTTATTTAAAATCATTTGATTGTCTGGATTATTTTTCTGAAAATTCTCACAGATATTTCAAATCTACAGTCTTTTGGATTCACAGTTCGTGATGGTTAATTTTATGTGTTAAACTTGACAGGGCCACGGGGTGCCCAGATATTGGCTTACGGTATCATTTCTCGATGCGCCTGTGAGGATGTTAACATGATGAGCTTAACACTTGAATTGGCAGACTGAGTAAGGCAGACTGACCTCCCCAATGTGGGTGGGCCGTCCACCCCACTGAAGGCCTGAATAGAACAGACCGAGTAAGGAAGAATGTTTCCTTCTCTCTGCCTAATCTCTTTGAGCTGGGATATTGGTCTCCTGCTGCCTTCAGACCAGGCTGCTTGCTGGAACTAGATCATCAGCTCTCCTGGGTCTGGACTGCTCTGTCTTCATAATCATGTGATCTAGTTTCATACAATGAATTGTTTTACACACACATGTGAATATATGTGTACACACAGACATCCTATTGGCTCTGTTTCTCTGGAGAACCCCGACTAATACACAGTTCAACAAGCATTCCTGTCCTTCTCCTCCCTCCATGGACTGCTTAGTAAATCATGCAAAGTATATAAGATTTGAATGGCCAGTGATTGTAAGTATACTAATTGCATCCACATGGCAACTTTAAAAGTCATCGTATGATTGGCCATAGTTCCTTTCTTTTTTCTGTGTCAGCAATGGGGCAAGGATGTCGGAAGAACCTCTGTCATCCTGGATTTGTCAATGATTCCAATGAGTAAAATACCCTGTCATTGCACATTAGACACACTCGGATAGTTAGACATAAACTTGCATAGCATCAGCCACCGAATTTGGGAGATTTGTTACCATTGCATAGAATAGCCTATGCCGACTGTTAAATTCCTACCATGCTTGTGCAATCTACCATGTGCTGAATTTTAGCATTGCTTATCCTATCTAATAAAAGAGAAACATGGTAATTAGCCATACCTCCACTACCTTTCCCATTGGCTAATCAGGGTGATATGTAAATTAACTGCCAGCCAAGATGGCGGCTGGCAGCCAGGCAGCTTGAAGTGAACATGAGGCTTGCTTGCTTCAGTGACGGAGGAAGCCAATGTGCCCCGCCTGCCGCTGCCGGCCTCTGAGCTTGCAGTTTGAAAGATTGTTACAAATATAGAAGCTAAACAAAACCCCAGACCCCTGGTCTGAAGGCAGCAGGAGACCAATACCCCATACATATTTTATGACCCATCAATTTCATTTTTAGGTAAATTTCATTTTTAGGTAAATTTCAGCCAGCCAGGATCTCAGAGCTGGAGTTGAAACAGTGTTTCGATTATAGAACCCAAACAAACCAGATACCTGCTTTCAGCAGCCTAGGCCTCAGAGCTGGAGCCAAGCCTCAGAGCTAAGGCTGGCCCAGAATTAAAAAAAAGAAGAAAAAAAGGAGCGGTTGGGAGCTTCAGTCACCTGCCAGCCTGAAAACAGCCCTCAGCCCCTCACCCAGACTGGCCAGGCACCCCAGTGGGGACCCCCACCCTGAAGGGGGTGTGACCAGCTGCAAACAGCCATCAGC
>NW_005871048.1:59613947-59701844 GCF_000147115.1 Myotis lucifugus | reverse complement strand
AACCCCCTGATCAGCCCTGCTCTGTGTGTAATATGGGGGGAGCTCCCCAACCCCCTGATCGCCCTGCTGCTCTGTGTGTGACAGAGTATGGTGCCCCAACCCCCCCTCCACGGGCCCTGCTCTGTGTGTGACAGGGTAGAGCCATAACCTCCCCATTGGCCCTGCCCTGAGTATGACAGGGTGCGGCCCCCAACCCCCTGATTGGCCCTGCTCTGTGTGTGACAGGGGGTGGTGCCCCAACTCCCCTATCGGCCCTACTCTGTGAGTGACAGGGGGGAGCTCCTCAACTCCCTGATGGGCCCTGCTCTGTGCGTGACAGGGGGGAGCTCCCCAACCCCCTGATGGGCCCTGCTCTGTGGGTGACAGGGGGGAGCTCCCCAACCCCCTGATCGACCCTGCTGTGTGACAGGGTACGGAGCCCCAACCCCCCTGATGGGCCCTGCTCTGTGAGTGACAGGGGCAGCGACCCAACCCCATGAATGGCCCTGCTCTGTGTGTGACAGGGGGTGGCACCACAACCTCCCCATCATCCCTGCCTTGAGTTTGACAGGGGGCGGTGCCCCAACCCTCCAATCGGCCATACCCTGAGCATGACTGAGGGTGGCATCGCAACCTCCCGATCCACCCTGCTCTGTACATGACAGGGTGCGGTGCCCCAACTCCCCAATCGACCCTGCTCTGAGCCGGACCAGGGGCTGCACCTAGGGATTGGGCCTGCCCTCTGGCACCCGGGAGCAGGCCTAAGCCAGCAGGTCGTTATCTCCCAAGGGGTTCCAGACTGCGAGAGGGCACAGGCCGGGCTGAGGGACTCCCCCTCCCCACTGAGTGCACAAAGTTTTGTGCACTGGACCTCTAGTTTTAATAATAATGTGCCAGGTACTGTATTTCTAGTAGTTTTGCAGACTGTAGAACACATAAAATAATTTTTTTAAGCAAATGAATCTTCCAAATATTAAATAACTTGTTGAAGGTAAAAAACCTGACACCAAAGTCAGGAGTGTCTAATGCCCTTCCTAATTTGCCCTAGTAACTATTGTTCTCTGGTTTTGTTCTTGCTTCTGGTTTCACTTTATAACAGGAAAGACACAGGCTTGTGGTTGAATATTTTATTGTTCTGATTGCAGTTATTTTTTGTTGAGGTTTGAGAGGTGAATAATATTAGGCACTTGCCCCTCAGGAAAGGATATTCAAAAGTCATTATGATATTTGGCAAGTCATTCATAAAATTGTAATGAATACAGTGGCTAAAAGATAGACTAAAAAAGTGCAATAGTCTAAATGGCATGGTTCAGTGGTTGAGTGTTGACCTATGAACCAGGAGGTTATAGTTAGATTTCCAGTCAGGGCACATGCCCAGAGGCAGGTGAGGGTGGGGGGGAGGGAGCATGCAGGAATGCAGAAAGCAGCCAATCAATGTTTCTATCCTCTTGATGTTTCTATCTCTCTCTCCCTCTCCCTTCCTCTCTGAAATCAATAAAAATATATTTTTAAAAGTACAATAAACTATATGCACAGCTGTTTACAAAGGTATGTCCCAAAGTTGCTTGTCCACAATTTCCTCCCTGGGGCAGTTCCTGAGCTTCAATGTCAAACAGCCTGGGACTGAGAAAGTGACAACCTGTTTGTGTATCAGTCTTTTTTAATTTTTTGAACAATAAAAAAATAGTAACGTCCTTGTCTACTGGTTGTAAGAATTAAAAAAAATAATGTAGTTAAATTATTCAGTCTGGCAAATACACCCTCAATAATTTTTTTTTTTACAAGATAACAAGAATGAAAAAGAAGGAGAAGGAGGAAGAGAAAAAGACGAAACAGGAGGAAGAGGAACCAAAACTCAGTCTTCAGGGCTGCCTTATTCACAGCTTGTAAATGACTAGAAAGAACCCTGAAGGTGTGGCACACTGATTTTGGATGATTCACAAATATGCACATGTGGAATATTCCACAGCCATAAAAAAGAAGGAAATCTTACTGTTTGTGACAGCATGGATGGACCTGGAGATGATTGTGCTAAGTGAAATAAACCAGTCAGAGAAAGACAAATACCATATGACCTCACTATTTATATTTGGAAACTAATAAACAAAATAAACTGATGAACAAATAAACAGAAGCATGAATACATGGAAACAATTTGACAGCTGTCAGATGGGAGAGACAGGCGGGGGGCGGGGAGGGGGGAAGGGCGCGGTAGATGAAAGAAGGTGAAGGGATTGGCCAAAGAACATACATGCACAACACACAGATACAGACAACAGTGTGGTGTTGGTCAGAGGGAAGGTGGGGTCCAGGGCTGGGTGGAGACAGGCAAAGGTGGGGGGAGGGGACATCCATAATAGTGTCTACAATAACAATAAAAAATAAAAATAAATGAAATAAACAAATTCTTTAGGTATTCTGTTTAACATGGCTCAAATAGGGGGATGTGGCTCAGATAAACAAACAAAACCAAATTATAACAAAATCAAATGAAAACAACAATTAAATAAATGCAGGTTGAAAAGCACTGAATATCCCCAGAGGCTATAAAACAAAAGGCACTTATATTGGGCTTCGAACAAACAACAAAAACACTCTGTCTATTGAAGCATGTTGTGTTTGAAGACGGCTTTGAATCTGAAAGCAAGCCAGGTACATAGCATTTTGGAATTTGTCATGAAAAGGAAACCAGAAATGTTTCATTTCAAAATAAAGACAAGCTTCCGAGTGGGCATGAGTGTCGGCTTCCAGTAAATGAAAAGGATCCCGAAGAAAAAGCCCTGTTTTCGGCTTCAATAAACAAACAATTTAGAGGGTGGTATTTATTGCTCATTCAAAGAAAACATTTCTTAAATGTTAGAGTTATCTAAATAGGATCCTAGGAACTAGTCATCATGACATATGTGTTTCCTGGAGTAGTAAATCCTGTGTCAAAGACAGGTCAGCAGTTGCTATTCTGCCCTCTTGTGAGAGCCAAAGGAGAGAACAGCATTCATGGGGAGAATGGCCAGTTGATCTTAAAGGATCCTTCACACTATGAAATAAGATTACCCTTCTATATCTCTGTTCAGTGTTACTCAGAGATTCTTCAAGTATTTATTCAGTGCTTACTACGGCTATGGCACTATGAGCTGGTGATACACATTCATCACTTCATTTAACTTATGAGAAAGGTAACATTATCTTAAACAAAACAAACAACAACACATGAGGCCTGTGAAGTATAAAGACATTAAATAGTGTGTGCACCACCACAAGCTACTAAATGGTAAAAGAAGCCCAGCAAAAGGATTCTAAAATTTGGATTATCCAATTCTTTTCCTTCTAAACTGTAAACAGTGTTTCTCATGACGCTGTGCCTTATTTGTAGAATCATAATACAATGACACTGCATGTTATTTCTTGAGTCCTCATGCTATGCATTAGGACATACTACACATCCTTGATTCAGTGTAGCTTAGGTCTTATTGTCTTTCTTTTCAACTTTATGAACTTCAGCATGGAAAACTGATTTAGAAATCAGGCCTAGGGTTTAGGACACTTTCTTTTAAATGTTAGTTGTGTGTCACAGACTGCTAACATCTCAGATTTCACTTGTCTCCTCTAATTAAATGACCTGACAATATAAAATGAGGTTTTCTTTCCCCTTATGTTTAAGCTGCTTGGCTTATGTGATAAAACAATGTAGTGATATTCACATGGAAAGGCATAAGGTGAAAGTGAGAGTGATGGCCAGGTAGTTCCACTGATGGTCTTGGCACTTTCGTACTGTCCAAATGTGCTTTTAAATGTTTGGAAGAATGAATTATTTTGTTTTAAACAGCAAATCTCTCTTAACTGCCAGCATAATGCCTTCATATCCTTTGTGATGAGTTAGCAATTGCAATGCCAGTGTATTAAACAGCATTTTGCAGACAAAAAGAGTCAGAATAATAATTCTGTTGAACATAACCAAGTAAACAATAGTCGGTAACAGATCATTCATATTATTTAGAATTGAGGATTGTAAAACTGTAATACCATACACCTTTGCTATTTAAAAAGCAAGAAGTATACTATGCTTTATGGAAATGCAAGTACAGATACTTAGGACTACTTGGAGTTCACATTTATGGGTGCATCACCTGTGTTTACAAATGAGTGTAGTTGTGAGCAGTGTCACCCAAAGTTCAAGGCACAGAAACACTTCTCACACTTCCCTGTTCTAAAGCAAAACGATGCTTCCTCCAGCCAAGATTTCGCTTAATGATACAGGATGAGGAGTATACTTTTGCTGTGAATAAAATCTGGAATCAAACTGAATGAATTAAACTTATTTCCCACATAATTTCTATTTTAGCATTTATTGTGTGTTTTTAGCTGAGACTGAGTATCTTTGCAGAGCATCCTCCGACTTCCATATTTTAAACTTCAGTGAAGAGTTTCCAGTAACAATTCTATATAAAAATGAATGGATCAAGATAGCAAGCGGAAATTCTCCTGAGATTTAGAGTTCTTATTTGCACAGCAATCTTAGAAAGTGGCATACTTCAAAACAGACAAAATCTGTTACTTTTTGAGAAAGAAAAAAAGTTTGGAACCAGAAGACCCGTGTTTTATTGCTGTTGTTGGTTGTTTTATTATTATTATTATTATTATTATTTTACTTTTTTTGCTTTCACATAAAAGCATTACATGGCAGCTAATTGAACAGCATAAAACAATGGCTAAATAACAAAATATTTAATTTTAAGGAAAAATAATATGTCAAACAAAATTTGATAGTGCCAATAGCCTTTCAGAAACCCTTCATTTCTTCTTATCACTGAACTCTCATTATAACACTGTGTATGATCATTTAGAGCAGTGGTTCTCAACCTTCCTAATGCCGCGACCCTTTAATACAGTTCCTCATGTTGTGGTGACCCCCAACCACAAAATTATTTTCATTGCTACTTCATAACTGTAATTTTGCTACTGTTATGAATTGTAATGTAAATATCTGATATGCAGGATGTATTTTCATTGTTACAAATTGAACATAATTAAAGCATAGTGATTAATCACAAAAACAATATGTAATTATATATGTGTTGTCCAATGGTCTTAGGCAAACCCTGTGAAAGGGTCGTTCGACCCCCAAAGGGGTCGCAACCCACAGGTTGAGAACGACTGATTTAGAGTATGGTTTCTCAACCTCAGTGCTATTAGCATTTTGGATTTGTTAATTATTTGATGTGAGAAGTGCTCCGTCCATTCTGGGAGTTTTAGCGGCACGTTGGGCCTTTACTCTGACCCAGTTTGATTAATATATATATATACTAGAGGCCTGGTGAACGAAATTTTTGCTCTTGGGGAAGGTCCCTCAGCCAGGCCTGCACCCTCTGGCATCTGGGAGCCCTCGGGGGATGTCTGACTGCCTCAGAGGCTGGAGAGGCTCCTGCCACTGCTGCTGCCCTCGTCAGCCATGAGCCTGCCTTCTGGCTGAGTAGTGCTCCCCCTGTGGGAGTGCACTGACCACCAGGGGACAGCTCCTGCGTTGAGCGAGATTGGGCCGAAACTGGCTCTCCAACATCCTCCAAGGGGTCCCTGATTGCAAGAGGGCACAGGCCAGGCCGAAGGACCCCACCAGTGCACGATGGGGCCGGGGAGGGACTTAGGAGGTTGGCTAGCCAGGGAGGGACTGCGGGAGGGCTCCAGGGCATGTCAGGCCTGTCTCGCTCAGTCCCGATTGGCCGAACCCCAGCAGCAAGCTAACCTACCAGTTAGAGCATCTGCCCCTTGGTGGTCAGTACACATCATAGCAAGCGGTTGAGCAGCCTTAGCATATTGTTAGCATATTACATTTGATTGGTTGAACAGATGACAAGACACTTAGCATATTAGGGTTTTATTATATAGGATATAATAATGGCACCCTGGCTGAGTTTCTCAGTTGGTTGGAGTGTAATTCCTGTGTGCCAAGGCTGTGGATTTGATACCTGGTCAGGCCACATGCAGGAATCAACCAGTGAATGTGTGGATGGGTAGAACAACAAGTCAATGCTCGCACTCTCAAATAAATAAATTTTAAAATATTTAAATCAAAATGTCTCAGTTTATCTATGCCAGTTTGTCAATGCCCCAGAACTTATATTTACAAAAGTTCCTTATAGTTATCCCATGCTTATTCTTCACACATGAAAGCATATGTTCCTTTAGAGACATGAAATTTGAAAAATAAAATGACAGCAAGTGAACAGAGTAACATATAGACTGCTATTCCCTGTAAACACTAAGTATTAGTTAATTAATATATAAATAGATGCATGGTTATTGACTTCATACTTTTACAATCATTTGTATTTCAAAGAGGTGATTTTTATAACCTAAGATTCTGCCTCACTGTCTTCAAAAACAGCAACAACAACACAGAGTAACACATTAAGTAGGGGAGGGGAAGAGGAAGGGGGAGAGATCAACCAAAGGACTTGTATGCATGCATATAAGCATAACCAATGGACACAGACACCAGGGGGATGAGGGCATGAGCAGGGGGTGGGGAGGCAATGGGGGAATAAGGACACATATGTAATCCCTTAATTAATAAAGAAGAAAAAAAGATCTATTTGATTATTTAAAAAAGAAAAAAAGAGCCTACTTGGATAAACGTCAATATACCAGGTGTGGTAATGACCACACAGGTGATCAAGACATGATTCATGTCCTTTGGAGTTTTTTTTATTTAATATATTTTTATTGATTTTAGAGAGGAAGGGAAAGGAAGAGAGAGATAGAAACATAAATGATGAGAGAGAATCATCAATCAGCTGTCTCCTGCATGCCCCCTACTGGGGATTAAGCCCACAACCTGGGCATGTGCCCGGATGAGTAATCAAACCGTGAACTCCTAGTTCATAGGTGGACATTCAACCTCTGGCGATGCTGGCCAGGCCCTTTAGAGTTTTAAAATCTGGAGGAGGATTGAGAGAAATAACTCTAGGAATAAAATAGGTTGGAGAAGGTTCTTTATTAAGATATTCCCTGTGCATAATTGCAAAAGGCATGAATAGTTATGTATATCTTTTTCACCTCCTATAGACATTGTAAGTGTGACTGACCTAATTATGTACTGTTCACCCACATATTTAGTTATAATATGTAATTATGCAAAATCAGAATTGAGAAGATTAATTTAACCAAAGAGCAATGAAGCATTTAATCATTACTTTCACTTGTTAACCCTTTCTAAAATTATAAAAAGTCTTCCAGGCATTATGTTATGGTGAAGACGTCATGTTACCTCTGCCTTGAAAACTCTCATGATAGAGCCCATAGATTAATGTGAGGGTTGAAAGAAATACAGAAGTTCATGACTACACCACATGTTTTTGTCTTTAGTCACTGGAAAAGATGGAGTTTTCTCTATAAAAATCATCATGCCCACTGCTATAAAGATTCTCAACATCATGCTTCAATGTTATTCAAAGTGCATAGCATTATAAACCTACCGCATTTGCTGAGATGAGGAACAACAGGAAAGAAGCCTATCAGGCAGGGGTGCAAAAAAAGAATTAAGTTTTGGATGTATTAATTTTGAATTCCCAGTGGAGATATCTAAGATGACTGGTGCATGTGAGCCTAGCAGAGGTATTCGGGTCAAAAATAAACATCACCGTTTATTTGGACACCAAACATTTATACAGATGATTTTCAAGTAAGATATGTAAAAGAGACTGAGAGAATTAGCCAGTGATGTGAGAGGAGAATGTCCCAGAGGACAAACAAACAAGCAAGAAAAAAAGTAAACGATGCGGAAGCAACACAAAGACCAAATGTCATGAATAGGTCAAGCTAGTGCTGATGAAGACTTGACCAGTGAATTTCACAATGCTTTCCAAGGGTAGTTTTGGTATATTTCTGGGACAGAAAACCTGAGTGTTGTTTGTTCAAAAAGGAGTAGATACAGATAGATAACAATGAGAAGCAACTCTTTCCAGGTAGAGAAAGGTGACAATGAGGAGCAACTCTTTTCAAGGAATTTTGCGATGAGGAAGGATAGGAGGAAAAGGGAATCCCAAGTGGAGTGGGTTATGAAAAAAAAAAGCAAGTTTTAAAATGGTAGATACGACAGCATGTTCACATGTTGATGAGAATAATATACTATACCAGCAAAGATAAAAAAGCAAGAAAGACCAAAGTTAGAAGGGCTTGGGATTAGATAGGATTGTGTTCAACTAATGTAACAAACAGAAAATATCAGAGGGCATATTAGCAGATGTGTTTATGCTGGTAGATTTCTTGCTAAAAATTATCAGGTGAATGTCTATAATCCCGAAGGAAAAACAGTTCTTCAGAAATGTATGTTTTTCATAGAAATAGATAGATAGCCATTGGATATTACCCGTACACTTTTATTTAAACTGTAAAGCACCTTAATACTGTTTTCATTTTTTAAATACAAGAATAAAAAATACTATAACTGAGAGATAGTTCGGAAATCCTTGAAAGAGGTGAGGGAAATATTACCCTTTTAAATTGCTGCTAACTGCAACATGTTGGAAACAAAGGTTTGCAGTCTTATTAACCCAATTTCAAAGTAACTTAAAATAGAACCATAGCACTCCAGTGAGCAAATGTTTGCTTTTAGATAGTCTGTTATTAAAGTTTGAAAAGTGCAATCTCTTCAAACTGCTTTTGAGTCTGCTACTCGATACAGAAAAGCAATTAGGAAGCAGAGTATTAGCAATTATCACTCAGAAAATAAATATTTACCGTCAACCTTACAGATGTGAAAAGTCCCATTTCTATATACAGTTCTAATTAGATTTAAATGGCTTTCTAAGTATTCTATTAAATCTTTGATATTCTTTGAACAAACTGCAGTGCCATATTATTTCTTTTAGCTTTAAAAATCATCAATATGCAGTTTAGGGCACTAATTATGTAAAACTAATAGAATGTTTAGGAAACTTTGTTCCAGGGTCCCTTGCAGTATTGATTTCAATGCATAATTTATGAAACATGTTTCAACACTGTGGACAGCCAGAGCTTACCTTTGTATAGTATGATTTTTACTATTAGTAAAAGGAATTTTATATAATTTTAATGTTTTTAGTCACTATTGAGATTTAAAGTTTTATTAAATTTTTACTTTTTAAGTAGGCTGATAAAATTGGGTGTGACAAAATAAATAATAAGGTATAAATTCATGTTCTCTTTAGCATTTGGAACTATGCTGTATTTTTAGTACATTAGTTGCTGAAGAAGGAACCAGTCAAATGAATTAACGCTCTCTTTCTTGATGCACTCAAAACCCTTACACATGAATTAGTGTGTCATAAAACCAGTCTGAGGAATACTGCCTCATAAAATGCCTACGTTTTTTTAAAAAAAATGTTTGGTACAATGGTAGAAGATAGACACCATCCTCTTTAGGTAATAACAGTATTCAACATAAATTTTGAATTCCAGCCCTAGCTGGTTTTGCTCAGTGAGTAGAGCATCAGCATGCAGACCCATGGGTCCCAGGTTTCATTCTGGGCAAGGGCATGTACCTTGGTTGCAGGCTCCTCCCGGACTGGGTCCTGGTCTGGGTTCCTGCAGGGGGCAACCAATCGATGTGGTTTCTCTCTGTCTTTCCCTATCTCTTCCTCTAAAATTCAATGGAAAATTATCCTTAGGTGAATATTTAAAAAAATATTCTTTTGAGTTCCAACTATGCATCTATCCTTTTATTTGACCATTTATGCCTTATCACATTTAGATTTCAATATAAGCTAAAGTATAGGCATTCTTACACCTATTTTTATAAGTGTAACCTGAATCACAGAGAGTTTGTAAAGTAATTTGGCAAGAACTTCCAGGCAGTAAATGACTGAGGATCTGAACTTCAGTTGGCTCTTCTTTTTACGAAAGTTCTACTGGTTACTCAAAGGTGATTAGTTGGTAAGGACTACACGGAATCACACATTTCCAGTCCCTAGCATTGGTCAGTCTATAAAAGTTAAGTAATATTTCTGATTTATTATTATAAAATACTTAGCAGTCCCTGCTACATAAATGGTGGCATGTTTGTGTTCCCACATGTTCTTTATTACAGTTGTAAATATTTCATTTTCTTTTTTCACCAGTTCCTGTTAAATACAGCACGGTTACCACTAGGACAAAATTTCAAAGCAGAATTGATTTCAAAATAAAATATTGCTTGAAATATCTGTATTTTTAGTGCAAGGTATTCATATTGTTTTGAAGAAAATATAAGTCATATCATTTGTTTGCTAGTAAAGTGTGAAGTACTCAATGCATTGCTGAAAAGTGTATTTATTATTTCATTGTAGTGGTACTATGAGTTGATAATTATCAACTACATTTATTTACTAAGTGATATATCATATTATGAAGCAAAAATGGATAAAACAAAATCAAATTATAGAGATGGCTAAAAGGCAGTCACACAACAGCATGGAGCAGAGAGTTCCTACAATGCCTGCTGGAAACCAGGGCATCAAAGCTAATGACCGTTAACGTTGCCCTGGAATCTCAACAAGACAATAAAGTAATAAGAACTGCCGAGAACCACCAACAAGCCTTGCAAAAAATGATTCAAACATAAGAAGTAAAGAAATGCTAAAACATATCAAATTTTAGAGTGAGTGATGAGTGTTAAAAAATAACACATTCCATGTTGACCGAAGAGGAATCTCCTTTGAGCAGCACATGACTACTTTTTGGCTTCTTGTGATATTTTTATAGTCATACTAACTGACCTAAATAGATTTTAACCAAACCTCTATAAATCATGCATGAAACTTAATTCAGGGAAAATGGCCATGTTATCAACTTTAACATTGTAATAGGAAAGCAATGGCTTGTAAGGTTACTAAAAGCAAGCGGGAAAGAGAACAGAATTGGACAGAAAATCAGGAGCACTGACTCACATGCTCAAATGGCATCAAGAGTTGAAACATTAGAAATGAGATAAACAAATTTAATTATATTTATTAAAGTTGAAAATAAAACTGAGAAAAGACCAAAAATTGTTGTCACAACAATTAAAACGATGAAATTGAGGAAAAGTGAATAAGGAGTATAAGCCAAAGCCTTTCCTCTAAAAATAGGAACTAAATAAATAATGAGTAAAGTAGATCAGCAAGAAATGGTGTCACGGCCCAGTCGGTGCGGCTCAGCAATTGAGTGTTGACCCAGGAACCAAGAGGTCACCAGGTCGATTCCCAGTCAGGGCACATGCCCAGGGTGGCAGGCTTAATCCCTAGTAGGGGGTGAGCAGGAGGCAGCTGATCAATGATTCTCTCTCATCATTGATGTTTCTATCTCTCTTTCCCTCTCTTTTCCTCTCTGAAATCAATACAAATATATTTAAAGAAAAATAAAAAAAAATAGTATCATAAAATGTCTTATTCATGGATGGAAAGGTATCCCAACCCTAACTCTCATGATAGACAGACACATTATTAGTTTTAACTCTGGGCAACTTGCTGCTAGAGGACCTCTTCCTTATAAGAGTTTCTGTTGCAGTTTGTATTTAACATTTATTATTTTGACTTTTAATGCTAAATGGTCATTCTGTTGCACCGCTCTTGGTCTCATTATGCTAAAGCTAAACAGCTGTGCCACTTGTGGCCACTGAAACTTGAAGAGCATGGACACCACAGGAGGGAGGCGGAATATTAGTGGCAGTTTTCTCCCAACTGTACACATGCCCTGCGTTTCTGATCAGAGGATTCTAGTCAGCCTGTGTTAGGAGAGGATAAAAACTCATTGATTTACAAATATTTTAGTTCATATTGTATTTCTGAAATGTAAATGGGTAAATTTAGTGCTTCCCATGAATCTTTAAAGACATTTATAAATCTTAATGAGCTAAATATGTTAAAACACAAATATTGCTTAATTTGACAGAATAATAATTTTTTTGCACAGGCATAATAAGATACTTCAAGCTTCTTCATATTACTATATTTTTCTACTGAGGTCATGAGAAGGGTAATGCTTAGCCATAGTCAGTTTAAGTATGGCTGAAATGTCAGTTAAGCAGAATAATGACAACCCTTAGTAACCAAAATAACACAAAATAATGACTGATCCTAACCAAGGCAGTCTTATTTTTAACCTGTGAATGTCAGGACACAGTCTGGCATTTAGCTCTTTGGAAACTGTGCCTTTGTTTTTCTTTTTTTGGTAGCAGTATCACGGGTGAGGCTTTTGCTCTCTACAGCTCACTCTCTTGCAATTTACAGTGATCTATATAATTTTAAAAGAGCTTGAGTCAGAAAAAGGCAACAGAGTTCTGCAATAAAAATGCACTTTCACTTTACCACCCTTGTTTATTATCCAGAAAAGAAAGATAGGATCAAAATGTAGTACAAGTCTTCTATTAATTGTGACAAGTGTGATTTATAATTAATTGCAGAAGGGTAAACATTTTCTTATACAATAGGGAATAAAATGGGTTTCCTATTTGAGGGCTTAAGGCAAAAGTCAGTGTTTTAGTAATGAAGGTTGTGTGTACACTGAAAACTCCAAATCTGAAATACATATGCATTCTTACTCATTTTTCTACAATATGTTCTTCACTATAATTCTGATGAGAGCAGAGTCACTTTGTGTGATATTTCTTCTACAGTAGTTCTACCACTGTAATTTTTCCTAATATTTTTCTAGATAATTGTAAATGCCTTGAGTTATAATTGTACTATGTTAAAATAAAGATAATATTTCTAAGGAAAAATTAATTCTGAAGTGTTTTTAAGGTTGATTTTATTTCTTTAAAATATTTAATGTTTTAATAATAAAAATGCTTTGTGACGGACATGAAGTTTATGACTCAAACAAATGGATATGCAGTTTTGCAAGTTCACAACACAGACCAGGTTTGCAGAGAGGGGAATTATGATAGGAAGCCTATGAGGTATACTAGTACAGATGCAGATAGAGCAGAGAATACCTGGGAATGTGTATGGATTAAAATAATTAGTATTGGAGAAATAGGAATAATCAACAGCTTTGGAAATTATTCTTTTATCACAGGAGGTGAAAGTGTGGACCTGGTTTGTTTCTGACAGAGGATGTGTTGGGTGAGAAACATCACTCTAATGCAGGGGAAACCACAAGTAAATGTCTGAAGAGAGATTCCAGATATCACTGTTTAGGCTCCTTGG
Source organism: Myotis lucifugus (assembly GCF_000147115.1). NCBI lineage: Eukaryota > Metazoa > Chordata > Mammalia > Chiroptera > Vespertilionidae > Myotis > Myotis lucifugus. Next base: position 59,688,726 of record NW_005871048.1, on the reverse strand, counting down.
TTTACCATGGTCTCCCTCAGCTCTTACTCCTAGATTTTCAGTTGGGTGGGCCACTAACATAAAGAATGTTTCTGTTGACTGTACACATAACTACAAGTTCCCAGGTTTAAATTGATTAAATTATGAAGTACCTTAGTCCAAAAGGCCATGCCTGAGTTTCTAACAGGTTGACACAAGGACAGAGCTAAATAGGCTTGCATTTGGAAAAGTGACTGAATTCTACAGGGATTAAAACATTAAAGAGGACTTGCCTAGCTTCCAAATTTTACCTGCAACTATAGAGAAATGGTACGTCAGGGCTGCAGTGCAACATGAGACATAGTGTCCATCAAGGGCTAAATGATGTTATTTCTACAATTCAGTCTTATTGTGACCCCTACACTGTAGATCAGTTCCAAAATATATGACATTAGCGATATCCATAGGATGTTGCTTGGGTGTATCCAGGAGTCTTCGTTCAATGTTTCAAATATCATAACATTTATGTTAAACATAAATAATGGTAGCAACATAGGTGTCTGTATTCCTGTACTGAGTGTGTTCAGTTTATTTCTAAAGCCCTCACAAAATTCATTATTGGTAATTAGGGGAGGGGTTTATTAATATCCAAACCATAGCAAAAGCTATTGAGGTAATCATATATAAAGTTCTTAATATCTCTTGCCTGATGACTTTCATTGTAAGTCAACAGTATCTCTTATTGAATGTGTAACATTTATAAAGATAATATTAAAAAAAAGAAAAGTTTCCCGTCTGAAGGGGACACTCTAGCTAATATTTTTTGGGGGTGGTGGGTCGGGGGGGGGAACACATATAATCTATGAATGGATTTACCAATAAGACATGATGTTTTGTCCTTAAGAAGAGTGCCTTATATATGGGGTTTCTAAATCTGTACATTGCAGGCTCCCATTGTGAAAATAGTAAGGTGATTTGGCCAGCCAGAAAAGGATTTAAGGCCACATGGTAACTTTTAAACAGCTACTTTCAAGTTTCTGAAACATTTTTAAAATGGGAAAAAAATCTGTATTTCTCATTGATCACTTTTGAGGCTCTTTTTCTGGTCACCCCCCCCCCATACATTATTCCATAATTCCTTGGTGAGGTCATTCAATCTGATGATTGAAATACCATCTACAGGAAAATCAACCTCATCTTCATCCCCTCTCTATCTTCGTTAATACTGATTGCATAGTTCCAGTTGATCAAATTGAATTTCTTAGAGGTATCCTTGATGCCTTTCTTTTTCTTTTTTCTCACAAATACTAAATGAATCTCATTACCTGTACTTCAGAATACATACACATTTTGACCACTTTGTACTAACTTCAAAGGAATAGATCTAGTTCAAGACACCATCAAATTTCATCCAATCTCACCATCAACTCTCATCAATTCTTATTGTCCTAAAGGTCTTTTGTTTTTACTCTTCACTAGTACTCCATCCTCACCTATTTCATTCTATATACTATAGCAAAGTGATGCTATTAAAATAGATTAAACCATTTCACTCTGCTGCTCAAAAAACTACAATGATCTTATTCAGTCTACATTTCTATTACAGACAATTTTTCCATGACCTACAGATCCCAAAAGAATAGCCCCAGATTTCATCTTGAATTCATCTCCTAATACTCGACCTTTATCTTATTCTAGCCAAACTGCATAAACATGGCTTGAACATGTCAGGTCTGTATTTGCTTTATCTGTCCCTTCTGCATGAAACTCTCTCCCTCTAGCCGTCCATATAACAATCTCATCTGATTCAACTCTTTGCTCAAACATCTCTTACTCTCTTCTCAATATTTAAATTGCAAATAACCTCCCAATAATCTGGATTCCCCTTACCCAAATCTATTTTGATAGCACCTGTCAGGTTTCAATGTACTGTATTGGATTCTATGACATGGTATCCAGAACCCCCTGCAGGATTCATTCCCCAGCGCCTGGGGTGTCAGTAGCCCTCTGATGAATTATTTTCCAGAAAGAGTCTTGAGCTGAAGAGAATATTCGGGCTCAAGATCATTATTCCTCCCAGGAGGCAGCCTATATTCTATGGATGGCCATGAATTGAGTGAGGAAATAAAAATTTGGGCACTTGCTTCAGGTGGAACAATGTTCAAGAGACAGTCAACCCCAAAGCTCCTGTGAGACTGGTGCAATTCACCTCCTCTATTTGCCCAATTCTACTTTCATCATTTCTCCATGGGTTTTGAGCCCATGGGAACATCCAAATAAACTTTCAGTAGATAATTTTCCATATTAAAACTGTCCCCCAGAAAACTGAAATTAAGATATTTACAATATACTTTATGTGTTTAATGTGATTGCTTAATATGCATCATGCACCCCTAAAAAATCTGCTCCATAAGGGCAGGAGGTTACATCCCCAAATAATTGAAACATAGTAGATGCTCAATAAATGGCTATCACATAGGAGTGCTCAAAATATGAGCTAAATAAAATAATGAAAATATTTGACAAAAAGGATTAAAGATTCAAGTGTTCAACAAAAAATGGCTAGTAGGTGGCATTTACTATATAGTAATGTCTTTCTTTTTATATATATATATAACTTTGTGTGTGTGTGTGTGTGTGTGTGTGTGTGTGCGTGTGTTAAAAACATAACCAGTTGTATGGCCAGGCTGGTCTCAGATGCCTGAAAATTATATTAGCCCAAGGAAACTTTATTTCCTTGTGAGAAACTTCTGCATTAGGACTGTGTATATTTATGTGCTTAGGATCTTTTTATATTACCAATTAAACAACTTTTTTTCTACTTCCATTAAGTGCCACAACTCAAATGCCACACCGTCATCTATATTTTGTGAAAGACAACCAACATAGATAAGAGTATGCTTTTTTCTGTCTTAATTTCCCCTGTAACGTAACAAAATTGTGATTCTGTTTTATGTAACCAAATATTTTTTTTAATCTGAGGTAATAAAATTTTTACAAACATTTAAGACCTGTTTCTAACTATTATCAATAGAAAATATGCAGCCCCTTTGGAATCAGTTCAAGGCCATTGACACATAAAATCAAACGCAAAGCATTCTTTATTTGTGAAATATCCTCATGTTCAAGTTTGGCAGCCACATAAACTGAGTTCTAAATTCTCAAATACTGAATTCCAAAAACACCTATTTTTTCAGATGATTTTTTTCTTTTAAACTGTGGAGTCAGGTTATAAGTGTAAGCCAAGTAGAGAGAGTGTTTGAAATGGATGGGTTTGTCAACAGGCAAGTGTGATAAATTCTGCAAAGTGCTTAGAAACATTCCACATCAGGAAAGCATCCTATATAATAAAAGCCTAATATGCAAATTGTCCCCTCGGGGGTTCAACCGGGAGTTTGACCACTCGCTATGATGTGTGCTGACCACTAGGGGCAGCGAAAAACATGGTGTGTGTCAGCAACACGGTGCTGCCAGCCCAGATGGGCCCTGATGAAAGCGGGTGGTGCCAGGCCAAAGCAGGTGTGAGCGGGGGCCTGATCGCCCTTCCAATAGCCCTGCAGATGGTGACCAGAAGCAGTGGTGGGGGCAGGACTGCTGCCCGGTTCCCAGACAATGAGGGAGCCAGGTGGAGGGCCCGACCCCTATCACTCGCCCCACAGGTGGGATAGTGGAGCAGGTGAGGGGGCGGCATCAGGTCACAGTGGGATGACAGGCGGGACTGCGGGGCTGCAAGCTGGGGGTGCGCGCTGGGGGTATGAGCCTGGGGGCAAGAACTGGGGTCCCAATCCCAGCAGGACACCCCCAGGGACCCCACCAGTGCAGCCTCTATATGGTCTAATTTTCCTGGTCTGAGTCTTTATATTCTTCACCTATACTCAGGGAGTCAGACAAAGTGTGCATTTATAAAATAAGTAAATAAAATAGTCCAACAACTGGCTTTCAGGAAAGCCTGCTTTACTTCATTACTGCTGTTTCAGAGATGAAGCTCCTCTGTCTGAAGGAAATGAATGAAGTGAACAGATAGAACAGTGTGGAATCTTCTCCTAATGAGTTTAACATACAGGTGCCTTTTGGAAGGAATCTGGAGGTACTGGAATCAATTTTTAGACTCTCATTTTTATTATCCGACTTGAGTTAGGATGTCCTTTATACTAATGACAGAAATGTACAAGCACCTGCTTCTAAGGTCATTATGAGCAATAGCCACGGCTGTCTGTGGAAGAAAGCTACTGGCTCCTGGCCAGCATTGAATATGACTTGCACATTGACACATTCGGCTTGTTGCTAAATGTAGAGTCCAAAAGGTTTCTGTATGTTCTAAATTTATCAACATGCACTTTCATATGCAGGAATGGATGGAATGCTTCTTAAAAAATAAATCTTTACCCTCTATATAAATTTCCGCTTTATTTATCTTCTTATTGTTGTTTTGTTTTATGAGTCCCAGTTCGTTTTGTCTCAGTAAATGTAGTATCAGATTGTAATCCCACACAGGTAGTCCTTTTGGCTTTGAAGGAAGTTAAGAAACAATATGCTCTACCCAGAATTGCTGAGACAAATCAGGCAGATGATAGTTGAGCTCCATATTCTCAAACAAAAAAGGTAGTGTCTACGATTGTGCTCCTTGTTTCTTTGTGTAGATCTAAGGGTCATCCCTGAGTAAATGACAGCCACTGGACTAACACGTCGACTTCATGAAGACAAAAGCACAGATTGCTTATTCATGGCTATCTCCCCAGCATTTAGCACAGAGTCCATCAGATAGCAAAAGCAACAAAACATTTGTTCAGCATGTGAATTAAATTATAACTTATGACCATACCCTTTATCAATCCCTATCATGAACACTTGGCCCACATACAATCTTAATAAAAGAGGAAGATTATGAATATATTTCAATGTTTGAAAAGAGCCTACATCTTTTCTTCATATACTTTTGAATTGCCTATTAGGAATAATTACAGGCAATTCTATAATTTATATAGTTTTCTTCTTTTAACCTACTGCAACAAAATTATGAATTTATATAAGAATCAATATACACCCTCTTTAATTATGTATTAACTTATTCACCCATCACTCATTTAAAAATATATTTATTAAATTAACAATATATTTGTTCTAGACACTGTGCCAGATACTGTTCTAGGCACTGGGGTTACAAAATCCTGGACAAAGACTGCTCTCATGAAATTGAGCACCTATAACTTCACTATATTTTAAAGTATTTGTCACTTTTAATTACTTTTTAATAACATGGCTTTTGTTTATATATGGGTGACATCTTAAGTTACATAAAGAAACAGAGAGGTCAACTATATTTATTCTTCTATTCTGTGAGAATATGGAACTGAATTCTATCTTCCTGATTTGTTTCAGCAATTCTGAGTAGAAGATATTCTTTCCTTAGCTTTCTTTAAATGATAAAGATTTGCATGTCCAGAACGTGACATGCTGAAACCATGTTTACTTCCACAATATATATATCATTGCTAAAAACCCTCCCAACATTGCATAAAAATGAAATGGTCTCATCCATCAATGAAAAGAGATCCTTTTTCAAGTAAGTATATTGCTAAAAATGAAGTGATCATAGAGTTAAAAGAAAAAGGCATTCTTCAATATATGCTTATGACAATTATAGAAGCATAATAATTATTAAAATACTTAGAGAACATGATATATATATATATATATATATATATATATATATATATGAATTCTATGATATAAGAAACAGATGAGAGGTTATTATAACTCTGGCCTACACTTTGTTAAGATAAAAAATGTTTATCTTTTAACAAAACCTTACCTAAATTAAAAAGCTGTTGACCATAATGCTAATTTCTCTCTCTCTTTTTAAAGTTAATTCCTAAGTATTTTATTTTTTATATTTTTATTTATTTATTTGAGAGAGAGAGAAACATTGATTTATTGTTCTACTTATTTATGCATTCATTGGTTGATTCTTGTATGTGCATGACTGGGGATCAAAACAGCAACCTTGATATCCAGATGATGCTCTAACCCAGCCGTGGGCAAACTATGGCCCGCAGGCCGGATCCGGCCCGTTTGAAATGAATAAAACTAAAAAAAAAGACCGTACCCTTTTATGTAATGATGTTTACTTTGAATTTATATTAGTTCACACAGCACTCCATCCATGCTTTTGTTCCGGCCCTCCGGTCCAGTTTAAGAACCCATTGTGGCCCTCGAGTCAAAAAGTTTGCCCACCCCTGCAGTCTAACCAATGCAGCTACCTGGCCAGGGCCTAAGTATTTTTTAAAATTTATTTAAATTTTTTATTGTTGAAAGTATTACATATGTCTCCTTTTTCCCCCCCATTGACCTCTCCCTGGCCACTCCTACACCCAGCACATCTACTGTCTCTGTCCATTGGTTATGCTTAAAAGCTGTTGACCATAACGCTAATTTCTCTTAACTGAAGTGTGTAATACTCTTGCATTGGTTATCACTCAAATGTCAGAGATTGTTGTCCCAAATGAATATGGGTATCAAATGATAACTAGTTATATTAGAAAAAGTTCTTCTCACAACCAAGTTAATAAACAAATACGTGAAATATACTTGTGCTAATAGAATTTTTAAGGCATATCTTAAAGGAAACAAATTATTATACCAGATTGATCTTTCTAAGTTTAAAACACAGGTTATGTTACCTTCAATATGATTAAATGGTATAAGCTAACTCATGAGCACCTTAGTAAAAAAAAAATGTCTTCAAGTTCCAGATCTATATAAGGGCTTCATAATAAAACAGAAAAGGTCATATTATTCTCAGGAATAATTATTAAACTTTACTTCATGTGTCATATGATTTCAGGCAGCATTCAGGAAAAGTAGAGATTAAGTATTTTTTCTCACTGTAATAACATTCTATAATATTATAGTCAAGTTTCTTAACCTACAAAATCAGTATAAAAGCAAAATTCTCATAACAATTAAAAACAAATATACTTGTAGATAATATATTGTAAAGGAATGGAAAGCAGATCTTTAATGGGTGTATCAACATTATTTATATTAACTGAAAAATATGATATAGCAAACCCTGGTTCACAAGTTCACAGTTAATATATTACAAAGGGCTGTGTTAGTTGTAATTATTTAACTGGCCTAGTTTTACCTTGCTAAGTTGTTATGACTTATATCAACAACTCAAAAATCACAATTAAAATAACATGAATAAAGATAGCAGTTGATATTCTTACTAATAACTTTTTAGTTGCACAAATATACCAGTATATGTCATACAATCCTTTATATTAACTATAAAATTCTGAAAAAATTATGAAATGCACGGTAGAAATATGAACTCAGTCTAGGGACGCATGCATTATTTAGCAAAATAAATTAGTTTTAAAGTATAAAATGCTACTTTTGAAAATCTAATTAACTGTCCTATATAATAAAGAGCTAATATCCTAATTAGACAAGACAGTGGAATGACCTTCCGGAATGATCTTCTGGAACGACCTTCTGGAATGAGTAGTGGGCGGGGGGGAGTGGGGCCACAGGACTGCAAGGCAGTCGGGGCTGCCAGAGCCTACTCTTGTACAAATTTTGTGCATCAGGCCTCTAGTTTTTATATAAAAAAGATATGGTGGTAGTCTATTTAAATTAAACTTACATAATTTAATAGGAAATTATGTACTAACCTCTGTGCTTAATTCTACATAAGTTAAAGTCACTCAAGTAATTTTCATTATACCATTTAAAGTATATAATAAATGGCTCTGAAAGAAAATATAAAAACTGTAAAGATAGATGCTTTATGGTATGATTGGCAAATATAATGGTTTTCTAAAATTAAATTTTGTTCTAGTAGAACAGCATAGAAAAAACAATGTATATGCCCTGATCAGGAATTGAACTGTGATCTCCTGGTTTATATATAGGTTGATGCTCACTGAGCCACATCAGCCAGACTATGAAGTCAATCTTTCTTAAATGAACTTCAGTACATATTTGGATGTACATAGCAAAATATTTTGAAATCTATTTGCCAAACATTACCAGTCTTATATTTGATGAATAGGAATCATTGGATTGCTTCTACATTATTAAAATTTATTTAAAATATGCAGTAAAATTATATTTAAATCAAAATAATGAGAATATTAGTAAAATATTAGCATGTGATTAAAATACTAAAATGACTTATCTATATCCATTTCATAAAAGTGGTAAATTAGATATAGTATTGCTTTGGTAAGCACTCAGCTGCTAATCAGGCTTCCTTTAAAATTAGAATGCCATTTACTCTTTTATTTCAGTTTGATGTGCACTACCAAATAGCATGAGATGTCATTTCATGAATTAGATCTGAAGTGGTTAAGAAACAATGACAATCACTACACTTTCATGGTACTCGTTGCATGCCAGCTACTGTTTTAAATCCATCCTATATAATAAAGAGGTAATATGCAAATTGACCATCACGCCCTCATATAAGATGGCCACCCCCATGTGGTCAAAGATGACCACCACAAGATGGCCGGCAGGGGAGGGCAGTTAGGGGCGACCAGGCCAGCAGGTGAAGGCAGTTGGGGGCGACCAGGCCAGCAGGGGAGGGAGGACAGTTGGGGGCGACTGGGCTGGCAGGGGAGGGCAGTTGGGGGCAATCAGGCCAGCAGGAGAGCAGTTAGGCGTCGATCAGGCTGGCAGGGGAGTGGTTAGGGGGTGATCAGGAAGGCAGGCAGAAGAGGTTAGGGGCAATCAGGCAGGCAAGCAGGCAGGCGAGCAGTTGGGAGCCAGCAGTCCTGGATTATGAGAGGGATCAGGCCTAAAGCAGCAGTTGGACATCCCCTGAGGGGTCCCAGATTGGAGAGGGTGCAAGCTGGGCTGAGGGTTACTCCCCCCAACTCCCCAGTTCTCATGCACTGGACCTCTAGTTAGTTATGTTCACCAATTTAATCCTCACAAAAACAATGATGAAGGCACTGTTATTTTCCCTACCACACACAAGAGAAAACTGAGGCTCAGAGAGTCTAAATAAATTCCCTTATATCATACAGCTCAAAAGAAGCTAAGCCAGTATAAGAACACAGAAGTGAAGCTTAGACTCAGTTTTCTTAATTACCAGCAAACACAAATGCAGCAGCAACCTGGCTGATCCCTTTTGAAACCTGGATGAGACAGCACAGTATTAATCCTCAACCACAGCACACACAGGTTGGTAATGAAGGTATTTTATTACATAAAATAATCAACATATGAGAAAATGTCGCTATCTTCCTGGCTTGTAAACTAATGAGAAGAGCCTTGATTTGTTTTTAGATTTCACCAAATGAGCCTTCAATGCCATGGGAACACTGTCAAGAGGGAGACAGAACTGTGCTCCTTTTCTCTTAAAAATATTTATTACGAAACTATGCACATATACACATTCCAAATCCTCTTAAATACATTAAAATTAGACAAAATGCTCAAGTCAAACCCTTCAAACAATAGACTAACCGCTAAGCAAAATATTATTTTGCAAAAGATAAGACACAACTGCTCAATGTTCTCAATTTATTATTTTAAATCCTTCTTCATGTAAATCTCATTCTAAATTGGTGTTTTTTAGTATAATGCACTTGAATTTGATCTAGTACTACATCAAATGAGAACTTTTTATTTACAATCTTTTTCCAAAACATTATTGATCAGCTTATGAACACTGTGGATCTATATTTTCATTAAATGTTTATACAATTATATCAGAAACTATTATTCACTTATAAAAATAAAAACAGGAGCCACAGTGCTTTATTTTTTATAATCATTTTCACCTTATTAGATGATTCTGCAAATCCTTTATTGTCTTTTCAACAATAATAGATTTCATGAGCTCCACATGCCAGGAATTAGCTATGGTGTTGACAGATTGTAAGCAGGCCTTTGTGGAGTAGGCAGCAATTCTCTGCCTCTCCAATTATTTGTTACTATTACATATAATAATAGGAATTCCAAAGAACCAGAATTCTAATGTGAGCCACAGAGAAGAAAACATTTGATTGAGCTACATGGACAATGACAAATACCACATTTTGGTAGTGAATTTTAATTACTAGTCTAATGTCCTACTTAACTGAAAAGTCACTTTGGCTATTGTTTGATATGTCTTTCAAATAATGTAATTGCATTGGCTAATTCTGTGTACCAGACACTATGTGGAGGCTAACATACTAAGCAAGATACTAAACATTCTGCCTCCTAAATATCTTTAGTTATAAATGCATCACATATTTCCCCTGATATATTCCATATAGATATATAGATAGAGACAGATATAGATATAGATATAGATATAGATATAGATATAGATATAGACATAGATATAGATATAGATTCCTCAACTAGCACAAAGCCATCCCCAAGTCAGCACTGAATACATAGTACATCTTACCTGTACACTTGTCTGTCTCTAAAACTACACTTGGTGCTCTTCATGGGTAAGTACAGTACTTAGCATAAAATTCAGTGTCCAGAATAAAAATAATCTAAAATAACATAAAGCTTAAGCATAACTTTATTTTGTTTTGTGAAAACAATCACTATTTGTCATCAGTTAAACCTCTGTCTATAGCCTCAGAACCACAATGCACTAAGGGTGGCAGTGACAATTTCTTGACTTTATAAATTGGAAACACATGATTGAAAGTTAGCTATTGGGTTTAGAATATAACACAAAAGCCTGGTAATCATTCTCCCTTCATTTCATATATGGACAAACTGAAGAGCAAAAGATGAATTGACAAATAAAATGACAATTTATCAAGAAAAGTTGACAAATAAAATGCTTCAGCACTGCTATTTATCTTGATTCTTGTGTTTCTTGTTCTTAATTGGGGGCTGTTGTTTTAAAGGGTAAGCTTTCACCTCTATATGAAATTACATGTCTACAACTCAACTTCCATTTGTCATGATTAGAAAATAAATGTTATCTTCTTTTAAATTTCTGTGTGATTTTATCTTTGTATTTATAGATGCAGTTTACTTGAGAAATTTTTTAAATTATCATTTCCATTAGTTGATTTTCAGATAACTATAGGCAACATAGTATTTAACCAAAGACCCTGCTTCTTTTGCTGACTGAGGTTTATAGGCATGTGACCTTACAAAAGCCATTTAAACTCTGACCATAGGTTTTGGCAGAGCTTGTGTAAAGACCTTTCATCTGCTCCGCTTAATATATACGACTGGTTTGAGGATCAAATGAGATAATTCCTATGAAAACATCTTTGTAAATTTATAAAATCTTCTGCCCACATAAGGTAAAATAACACAAAATAAATCCCCCATAAATATATTTTTAATTAGTAATTTTTTTTGAGATGGAGGAACGGAATGGGAGAGAGAGAGAGAGAGAGAGAGAGAGAGAAGAAGAAGAAGAAGAAGAAGAAGAAGAAGAAGAAGAAGAAGAAGAAGAAGAAGACACATTGATCACTTGCCTCCAGTATGCGCCCATACATGGAATCAAACTGCAACCTAGGTGTGTGCCCCAATCAGGAATCAAACCCATGACCTTACGGTGCACACAAACCCCCTTATAAATACAATGCACAGTTTTTTTATATTATATGTTTGTGTAACTAGTTTGGGTACATATTAAATTTATGACCAGGAGTAAGATTTTCATGTAATAGTTGTGTACTTGTTGGTCCTTGTAATTAAAGTTTCCCCAAAGGCCTTGAAATAAGGCTCTGCAGATTAATAACCTAGTTTGCTCTTCATGTTGAGGCCATGTCCCTGTATTGTGACCCATCCAAATTGCCTTGCCTTGCTTCAATACACTGAATGTTATCAAGGAAATGACATAGTTTATTGTCCTAGCTTTCCTATGATATTCTCTTCCTGAAGGTTTATAATTTCCACGTTTTTATCAAAATATTGGGGAAACTTACACTCTTCAATACTTGAGTTGATTTCACATTTGTTTTTGTTTTTTTTCTACTAAGTTAAAAAAGAGTTTTTAAAAAGATAGATATATAATAAAATTTTACCTGGGGGATATAATTTGTCAGGTTTCTCATTTCTATTTATGTTAAACAGACACAATTGATTTGGTCTATAAATTTCAGTATAAAATCAAGAATAAGATTGTAAATAATTTAGCAATGTAATTTAAAAATAGTTTTCTGATAATTTCCTTTAACTAAATTTATTATAATAAATAAGCCAAATAACTTGCACAGTAGATTAGACACTTAAAATTTTATTTTATGACAATAATGAAGGATATTAGAAATTTATTATAATATTATATTTTCCTTCAGATTAAAAAAAGCTGATATTTAATATAATTGCAATTCTTGCAGTACTTAACATAATTTACTTATTTTTCAAAATATATTCAAACTATGTGGAATTCACTGGCAGCAACTTTAAAATGGAGCTGTTTTTACTGATTGCATTTTCAAGGTATTTTTATGTATTATTATAAAATATGTAATAATTAAAATGATGAATAATGGAAAACCAATATTATAAAACTGTCCAGGATAGATCTAGTAACAAAATCTGCATCAATTGAGAATTAACTCTGAAAGGCCAAACTAAACTATGAATTATGATATTGCTCAAGTCCTGAGTCAAGAATAAGATTGTAAATAATTTAGTGATGTAATTTAAAAATAATTTTCTGGTAATTTCCTTAAACTAAATATATTATAATAAATAAGCCAAATACCTTGCACAGTAGATTAAGATACTTAAAATTTTATTTTATGACAATGATGAAGGATATTAGAAACTTATTATAATATTATATTTTCTTCAGATTTAAAAAGCTGATATTTAATAATATCAGTATAAATTTTTCTGGCTACCTTTAATCTGAAGCACATAAAGAAATTTTTTTGGAATGTGGAGTCTCAGGATCCCTGCTTTCTCAGATCTGACAGAGATTTGGAATATGAGGATCTCTCGCTCTTTCTTTCACTCTCATTTCTTTTTTATCCTCTCTCTCCCTATCCCCAATGATTATAATGTGCAACCTCATTTGGTAACTACTCATCTAGACACCAGATAAAATATTAAGCTTTAGAACAGTATAATTACTTTAATGATGTAACTGATATGTAACTTTCAATTTAGTTGTTATTTTGTATAATGCTGGGTTACCACTCATGCCTCAGAAACAATGAGGGATGAGATAAACCCAAAGTAAATATATTCATCCAAGCAAGGTTACATTCAAAGGTCTCTCATTAAGCTTGTTGAAATTTAGTGTCCACTGAATAACATAAAATACCCTCAATGAAGTGTAAATTTAATCTAAAAGATCTAATTTTGTGGGTTTTTTTTTCCAGCAATATTGATAGTGACTAAAACATCCTATATCAGTGGTTGGCAAACTCATTAGTCAACAGAGCCAAATATCAACAGTACAACGATTGAAATTTCTTTTGAGAGCCAATTTTTTTAAACTTAAACTATATAGGTAGATACATTCAACTTTAAATTCAATTTTAAATTCATGGTTTTCGTCTTCCGTTTTTCTTTGCTTCTTCTTTGTAGCCATTTCAAACAGGGCACCTAAAAAAATGTTTCATTTTATAATAATACAGCCACCAACACAAAAGAATTACAATTCTTAAACTGATGACAAAAATACCTGTAGGATTTGCAGCTGGTTGGAAAAATACAGGTAACTTTATGCTTCGAGTAGGTACTTTTGTCACCTGCGCGATTTGCGGACACGACTAGCACTAACCACTGCAGGAGACTGCTGACTGACCGGCTCATTCAATGAGTGCATGAATCACGCACGCCTCCCCTGCGTTGCATATCCTGCGGCTCGCCTGCACCACATCTCCCGTCGCCCGACTGACGGACACCCCCCACTTCTTCTAACGCCACTTCTTCAAAATAGACTCGCCCAGGCCAAAAACTGACTTCTGCGCATGGGCCAGGAAGTTTCAATCACACTGTATGTGCGCACCTGCACGTGGTATTTTGTGGAAGAGCCACACTCAAGGGGCCAAAGAGCTGCAAGTGGCTCTCGAGCCACGGTTTGACGACCACTGTCCTATATAATAATCCTATATAATAAAAGGGTAATATGCAAATTGACCCTAACAGCAGAACGACTGGGAATGACTGGTCACTATGACACACACTGACCACCAGGGGGCAGACGCTCAATGTAGCAGCTGCCCCCTGGTGGTGAGTGCACTCCCACAGGGGGAGCTCTGCTCAGCCACAAGCCAGGCTGACTGCTGCCAGTACAGCGGTGGTGGTGGGAGCCTCTCTTGCCTCCTCCGCAGCACTAAGGATGTCCAACTGCAGCTTAGGTCTGCTCCCCGCTGGCAAGTGGACATCCCGTGAGGGCTCCCAGGCTGCCAGAGGGATATCTGACTGCCAGCTTAGGCCTGTTCCCCCAGGGAGAGGGCCTAAGCCAGCAGGTGGACATCCCCCGAGGGGTCCCAGACTGCGAGAGGGCATAGGCCGGGCTGAGGGACACCCCCCTCCCCAAGTGCACAAATTTTTGTGCACCAGGCCTCTAGTGATATTATATTTCCCTTTCTTTAAAAGCCAACAGCAAAAAAAAAAAAAAAAAAAGAAGAAAAAGTAACTAAATACACCTATCAAATGAGTAAAGGAAGATAATATTTGAGATTCTCAGAAGTTTCCTGATTTTACTGGTATAAAAAATATGACAATATTAACTGTTGACACACCCAAATTAAATTTAACAGTTTATACTAACATTGTCCATCAGAAAAAAATGGGTTAAGTTTACATGGAAGTGTGCACTAATATATTCAGGAGCATTTTTAGTTACAGTGAAATAGCAATAGTATTTTGAACATGATATTTAATTAAAGATTTGAACATTATTTTTAATGTGATATCTAATTAAATCAAACTTTCTTAATTTATATTACAAATTCTTCAGGCACTTTAGACTTCTCCAATAGCTATTTAGCTTTTTGTTTGTTTGTTTGTTTGTTTACTGACATAGAGTATTTTGAAGGTATCATTAAAAACAATTACAACAAAAATAAAAGGAAAAATCTCACCATCAAAAACAATTCTTGCCCAAGGAGATATAACAATATATTGTTATGAGAAATGTCAGAGAGTTTACTACCAATATTTTCTTCTAGGAATTTTATTGTTTCAAGTCAAACTTCTCACTCTTTAATCCTTTTTGAGTTTAATTTTTTAATATTGTATAAGAAAGTGGTCTAGTTTGTTTTTTTGGCATGTATCAGTCCAATTTCCCCAACACCATTTATTGACTAGACTGTATTTACATGAATGTATGTTCTTGCCTTCTTTGTCATATAATAATTGACCATATAGATGTGGGTTAATTTCTGGGTTCTCTAATCTGGTAGATTGATCTATGTGTTTGTTTTTATGCCAGTACCATGATGTTTTGTTTACTATATACTTACAGTATAGTTTGAGAAAAGGAAACTTTTGGTGGCAATGCAAATTGGTGTAGCCATTATGGAAAACAGTATGGAGGTTCCTTAAAAAATTAAAAATGGAATCACCTTATGAGTCAGCAATCCCATTTCTGGGTATAATCCCAAAGAAACCCAAACACTATTTTGGATAGATATATGCACCCCTATCTTAGAGCTGGAGTTATACATTGTTTCGATTACAGAACGCAAACAAACCAGCGGAAGCCTCAGAGCTACAGCCAGAGCTAAAGCTGGCCCAGAATAAAAAAAAAAAAAAGAAAAAAAGGAGCGGTTGGGAGCTTCAGTCAACAACCCCCAGCCTGAAAGCAGCCCTCAGCCCCTCACCCAGACTGGCCAGGCACCCCAGTGGGGACCCCCACCCTGAAGGGTATGTGACCGGCTGCAAACAGCCATCATCCCCTCATCCAGGCTGGCCAGGCACCCCAGTGGGTACCCCCACCCTGATCCAGGACACCCTTCAGGGCAAACCAGCCGGGCCCCAGGCATCTATCCTATATAGTAAAAGGGTAATATGCCTCCCAGCACCGGGATCAGCGGAGCCGCGAGGCCTCCTGGCACCGGATCAGTGTGACGGGGGCAGCGCCCAAACCCCCTGATCGCCCTGCGACTGTGTGTGTGACAGGGTGTGGCGTCCCAACCCCCTGATCGGCCCTGCTCTGTGTGTGACAGGGGGCGGCGCCCCAACCCCCCCCCCCCACAGGCCCTGCTCTGTGTGTGACAGAGTAGAGCCATAACCTCCCCATCGGCCCTGCCCTGAGTGTGACAGTGGTGGCGCCCCAACCCTCTGATCGGCCCTGCTCTGTGTGTGACAGGGGGCAGTGCCCTAACTCCCCTATCGGCCCTACTCTGTGGGTGACAGGGGGGAGCTCCCCAACCCCCTGATGGGTCCTGCTCTGTGCGTGACAGGGGGGAGCTCCTCAACCCCCTGATCAGCCCTGCTCTGTGCATGACAGGGGGGAGCTCCCCAACCCCCTGATGGGCCTGCTCTGTGCATGACAAGGGGCAGGGCCCAACCCCCTGATGGGCCCTGCTCTGTGTGTGACAGGGGGCAGCGCCCCAACCCCCTGATGGGCCCTGCTCTGTGCGTGACAGGGGGCAGCACCCCAACCCCCTGATGGGCCCTGCTCTGTGCGTGACAGGGGGTGGCGCCGCAACCTCCCCATCGACCCTGTCTTGAGTGTGACAGGGGGCGGTGTCCCAACCCCCCAATCGGCCCTTCCTTGAGCGTGACTGAGGGTGGCATCACAACTTCCCAATCAGCCCTGCTCTGAGCCTGACCAGGGGCTGCACCTAGGGATTGGGCCTGCCCTCTGCCACCCAGGAGCAGGCCTAAGCCAGCAGGTCGTTATCTCCTGAGGGGTCCCAGACTGCGAGAGGGCACAGGCTGGGCTGAGGGACCCCCCCCTCCCTCCCCGAGTGCACAAATTTTTGTGCACCGGGCCTCTAGTATAAAATAATATTGAATTTCAACTGTAATTTAAAAATAACATTAAAATTATAACTACTATCAAAAAATTCTTAACACTATCCACATTGCATAATAGAATAAATATACTTATCTGTGGCCTTTGTTGTAAGACTCAGCTAATCACAGATAAACCTCACTTAAACAAACCTGTTACTATATTGATAGTTTATACTTATTTTCACCATCAAACTAATTATGAATTCAGACTTGCAGTGTACTATAGCATTGCTCCTCAGGCCATTAGTGATTTTAATTATATGAAAGTCTTCCAGAGTCCAAGGGCTAATTAATTTTTAACCCAACTATAAATTAAAGAAAGTTGCTCATTAATGATTAATATTCCCATATTTTATCATTATATAGACACTCATGTATATTATGCATTTTGTTTCTAAGTAAATAAGAAATGAATCAGAAATGTTATCTACTATTCTGGCAAGTTTTTTTTTCTTTTCTTTTCTGATAATTTTGTCTTTTTCGGTTCATTGAACATCCCTCAACATTCAAAATCAAATAAAATAAACTGTGGGTTTATTTCTAGGACTGCATTGTGACTCTAACAAAACAGGAGTGTTGTCCCTCTCATTTTGTTTATCTGATTTGAAAACCTTGAATTATAATATAAACCCCCGCCATATACAGACTTTCAAAGTAGATTTTAAGTTAAGTTCTCGCTGTATTCTCCTAGAAAATTTATTGATAAAAGTAAAGTAAGCAAGAAAAGCTCCACCGCATAAAAGTAGTGCTTTCTTTTTCCAACATTAGGTACAACACTAGTACTCATAACATTTAACACTTCAACTGCTTTTAAGTGTAGTGTTCAGTGGTACTAAATACATGCATATCGTTGTGCTACTGTTACCATCACCCATCTTCAAAACTTTTATTCAACTTATGAAATTGAAACTCTATGCCCATTAAAAAACTTACTTCCCATTCACTCTTTCTCTCCAGCTCTTGAACCCACCATTATGCTTTCTGCCCCTATCGTTTTGACTGGTCTATGTAACTTATATAAGTGGAGTCATACAGTATCTTTTAGTGACTGGCTTTTTCCACTTAGCATAATGTCTTTACATTACATCCATGTTGTAATATGTCAAAATTTCCAAACATGCCAAGCTTGACCCCACCTCAGCACCTTTGCACATGCTATGCTTCTATCTAAGATACCTTTCCTAAGATTCTATCTAAGATTGGATAGCGCTTTCTAACATCTGAGTTTTAAGTGTGATTTTCTCAGAAAGACCTCTTGCTTACTCACACTCTACCCATTACCTTGTTTCATTATCTTCATGGCATTTCTTATTTTAAATTAAGTGTATATTTATGTGCGTTGTAACTTACACCTCCCTTGTTAGAAATTAAAATCAATAGAAGGGAGCTTATCTTCTTTTGTTTCCAAATGTATTTCAGCATTCTAGAACTAAGTATGAGATATAGAAGTTGTTAAAGAATAAAATCTATTCAATGAAGTAAAGGCTGCTAACCTCAAGCTATGTTTTTAGAATAGAAGAAATACAGCAAAAAATAAAAATAAAAAAGGAAAAGAGAAAGAAGGTAAGTTTGATAAACTCAACAAAAAATAATTATTTAATCAATTCTTGGTCTAGTAGTTGTTAGTACTAACTTGTAATAAAACATCATTCACCAGCTCATATAATGGTATTAAAGCAGTGATTTTCAACCAGTGTGTGGAGAGAATTTTATAAACATGACATACCTGACTACTTAGGGGCACTGACCTTTTTCCCTTAAGTTGTCAAATAAAAAAAAAATGATAACTGCCTATACAATAGCCATCTGATGTGAATCAAAATTATACCTATTTTTTGTCAGATAGGCAAAAAATATATTTTTGGTGTGCATAAGTAGTTGATATGTCCCATGAGATGAAAAAGTTTGAAAACTCATGTATTAAAGAGATCTTTTATCCCATTTTCCTACAATCTTAGTGAATACATTTAACCCTTTGTGGTCCAATGTTATTTTTGAAATTCAAACAGTCTGGTCCAAATTAATTGACGGGATTGAATGTTGAACTTTTTAATGTTCTTATTGCTCGATGTTGGACCTGCTCCTAGCACCTGGTCTGTCCAGTCAGCCTTGAGGTTGGACTGAAAAGGGTTAATGGACTCATTCATCCTGATTTGTCTAGAGAATAAAGTTATTATAATTTTGTGAGGCTATGTAAACACATGCAAATGAAATTGAGATTTGAAATTAACGTGCAAATAACTGGTCTCAGTCATTTGAATATATCTGATGAAATGTGATGGAATGAGGAGTTACAGACAAATCAGAATTTCAGATCTGGAAAATATCTTTAAGCTTCATGTAGTAGATTATCTTTTCTTCTCTGTTGCTACTGAAATAATATTTAAAATCCTGTTAAGATTTAGTTAAAGATTTAAATCCCTAGAAACATTGCTCTGTAGCCTTCCTTAGGGTGGTTGAGAGTGTTATAATTTCCCTTAAATTATTAAAATGACATAAGCTAAACGAAAGATACCAAGACAAAATCTATCACTCAGTTTTTATAATTTTGATACAACTCCCCAAAATGATTGTATTTGGGGCACCCCACCACATTTTTAAATCACCATGATTTAGGGCACTAAAAATTTGTAAACAGCCACCTGATTTATTTAGATTTAGAATTTTTTAAATATAAGGCAATAGCTACATGATTGAATTGCTATTTTTCCTTTAATTATTAACAAACACAGGGTATACAACAATATATTACCCTTTTCTAATATTTAAATATTAAATTAGAACTCTAAGTGCCTGATAACTATTAATATGTAAACTGCAAGAGAATAAAATATACTGCCCTGTTCCTGTACTCTTTAATAATTATTTGGAAAACTTGAGTGTTATAAACTGATTTTGTAAGTTGAACACATAGGCCATACATTCCTTTGAAGTCTTTTTCTCTCATACACAGCCACATTTTCAAGATTCACGTGCTGTTTTCTGCATCATACTTCTAAGATTCTCAGGTCTGCCTTTCACCCTCCCAGAATTTAGACGCTTTTCTTCCTATTGTAAGTTAAAGAGAAGTCAATTGCCAACTTGAGGACCACACCTTGGCTGAGAGTAGCCTTAGAAAATAAAGTGCCATCTTATGTCTCCTTAATGAATTGGTATTTTTCACAAAACTAATGCAGGATACCTAACTTGGGACATAACAGGTTTCACAATTCTCACAACTGTTCTTTCTCTCAATTTTACCTCAAGTACTTGATCCCATCTTAGATCTTAACATGAACAGGATGATGAAGCAACAAGAAGGTCTTTGAGGAAAACCATACAGTAACTGAAAGCTGAGTTGAGACATGTACAATAGGAAGCCTGAGGCACGTTAAGTGATCCACTCCATGAATTTCTCCTCCTGTGTTGTTTTTTCCCCAGTTTAAAGGGAATTATTGTACTCCACCATGTACGCGAGGTTTAAATTGCTTGATACATTCAATTATGTTAACAGTAACTGCATGGAACTTTTAATAGAGTGGAAGATTAAACATTCACACCTTTTAGATACTCCTTGGGACTACTCTAATTGTGGAGAAAAATAAAATGGATTTTACAAGAACACAGAGGTCTCAGAACTTGTAGAAAAGGAGAGAGAGTGGTGTGATTATAGAGAAATGATACTTTAACACAAATCAATGATCATTAACCAAAAGAAAACATCCCTCACAAATTCTCCCATGAAGATCCAGTGCGTGTCCTATGGTGTCAGTTCCTAATTGTTTTGAAAACATCTGGAGCTCCAGAGAATTCAAAATATTTTAAAAATTTAAACAGTATCATTTATTATAGCAAATGGGAAATTTGGCAAATTAATCCATGGTTATTAACATTAATATAATTTAGTATTTTGACTGAAATACATATTTCCATGAAATTTTGGTAGAACGGGTTTAAAATATTTTCATATATCTGTAGACACTTATGGCTGAGAGATCATTAGAAATCATCTGGATGCTTGTGTTACAGATGATAGATCAGGAAATGATGTTTACACTTTTGTTAATACGAGGATGACAGAAATTGGGTCATTAGCTCTTAAGCATATGTTTTTAATGTTTTTCTCATTATTGAAGCTATTGGGGGAAAATATACATCAAAAGTCTTTAGAATCATTAGATATCAACTTCAGGATGCTCTAAAAATTAAGAACAACTAGCAAATTTATTATCTGAATTAAAAATTTTCAGATGGGACTTGATCCAAATATCAATGTTTACTAACCCATGACCTATATAGTTCTTCTGCTGTGGGTTCTGGCACTATTGCATACATGTAATTTCATTCCAATGCAGTTGCACTTGCAGTGTGTCCTCATTTTGAAATGTCAGTTGAAACTTTTCTTAAACCTATGCTAGCATCAAATTTACACTCACAGCCATCTGAAATTTGAGAAAAATATTCCAAGATGGAAGCAACAATTTTAAAATTTTGCTGATTGCAACACAAATTTTGTGACCTGACCTAATATTTCACTTTCATGTCTCTGAAAATAATTCTTTTCTTTGTCCCATTTTTTTAGTGGGGGCAGGAATGCAGTACCATACCCAACTCTGCATATCAAAAAAGTCCTCATATAAATTTTATTTTACATATAGTTCCCCCTTAGTGACAATTCGGTGTATTTCCCAATGCAAACTTTAACTGCATCTTGAAGCAAAATTCATTTTTTTAAAATAAATGAAATTTCCTTATGTTGCTGAGCCATAGGAATCATGTTTAGTATTGGTTATTTAATATTTGCTGATTAAATATAAGATTTAGAAATGTTCAGGATAGGAGAGAGAAGCCAGTAGCAGCGGTTCTCAACCTGTGGGCCGCGACCCCTGAAAATACATCCTGCATATCAGATATTTACATTACAATTTATAACAGTAGAAAAATTACAGTTATGAAGTAGCAATGAAAATAATTTTATGGTTGGAGGTCACCACAACATGAGGAACTGTATTAAAGGGTCGCGGCATTAGGAAGGTTGAGAACCACTGTAAGAGCTACATTTACCACAGAAACCCTTGCATTAGAGTAACCAGATTTCTAACACACATCTGTTGCAAACAGAAAAATAAGGAAATTCAAAAAGAACGATGTAAAAAAAATGAAAGGATGTTGAGAAAAAATAATAGTATCGATGTATTTTCTTTTCTCATTATTTTCAGTGAATACTTAGGCAATCCTATCATTTACACTGAAAAAGTATCACCTCATGTAAAGCCAATTTCTTTACTTTAGTAGGGACATACTTTTGAAGAATTTATTTCCTGTATTGACCAATTATGTTGGGCTGAATTTGCCTTTAAGAAATTAGAGATGCTCAGACACATAAATTCTGCCTCAAATACTACAGCCTTTTTAGGTTTGAGCAAATTATATTAAAACTAGAGGCCCAGTGCACAAAATCGTGCACCAGTGGGGTCCCTTGGCCTCACCTGCGGGATCGGGCTAAAACCAGCTCTGCAACATCCCCCGAGGGGTCCCGGATTGCGAGAAGGCGCAGGTCAGGCCAAGGGACCCCACTGGTGCACAATCAGGGCCGGGGAGGGACGCAGGAGGTTGGTCAGCCAGGGAGGAACTACGGGAGAGCTCCAGGGCATGTCTGGCCCATTTCGCTCAGTCCTGATCGGCCGGACCCCAGCAGCAAGCTAACCTACCATTCAGAGCATCTGCCCCCCTGGTGGTCAGTGCACTTCATAGTGACTGGTTGACCAGTTGACTGTCTGTCCCCTGGTGGTCAGTGCACATCATAGTGAGCGGTTTAGCAGCCTTAGCATAGTATGCTTTTATTGGTTGAATGGACAACTGGACACTGGGCACTTAGCATATTAGACTTTTATTATATAGGATAGTCAAAATCTCATAACTGTCTATAAGCTTATCAGGTCTTTTTTCAAGTAATGACAAATACAGTGATAATAATAATGGCAGTTATTCATGTATATACACACATACAGATGGGAATATAGGTCACACATTTGGATGTCTCTGCTACTGTAATATCTAACATGTGCACAATTATCATATGTTCTGT
This sequence comes from Myotis lucifugus, assembly GCF_000147115.1. NCBI lineage: Eukaryota > Metazoa > Chordata > Mammalia > Chiroptera > Vespertilionidae > Myotis > Myotis lucifugus. Next base: position 59,665,787 of record NW_005871048.1, on the reverse strand, counting down.
ATTTTGCATTTATTTGTGAGTGCTTTTACTTTTATTCTTTAATAATTAAGCATAGCTCTTATGCACAGGATAGGTTAAAATTGACTGTTGACCCACTAATAACTATCTCTTGAAATAATGTCTTGTGCATAGATTTGAAAATAATTGCTTTGGGCTTTGGGGGAAAAAATAGCTAAATAAAATGTCTAAATACTCCTTGAAAAAAGTTAGTCAAATAATGAAGTAACATTCCAAATTAACAGTTATAAAATAACATATTTGCATTTAGATGACAGAAGAGACCTGCAGAATAAGAACCAATAAAGATGCATATTCTTATTTCACTTTGGATAATAAATGGTGATTATATTTGTGCTTTAAAAATTAGGTAGGAATAAGAATGACCCTACAATCAGAATAGGCAATGCACACCACTACATGAGAATGGTTTAATGGGTTTTAATGCAATGCGTTTGCATCTATAAGGTTGTTAATTTCTTATTATTTTTAGGTGCAATTTCTGCAGTGAAATAGTCTGAAGGCTATGGTTGCCTCAACATTGAAATAGTAGAGCTATACTAGTACATGTTTTATATGTAACAATCGTTGTCTGTACTTATTTTCATTATTAGTAAAGCAATATGTTGACTTTAAATTTCACCTACTCATACAGAATATCCTGAACTTGTGTAGACTGGTATCTCTTGGGATGGAAAATCAAAGGACAGAAAATGGGCTGGTGAACTAAATCATCATGATAGCCTGTATAGTATGCATACCACTGTTTTTTCTTTTCTTTAGGCATCTTGATCATGACTAGAATTTTGTGGGTCAAGCCAAGAAAGATCACAAATGACAAATTTCCCATTAATTTCTTGGGTCCTTGGACCTCATTGAATGAAAATGACATTAAACCCTGGAGAGTGCTATACCTCTGTAATAACAGTCTGGCCATGAGATAGGGCCTTAACATTTAGGTCTGAATAGAAATTTAAAACTAAAAGAACATTATAATGCAACTTTCAATATTTTCATCTTCCCATGAAGAGAAGGCTAAGAAGTTTGCACAAAATTCAAGGTGGGGCAGCAGAACCCTGTCCTATATCTGTATCTGAAGTCTGTGATTTTCTAATGTAAAATTTCCCTTTGTTGATGACAATTCGGGTGAGATCATAATAGAAAAATCTACTATTAATTTTATATTAAAACTAGGGGCCCGGTCCACGAAGATTCGTGCACTGGAGGGGTGGGTGGGGGGTGGAGGGGGGTCCCCCAGCCTGACCTGCACCCTCTCCAATCTGGGAGCCCTCAGGGGAGCCCTCTCCAATCCGTGAGTTTCTGTCTTTGCAATCATATGAGCAAATTGTCTGAGACCCCAACCCAGTTTGGTTTGTTGCTCACAGAATAATAGAGGCTTTTTTTTTTCTTTGCTCCATTGGTGGATATTTCTTGGAAGTTTTAGGATATCTTCCCTTTAATTTTTCCTAGACACTCTGATTTTACTTATGTCTCTTACCTTTGCTTTCCCTCCATCCCCAACCGCAACAGTAACTTGCTCCAGGCTCACTTTGCTAGTGTCTAGGACAGTGGTTGGCAAACCGCGGCTTGCGAGCCACATGCGGCTCTTTGGCCCCTGGTGCTATTGAAACTTTGTGGCCCATGCGCAGAAGTCAGTTTTTGGCCTGGGCGAGTCTATATTGAAGAAGTGGTGTTAAAGAAGTGGGGGGTGTCGGTCAGTCGGGCGACGGGAGACGCCAGCGCAGGTGGGCTGCGGGATACGCAGTGCGGGGGAGGTATATTGTTTTGAGGTACATTCACTGAGGTTGACCCCTTCCAACTCTCCCATCCACACTCATCTATCTGAAACAAGTATACAAGACAAGTGTGGATGGGAGAGTTGGAAAGGGTCGACCTCAGCGAACGTACGTCAATCAGATTGAGGACGTTTTTAGCAAAGACCAGTTTAGGAATACCCTAATTAAGTTAATAACAATGTACCTACCTATATAGTTTAAGTTTAAAAAATTTGGCTCTCAAAAGAAATCTAATTAAGTTAATAACAATGTACCTACCTATATAGTTTAAGTTTAAAAAATTTGGCTCTCAAAAGAAATTTTAATCGTTGTACTGCTGGTATTTGGCTCTGTTGACTAATGAGTTTGCCAACCACTGGTCTAGGAGTTCCATCTGCCACCAGAACTATGATTCCCAGCATTCCTGGTGCCCCCTGGGCTCTGGGCTTCTGCTTCCAGTCCTGGGGCTGCCACCAAAACTACTATTCCCAGAATTCCTGGTGCTCCCCACGCTCTGGGTTTTCCCCAACTGAGGGAGCCACGTCCCCCCAAGCCTCCAGCTCTCCTGCTCTGCTCTCTGTCTGGTGACCAAGGGAGCCATGTCTCCCCAAGGAAGTGACCAAGGGAGTGACTGAGGGAGCCATGTACCCCCAAGCTGCCAGCTCTCCCACTCTGCTCTGTATATGCAAATTACCCACTATCTTTGTCAGGTTAATTTGCATATTCACTCCTCATTGGCTGGTGGGTGTGGCTTGTGGGCATGGCTTGAGTGTAGCAGAGGGATGGTTAATTTGCATGTTTCTCTTTTATTATATAGGATTTTAACCTTTTCTATAATGTGTCATTAAAATTACATTAGTAGGCAAAAAAATAAGTTAATATCTTTAAATAGATATCCCCCCCCCGCCCAAAATGAACAGGACCAAGTTATAAAAGCAAGTACAATGACTAAGTACTGTGATTAATTAAAGATAAGTAATACATATGAACACGAGTTTCAGGCTTCCTCAACTACATGAGTATTTGCTTTCCCAATGTATTTAACGAATCTCTCAAATTTGCATTGACGTTCTCTACATACCTTCTGAAAGAGGTAAATGTTTTAAGAAAATATTTTAAAACTAGAGGTCCCATGCACAAAATTCGTGGAAGAGTAGGCCTTCCTTCCCCCGGCTACTGGCACCGGCTTCCCTCCGGCACCTGGGACCTGGGTTTCCTTTGCAGAGGGAGGCCCCGCCCACCCATTGCAGCCCACTGGTTGGTAGCCTTGGCCTCTCTCTTTGAGGTGATCATGGAGCCCCCGGATTGATCTCCCTGCTGGCCAGTGGCCTGGGCCTCCCTTTGTGGGGCAACCATGGGGCAATTGCTGGGCCTCAACCAATCACATCGCACCACACTTGGCTGGCCTGGTGCCAGTGGCTGTCATAGTGTGGTCCCAGATAGTGATCCGGATGTAGTTCCGCCGTTTGGCTGTTTGGTCAATTTGCATATTACACTTTTATTATATAGGATATTTACATATCGAAAGTTTAGAATGAAAATACTGAGGCTTTACCAACTTTTCCTTATCAACTTATTTTATGAGAATTGACAAATTTTTATTTTCTGGATAGTATAAGTAGATTATAAAAATAACAAAAAATATGGATTAGCAGTCTTTCAGCATATTCTCATCCTCAATTAAAAAAAATGCTACACATCTTTGTAAATCATTTGTACTGGTTAGCAAAGAATGTCAAATACATGATAATTCAATTGGTTTGAATTATCATGGGTCTTTACTACTAAGAATAATGGAACCATATTCCTGTGCCTTTGACATTGAGGTTGATGTCAAAACTCTCTTGCATCACCTAGTCCAGTAAAATAATATTAGATGATCTTATAAAAGATATAATGTAGTCAACTGCTATGGCTCAGGTTGCATCCCTGAAACCTGAAATATATAAACTTGGACTTCAAAATCTCTATAAAACAGAAGCAGAAGTCTCCTTTACAAAGCAATTCTTGAGTTTAAGGTTTGTTTTACACTTATATAAACCTTGGCATGTTGCATTTGTCAGAAAACTTCATAACCTAATAGTAACCTTTTGCTATCATTTATGTGGTACAATCCTGACAAATTGTTGTGCTGTTCGGCAGAACAAGATTGATGACATAGCAAACTGCCAATGCAGAGTTTAGGAGAATACACCCCATCAATGAACTTGGGGTCAATCTAAATCAGTTCCCTGGGCTGGAATGGCAGTAGTCCCTCAAGGATTTTGATTTATAGGCTGTGAAATACCAAAGACAAAACAAACATGAAAGAGTGTGTCGGGAAAAAAATAACAAAAAACTTTTCTTCCAAATTTAGTTTATGTGATTACTGGTTGGTGAGAAGGGTGGGTTGTTTTTAAAAATTTGGAAGAAAAAATTAGACTATGGCAGCTTTTTCAATGTACAAAAATAAATTTTTGTTTTCAAAAGCTCTTATGAAATGGGAATGCATTTGATTTGGGTCATTTAATTAATAATGTTACATTTTATCATGATACTCCAAGTGTAGAATTTCATTTAAAGAAGATAAATGAATATAGTAGTTTCTAATGTTATTTTTCTCAATTTTAAGGCTACTTGTTTTTATGCATTTTTTTCATAAACCTATGCTGTGAAATAATATAAAAAAAGTCAATTTCAGCAGTTCTTCAATTTTTTGATCCTTTGATTTAAAAAATTTCCCCTATTTTGAGTTGAATTCTTTCTATAAAATAAAGTTATATTTGTGGAGAGGAAGAGATAAATAGGAAGAGGGTTTGTATAGCAGTGAAAATATTTTGTAAGATACTATAATGGTGACAATATCATTTGCCCAAATTTGTCCAAATCCATAGGATGTGCATCACCAAGGCAGACCTGCAATGTAACTCTGGATTTGGGGTAATAATAATAAGTCAATAATATAGGTTCATCAATTTTAGAAAACGTACCACTCCGGAGGGGGCAATCTATGCATGTTGGGGCAATCTATTGCTAGTGGGGCAATCTATGCATGTTGGGGAAAGCAGTGTATGAAAATCTCTGTACCTTCTGCTCAATTTTGCTGTGAACCTAAACCAAAACTGGCTCTTGAAAAAAACTCTATATAGATACAGAGAACAAACTGATAATTTCCAGATGAGAGCGGAGTTATGGGGAGGGTAAAAGGTGAAAGAGATAAAGCAAAACAAAATGCCAGTTATTAAAATAGTCATGAGCTTGGGAAGTACAGCATAGGGAATATAGTCAATAATATTGTAATAACTATGTATGTATGCTAGACTTATGAGAGTGATCATTTCATAAAGTAAATAAATGTCTAATCACTATGTTGTATACATGAAAATAATATTGTATGTAAATCATAATTGAAAAATACATTTAAAAAACTACTTTAGAAAGATATAGTATTGAATCTAAACCCCATATCTCATAATGTGATGTTATTTTGAAATAGGGTTTTTACAGAGGTAATTCAGTTAAAATGAGGTCATGAGGGATAGTCCTAGTACAATATGGTTAATGTCTTTATAAAATAAAATGAAATGATAAATGAATTCAAAGAAAGATTCATACTGAGGAAAGACAATGTACAGACACAGAGAAATGAAATGATAAATGAATGCAAAGAAAGATTCATACTGAGGAAAGACAATGTACAGACACAGAGAAAACACCATCTTGTCAGCCTGGGAAGGCCTGAAGCTACCAGAAGATAGGAGAAAATCATAGAACAAATTTTTCTTCCCAGCCCTCAGAAGGAACTAACCCTGCCCTGGCTGGATTTTTTATCAGCCCATGCACCGAAGGGTCACTGGATTGATTCCTGCCCCAGTTGGTGTGAGTGTGAGATGCATGCAGGATGCAGGGGGCAACCAATCAATATGTCTCTCTCACATCAATGTTTCTCTCTCCCTCAATCTCTCTCTCTCTCTTTCTCTCCATCCCCCCCCCCCCCAAAAAAAAGGAAAATTCATTTTTGTTAATCCTGAAATGAGTATTAACAAAAACAAAATTTTTAAAAAAAGAACTAACCCTGCCAAAAGATTTTGGACTTACAGCCTCCAGAAATGTGGGACAATAAATTTATGTCGTTTTAGGCACCCAGCTTTTGGTACTTCATGCAGCATTTCTAGGAAACTTATAGACCTCATTTCTCAGGATTTGGTAAATAAGTCAATTGCTTTTAATCTAATTTCCAACAAATAGAATTATAAAGCAATTACACAATATTTAAACAAGGATTTAAAGTGGGTGCCCAATGAGCACTTAGAAATGGAATTGTCCAATTAGAGGCTGCTCCAGTTTTGGGTGGGAATTTAAGGGAAATAACAGACTTACTGATAGGGGAAAGCAATAATGTATACAAGGGTTAATTAAGCTTAACTTAGAGAGTAAAGCCCTTATTGGTCATAAATATCTTAGAGTGAAGAACAGACTCCTGTAACCAGGATACTGGTCCCTTTCATTAAAGTTCATAGACTTAAGGTGTCCTAAATATAATTATGATAAATAAAGAGTATAGATGTAGACGTAGAGATAGAGATAGAGATAGAGATAGAGATAGAGATAGAGATAGAGATGATAGAGATTTAATCTGCCACAATAATGCAATGAGCCTGGCATTTGGCAGTTACAAATATCACAACTAGATTGTTTTAATATATGGGCAAGAAAATAAATATGACTAAAAGAGAATAAAAGTTTATAAATAACAACCCAGAGATTTGATGAAAAATACAGATCAATGAATACTGAATAAACACCATGACCATTACTATTCTCATTCCTAGTGGTACAGGATAGGAGAGGGGCCAATCTCCCCTGGTTGCAAGTGGAAGTGGGGTCCTTGGGGTACTGGTGGAATGAGGATTTTTGGAGATCCCTAGGGGAGGATGAGGTAGAGTAGAAAGCTTTATTTCCATGCAATTATATTCCTTGGTTTCCAAAGTCCCATTTCTCTTAGTCCAGTCAGAGAAGTGTAGCTGGGGCCTCAGTAGAGCTAAAATTAGAGCCAATGTCCAGTTTCCTTTCCATGTGGGAGCTGGGCCCAGTCCAGCATCAGGCTAGCTTAGCTTGCGTTTCCTGCTGCTATCAATTAGTCCATTGTGTTGCTAGAGATTCTTAAAATATACAGGGTGTCCCCCAAAAATGTATACACACACTTTGAATAACTATAAAGGCAGTGTTTATTAAAATACATTTCATTTTCAGAATTGAGCTATCAGCTGTTAAAGTGTGTATACATTTGGGGGACACCCTGTACTTTCTCAGTCTTAAAGAGAAAACCCAGCGAAATATGTATTATTTCCTTCCTGCTAATGTGATGATGGAAACATTTGGTCCTGAAGGTTTCTGGACGGGAACTTCTGTCCATGAGTGAAGCCAGACTGAGAAACATGGCCAGCATATGGAAGAACATGGACAGTAGGAGAGAAACAGGATCAGAACACAAATAGGCTCTGACCAAGTAGTATCCCTAAACTCCCTCCTTTACAGGTTAATAAAGTTCTTTACTGTTAAAGCTTTTTTTCAATGGCCTTTCTATAACTTGCCCCTGAAGGCATGCTCACAAATAGAACTATTTCCATTTTACACAGGAGCAAAGCAAATTCAAATGGTGAGTTCATGATCATCATGCTAAAAGTCGGTCTATTGTCTTTAATTCCAGTCTCCATGGTTCACTACATACTCTTCATTCCTTTCTGAAAAGATCTAAAAGGTGTCTTGAATCTAAAACTGAGACATTTAGATTTATTATGATTTGGTGCCCCTCGTGGCTTTTGAGTAAAACAATGCTTGACAAAATCAGCTTATATTGTTGTCTTTTCTGGAAATCTGGTAATATAAGAATAGAGAAGAGAGAGAAGCTACCATATATTTCTGAAGAGTATAGAGATATTTTGAAAAAAAGAAAAAGCCCCAACCTTATTATGATTTTTTTAAAACTTAAATTTTGCCACCATGAATTAATGAAGAATAAAACTGAGTAATCATTTGGTTTTGAATATACCAGGTAAAACAAACTCAACACGAAGTTTTAAAAAAGCTAGTGTAAAATACAATATGGTACGGTGGTACAATAGAACATTTGAATTGTCTTTGTAGACTTTCCTGAATTTCTTTATCTTATCTTTTAAACTACACATTAACCACATGGTCTAATGGCAAATAGAAAAATTGTTTAGACTATTTGTGGAAGGAAAACTTGAAAAATGAACCCACACATTTTCTTCTCAGTTTGGTTCTTATCCCAGTTATTGAAATAAACCTATATAAATATTTCTTCTATCTTAACCTACATATTAATAGTTGCTCTTTTTCTAATATTAATAACTAGCTTCTTCAATATAACTGTTTCTAGTGTTTTCAAGATCAACAAATCAAATGCCAAGAAAATTAACGCATTGTAGTTTTCAATTGTTGCATTTTGATTCAAAGTAAATCTTTCATGCTAACATTTGGGATAAGTGCTATTTACATAGAAAAGTGTTAAAGTGAAAACCCCAGAGGAGTATCTCATTTCAATCTGCTTCTTCTTTTTAAAATTATCAAGAATTTGGCACAAGCAATACAGAGAATTACCACTTTGTCTGCCATTATATTACTTTATGGCAATATTATTGTTATTATAAAACTTCCCTAGAGCAGAGCAGTGGCCAAATATCCATAGTTGGATCCTAAGTACTTGGTATAATAAAACTTTGCTTCCTGTAAAATACTTTATTTTATTATCATTTTAAAAAGTTAGTACAGCCCAGCGTGGCTCAGCAGTTGAGCATCAACCCAGGAACCAGGAAGTCACTGGTTCGATTCCTGGTCAGGGCACAAGCCTGGTTGTTGGCTCAAGCCCCTGTAGGGGGCATGAGGGGGCAACTGATTGATTATCTTCTCTCATCATTGATGTTTTTATCTCTCTCCCTCTCCCTTACTCTCTCTGAAATTAATAAAAACACATTTTAAAAAAATTAGTTCAGTTTTGCCACACTACTTGTTACTAGTTTCATCATGACTTGCAGTAGTTAATAATCAGCAAAATATATTATTTTTCTAATGTTCCTTTGAATAGTTACACAAAATGACCTTGATAGTGTCAAAGTTTTTATAACTTGCCCTGACCGGTTTGGTTCAGTGGATAGAGCGTCAGCCTGCAGGCTGAAAGGTCCCAGGTTCCATTCTGGTCAAGGGCATGTACCTTGGTTGCGGGCACATCCCCAGTGGGAGGTGTGCAGGAGGCAGCTGATCGATGTTTCTCTCTCATCAATGTTTCTAACTCTCTATCCCTCTCCCTTCCTCTCTGTAAAAAATCAATAAAATATATTTTTTAAAAGTTTTTATACCTGATGAATAATAATCCTTTGAAATATATACTTAAAATATTTGTATTGTCAATAAATTAAATGCAATCCTTAGATACAATTATACCTGTTGGTGAAATTAATTGATTGTGGCAATTTGTAAAGGTCTGTAAATGAAAACAGGAAATAAAAAAAAATTAATGGGTCTGTGATAAAAAGGTACAAACATGTTGACTTCATTTAGATCTCCAAAGATGCATGCAGACCAAAAATGAATGAATTTCTCTTTCAAACTCTGAACCTGTGCCATGGTGCCAATTCTAAAATGGAAAACTGAAAGATATTCATGACCTTCAATAATTCAGGAATCATAATATAAATGCAAAGGTGAAGGTAAAATGACTTTTTAAAAGTTAGACTATAATATGCAAAAAGCATGTAAAGTAAGAACTTCAATATGACTATTTATTTATTTATTTATTTTTAATATTTTATTGATTTTTTACAGAGAGGAAGGAAGAGAGATAGAGAGTTAGAAACATCGATGAGAGAGAAACATCGATCAACCGCCTCCTGCACACCTCCCACTGGGGATGTGCCCGCAACCCAGGTACATGCCCTTGGCCGGAATCGAACCCGGGACCCTTCAGTCCGCAGGCCAATGCTCTGTCCTCTGAGGCAAACCGGTTTCGGCCAATATGACTATTTAAAATAATACAGCTTAACTAATAATCTCTGAGAGATTTTTTCCCCTTAATTCTGGATCTCCTGGGTTTTTGTAATTACTAATTTACTTGAGGTACTAGACTACCAGTGACTTCTTTATTCATTTATTAAGTGTTTTGTTAGATTCATCTTATAAGTCAGTAACAATCCCCTATTTTGTAGTTTGTAAGGCTTATACATTGTTTGTTTTTGCTTAAAATGAAGACAGAAGGTGATTCTTTTTTTTAAAAAAGTAAAACTGTTCAATAGAAATAACATTCAAGTATCACAGTACCTTCAGATTAGGCATAGCCAGAGCTGAAGTTTCAATGATTATAGGAAAGGATACGTCAAATCAAGGGGCTTTGTTTTGCTGCCAAACCATGCAATTTTGGAACTATAGTTAAAGAAGGATATTGATTCTTTCTGCTACTACACTTGATTGAAATACTGTTAAGGGATTTCATTATTAAGCTGGTGGCATTTTTCTTTCAGTGCAAGGTGCTGCATCCATGTAAAATAACACAGAAAGATGTCATCGGGGCATAAAGAATATAGCAATGTTCAGATCACTGAAAAACGTGTTGTCCATCTTCCCTTGTATTGTAGATTGTTACTCTCCGTGACTCCACTGGATGCAAAATAAGCTTTCCCCTATAGTGGAAAAATAATGATCCATTTGAAACTGACACACGATTATTTTCCTTGTCATTTTACAGACTTTGGAATCTGTATTTTGCTGAACCAGGAAAATGTACCAAAAGGCATTATCATTGCAGAATAAATGAAGGGAAAAGTCTTACAACATTTTAGCTGAGATTGTGAATTGGCAAAAATGGCCTATAAAGAAAACATTTTGAATTTTGAAATGTTTATATGTTTCAAAATATATGTTTATGTGCTTTTAATATATCTCTAAGTATGTTTTTAAATGTTTGAGCATGTAATAAATGATTTACATATTCCCACACCATTATTGAAGGTAAACGGTGCTCTCTGTTTAAAACTTTGGATAAGCATGGAAGCATTTATGTTTTCTTTCCGGGTCCATCTCATCTACGACCTCCTCCACAGATACTTTCAATTCTTTATAATAAATTATTTTTACTTTGCTTTCTGTATTAGACAAATAGCATATAACTTAAATTATTCTTGGCCTCCTCAATGCATCAGATAGCATTTTTTATATGAGTCCAAATGTGTGAAAGAAAAATATTAATAATTATGACATTAAAATGGAAAGAATGACTAATGTAATATGTTCACATATGCTAAATATAATTGATATTGCATTCACTGTGGGAAAATTCTTAAATGAGATTCAATATTAATATATAAATAATATCATTTTAAATTTAATTTATTGACTACCAACTTAAATCTTTAAATTTTTTATTGTGATAAAAAATACATAATATACATAATACTATGCTCCCCCTTGAAACTGACAAAACAATACTATTTTCCCATGAAGTTCTAAGTAGTAACCCAGTAAATGTTTCATGCCCTTAATTGAGAATCTGAGAGATCTTTAGACTAGCAGTAAGCAAGCTGAGATGTAAATTGAGTATTATAAGAATTATAACCCAGTGTGGAATCTGTTTAGTCAGTACCAGATTGTGTAATGTGTCTCCAGTTTAGCTACAAGAAAGGACAGGTTGGTATATATTCACTAGAAGGAAGTAATTTTTATGACTTATACTGTATTTATTTTTAAAATGCCAGAACAGGAGAATATAAAGACAATAGGATCAGATCTACACAGAACTGTAATATTAAAGTTATCAGTAATAAACTTTAACTTTGCCTAATATGTTCAAAAATTATTAAAAGAATGTAGAAGTTTACCACAAAACTATAATCTATTCAAAGAAACTAAATGGAATTCTTGAACTAAAAAAATATAGTAATCCAAATTGAGAGAATTGATTATTTAATGGACTGGGGGGAAAAAGGAAACAATGAACTGGGAAAATAGATCAATTGAAAATATATAGGGTGATCAAGAAAATGTCATCAATGAGTGATAAACAATACTCCTGATATGCTTCTTTCTAAGTTTTCTGGGTTGCTTTTAAATAACTATCATTTAACATATATTTAATATTATTTTGTCTAAAGATAAAAATTACTGTTTTAATTTTCTTGAAAATGTATTTAGCTTATACTATATTAAATTGGGGAAATAGGCTTTTGTGACAGTAAGTTTTATATTTCTTGATATTGTGGAGTTACTTTTCACTTATTCTGATAAAATTTTATATTCTACCATTAAATTATATAATTTCTTTACATGGATTCTCTGCCAACTTGTTATCTATAACTCCAATTTGTGCACTCGGGGGTGGGGGGGGCAGGGCTCAGCCGGGCCTGCATCCTCTCACAATCTGGGACCCCTCAGATCGGGTCCCTAGGCCGGCCCTGAGATCAGGGCCTATCAAGGCTTTCCTTTACCCGGCTGCAGGCAGCTGGCCCCACCCCTGCCACTGCCACTGCTTGCCATCTGTGCAGCACTGCCCCGCTCCCCTGCCACCGGTGGCCTCCCTCTGCAGGCGACAGGCTGGGGTGCGACGGCTTGGCTGGCCTGGGCCTCCCTCTTTCTTTGCTGGGGGGCAGGGCCAGCCCTGAGAGGGGCCCTCTGCCTACCTGATTGCCTCTAACTGCTGGCCTGCCTACCTGATCAACCCTAACTATGTTGCCTGCCTGCCTGATTGCCCCTAACTGCTTGCTTGGGGGTGAAGCCAGCCCAGCGAGGGGCCATCTGCCTACCTGATCTCCCCTAACTGCTGGCCTGCCAACCTGATCGCCCCTAAACACTCTGCCTGCCTGCCTGATTGCCCCTAACTGCTTGCTTGGGGCAGGGCAAGCCCATGAGGGGCCCTGGTGATCTGGTTTCTGGTTGCTTTGGTCATGACGCCTCTGGCCTTTTATTATATAGGATTAAAGAAGATGGGATATATTTCCCATTTTCATTTTTAGGTAGAATTAGAATAGAGATTAAAATTGTTTAATACAATTTACCCATTTTATTTTTCTAGGCTTACAAAAGTGTTTTAGTGGATCTGCATAATAAATATCTTCAGCAAAATATAACAGTTTGAATAATTTTAAAATTTTTATCAAGTAATTTATTTTATGATTCCAGTCAGGAAACTCTGAAGAATGTGCTACCCAGTAATGAGACTAACAGGTAATTCCTTGTAAAGTTTCTCATTTTAATTTTAATAATTTTAGAGTTTAAGGCTGTTTAATTGAGAGAAAATTAAATAGCATTTATTGCATAAGGCAGAGGTACTTGTTGTACTATAAAAACTACTAATGATTTATAAAAGTACATTTTTAATTCTTAAAATTATTAAGCACAAATATTAATGTTGGCTAACCTTATTTTAATTTTTCCCAAGTCTAAAATTCCTTACTATATTTATTCTTTCTCTTCAAAAGATACAATATTCTAGCTTTGCAATGCTAGAGTCAAAAATAACTTCAAAGATAATAAGGCAACATAATATATATTTTGTAGCTAGAACTATAGTTTACCAAACATTTACAGTGAAACATAAAATGCAATCAACATTGACACACTTGGAAAGATGTTAATATTTTGCTAAATTTTTCAGTCTTATCCAGATGTGTGGCAGCTCTAAAGAAAACAAAATACTCTATGAATAAACATAATCTCAATTATACAAAATGACATTTTTCCTCTGATTTTCAATTTTTTAAAGAGAGAGTATAATCACTGGTTGGATGATAATAGCGATTAACAATCCTGATTTCTAAGAACAAACTATGACAGTGTATTTAGTAGTCATTTCAGTGCTCATGCCATTTTAACAAAGTCTGAATTAGGTGACAGCAAAGTTTTAACAGTGTGCCTCTTGCTATAATAATTTTGACATGACCCAAAATAAGGATAACAATCTACTTAGGGCTTTTGCACTTCTGATAAGAAGGTACTCTTTTAAAATTAATTTTAAGTTATTTTCAGGAAGGAATTATTACCAACCTTTTTTATTTTCCTATCCACATAAATCGTATATCTACTTGGAAGTACTATTAACCTTGTTTAAACAACATTTTTCTAATATCAGGGAAAATTATAGTTCATAGGAAATTAAAATACATAAATAGAGCCAGCTGGATATCTATTTTAATCTCCTTTCCTAACACCTGTATAACTGTGTTTGCAAAAGAATTTCCTCCTGGGAGTTTATTGTTTGTCACCATTGTGTATACTGATTTTAGTAATCACTGTTTCCACACATGTTACATGCTGAGTTTTACTTAGGTGTTTATGTCAGAACATAATTTTATAGCATTTAAAATTAGCCCTCGGTTCTGTACACCTGGCCTGCATTTTCAGATCCCTTTTTCCAAGTGTTTTCAAAGATACTTAATATACTAATGTGCATTGTATTCCCCTCATACCACTACAAATAGTTACACTGAGCAAAAAAAAACGTGTATGCCTATCTTTCCCTTACTTGTTAGTATGGATTTTATTCTGTGCTTTAATACATTTAGAAATAATCACTTATTTAATTATAATTCTAATCAAGTGAGTAAATATAAATAATGTTATATGATTATGACTATTTATATAAATCTGAGTATTTTTCTGCCTGTAATATGGTTTGTGTCATTAAAGAATAAAATGCCAGATATCTGCAGCCATTAAGAATTGTTGACAAGGCGATTCAGGAAGGACTCAGAGATAATCATTTTGGGTAACGGGAAAGACACTCTCATTTAGTAAACCTGCTGGTAGTTGACAAACCTTCCAGAGCACCAGCAGATTAAAATTTTAAAAATAAATCTACCAGCAGATCCAGGCTCCTGCCACAAACCAACTCGAAATGAGCATATGAGACCCAGCTCATTTCCACTGTTGTTAGGACCCATAAAGCATCAAGCTAGGAAAATCATAAACTAAAACCATGGAAATACAGGTCATAATGACTGTTATGAGTGTGGAATTTTAATCAATGAAAACAAGACTGAGAAGTTCCTGCAGTTCATAAACCAGTGGCCAGACAGACAAAACAGCAGAGCTGGTTGCAATTTAAGACACAAATGAGGATCACAGAAGGATAGACAATAAGCCAATATGACGAGATTACCAACAAAGCTGAGCCTTCCTTTTGTACTGATAACATTTTACATCAGTCTCTTAAATTGAAAGACCTACGTAGAAGTTAGTAAAATAGAAAACAAACACAGCAGCCTTAAAATTCCGGTAGCACACAAAACCAGTCTAGTCATGCAACCACAGCTCAATTGAGCTTATTTTGCAAGATAACTTGACCTGGGTTAATTCTTGTTTATGCCTCTGGAAATCATTAAAGAAAATTAAGTTGCTTCCCAGAAGTGATTTGAAGTAACTACTAACCAATTCCCTATGATTTAAGAAAATACTGAAATTATAACCAATTACTATGAAGAATAAACTCTCACTGCCTCCTCATAAGCTGATTTAGAACAACACACTTCTGTGCATCAGCCCAGGTTTTGGTTTGAGTGCTCCTGGTGTTGGTATGTGCACGATAGAATTTCACTCATTACTACGCGGGTGATTCATTGGATTGACTTTCGTCATTTCCAAATGTTTGACGAAGTAAACGTAATAACTATGCTGGGATAATAACTTAAGACAATGAATATTTGCTCTGCTTCATCTTGAAGCCCCTGTACTGTGATCCCCAAGGCCTTACCTTCTTCCCTGACTTCTAAGGGGCTTTTCAGCAAAATCAATGGACTGGAGGCTTCAGCAGAGAGTGTGGTGTCGTCACTCGCTGGGGTTCAGCAAAAGGAAATGCGGTGTCTTCCCTGCGTTGGACGGTGATGTGCTGAGCTGCGGGCCTGGGGGCCAGAAGACCCGTAAGTTAAAACATGTGTGGGACTCGTGCAGAAACAGGACTACCTAACGCAGTGGTTCTCAACCTTGGCTGCACATTAGAATCACCTGGGAATCTTTTTAAAATCCTGACTTCTGGGCCTCGTCCTCCAGAAATTCTGTTTCTTTGTTATGGGCTGAGGCCACAACATTAGTAACAAAGAAACAGAATTTCCGGAGGATGAGGCCCAGAAGTCAGGATTTAAAAAAAGATTCCCAGGTGATTCTAATGTGCAGCCAAGGTTGAGAACCACTGAGCTAACATATGGGTCAGCTGCAACTGCCCCGCACCTGGATCTCATTGGGGTTGAGAATGCATCTTGCATTTCTCTTGATAATCAATTTAATTGGACTCTACAGACACAAATTTGATGGATTTTCAGAAACTAGTAGAATCAAAACTAGAACAAAGGAGGATCTGGAAGGCAGGGCCCTTGGGAAAGCAGTGATAATGGGAAACGGTTTGTGAAGAATTTCACAAACCATTGAAATTAGCAGAAAGGAGAGATAATATTACAAACCACCTGTGACTAGAATAATAGGAAGAGGAAAGGTTAAGAACACCTTCCTACAAAAAGCACCAGTTCTTTTTTGCTCTTTAACTAGTAAGTTTCTTTTGATCTTACAGGGTTGTGGAATAGAACACACATCAGCACAAAAACAAAATCCTGCATGTGTCTAAAAACTGTCTCAACTAACTGTTCCAAAGTAATAGCTTCAGTCAAAAGTCTAGAACCCAGACTGAGCATCCCAGAAACTCAAAGCCTTAGAAAATGCCTTTCGAAACTAATTATATTTCTGTGTTGCTGTGTCATGTGTCCATTCAGTACAGACAAGAATTCTTGTAAAGCCATTGTCAAATTGTTTTTTAAGAAATGTACTGAAACGTGTATCTTTTTAGTCTTCTCTGTTTTTGCAGTAGTTGATTGCAGTGCTCTTCAAAACTGACAATTTGCCTGAAATACTTTCAAATATCCTCTTGAAAAGTAATTCAGACTCACATATCATTGGCCTAAAGGATTTATAAAAGCAACACTTGTGACTGCATTTTGAAAGGAGAACACACACATACACACAGGAAGTAGATGAAAGATCATACCTTCAACTGAGATATTTATTTCCCATACCTTAATAAAGAAATTAATGTGGCAACTTTGTACATATGAGCCCAAAGAAAGAAAACTTAGACAAAGAAACATTTATTTTATTTGGAGACTGAACTTTAAGTTGTATACAGCTAGCTCTGTTTTAGTTCCCAAAGCCTCAGCCCATAGCATTTATTCTTCTCTTTTTTCTCCCAAGTGAGTATTTATCAACCCTGGAGGCAAATCAGAATGATCTAACAGTTAGATTCTAACTCACCTTGAAACATACAATCCTCAGATCCCACTCTTAGGTAATATTCATATATATATACATATACAGGTAGGTTTGTAAGTATAATACACACAGATATATATATACCAATATGGTGTTAATTAATATTTTATATTAAATAATTCTCCTAATATTCTCTATATACATATTTATAATTTGTTTATATATACAAATATATATCTATATAAAATATGCATGCCCATAGTATGTGTATGTGTATTACATACATACATATACACACACATGTATGGTGGACTCATACTGCTAGGGTTCAAAACCCCTCACTACATATTAAACCTCAGGAAAGTTATTCAAACACTCTATGCCTTAGTTTTCCCATTTGTAAAGGGAATTAATCTCAAATGTGAGGAGAGGCAGAGTTTGACACCGTAGCGTATTTGAGGGGCGGGAGGGGCGGGTAGTGGTTATTTTAAGGGGGTTATTTTAAAAGAAATCAGTCCCAGCAAGAAACTTTGACCTTCTCACAACTGCTTACAATAATTTAGATAGAGAACATGCTCTAAGAAAGGAGCTATATAATTTAATATCAACTTGTGTGACAGCCTGGGAGAAACCTAGCGATGCTTGTGTGATCAAAGTCCTCTCAATGTCCCAGTGTTAAAGATGGCCTAGCAAGCATTTATTTAAAAACATCTGGTTTTCTGTCTCCAAGTGAACTGCCTTTGTGGGGGAGAAACAAACCTTCCTCTCCACCCTCAAGGTTTTTCTGTCTGGTCTAATAATCATGAGGCAGATGAGCAAGAAAAAGCAATTAAATTTAGATCATACATATGTATGGGAACCCTGCATACAGGAGAGAGTCAGAGACTCCATGGCTGGAGAGATTCAGAGGTAGAAAGGGGGGTGGAATATGTAAGACATCGGAGTTAGGGGTGGGGTATGTGCTTCAGGGGGCTTCAAAGAGTCACTGCAGGATGATAAGAACAGACCTTTAGTAAACAGAAGTTTGTCCTGCCCTAGAGATAAGTCAAAAAGGTCATGTCTGATAATCTCTTTGTTATGCACCAGGCCCCTAACTTAATTTTTCTAGGTAAAGAGAGGGGCAGAGGTTTCTCTTGAACCTGAAGCTAACATTGCCTACAGTTCAAAGTAATCTGCATACGGCCAAGGCACGTCCTGGGGTGTCTCCTTCTGAACGCCCACACATTTCTGCCCTTCGAGTTTTCAACCATCACCTCCGTCCTTAGGTCAAGATGAGGGCATGAAAGCCTTAACTGTCTGATCTGTGCTCAGGCCCCGTATTCTTATGGACTCCCCTAGGTAAATACATAGTAAATTTGGGCATTTTCTCCTGTTTATCTTTTATGTTTATTTGATTATTAGTCTAGCCAGTAGACTTTAAAAGTGGTAGGAGGAAAATATTTTTTTTTATTTTTGTATGCAGTGAAACTTAAATTATATAAACCATATTAAATTACTTAGAACTGTGTCTGACAGTAAGTTGTGAACAAGTGTTAACTCATAGGACTCATTTAATCTTCCATCTACCCCCATGAACTATGACCTTCATAAAGTCCAGAAGCAAGTTTGCTGTGCTCGCTGCTAGATCCCTAACGCCCTGTGCAGAGCTTACATGCAACATGTTTCCCATATATATGGTTGCATTGAATAATGACAAAGACATAGAACAGTCTGGCCTTTTATAACTGGACTGTAAATACTAATTGAGATTAGTCCTGAAAATAATTTTGAAGAAAGAGTTCAGGGTTGCAGGTTAGAAGTAGACATCTTCTACAGAGAAATGCTCTGGGGGGTCAAACATAGCAACTATATTTAAAAAACCAAATCAAACCAAAAAACAACATGTTTTTTATTTTCAATCCAGCTCCAGTAGACACACTGGCAAAAACAGCAAAGACTTAAGTAGAAAAAAAAAAGAACTGAATTAATAAAGGAAAGGCTATACATTTAAAACAAACACTGCAGCCCTAACCGGTTTGGCTCAGTGGATAGAGCTCGGCCTGCAGACTGAAAGGTCCCAGGTTCGATTCCGGCCAAGGGCATGTACCTTGGTTGCGGGCACATCCCCAGTAGGGAGTGTGCAGGAGGCAGCTGATCGATGTTTCTCTCTCATCGATGTTTCTAACTCTCCATCCCTCTCTCTTCCTCTCTGTAAAAAATCAATAAAATATATTTAAAAACAAACAAACAAACGCTGCAATGTGCACACTGCATGCACAAAAGCAGTAAGGTCAGGATGAAGGAAGGGACTGGTGGTGCTGAGCCAGCAGCCAAAAGCAGCTGGCAGACTTGGCAAATGCTCACTTAACTGGTAGCTTCCCTGCTGACCCCCTCAAGGCAAGTTCCTTCTAAGTCCTTCCATACTGTTTTTGAAGGCTAGGATGTATGACCATTTTGAGTTTCTTTTATTATTTTTATTTTAAAATTATTTTTAGAGAGAGACAGAGAGGAATAGAGAGATAGAAACATCCTTGAGAGAGAAACATCATTGATCAACTGCCTACTGCACACCCCCCTACATAGAGATTGAGCCTGCAATCCAGGCATGTGCCCTGACCAGGAATTGAACCCATGACCTCATGGTTCATCTGTGGATGCTCAGCCACTGAGCAACACTGGCCAGGCTCTTTTTTTTTTTTTCTTAGTATGATGATTTAGGAGGTAGTTACTTTAGTGTTTTGTTTTATTTTTTGCAACAACAGAAGATTTTCTTGAATATTTGATTTTCTCCCTACTGCTTGTTCCTAACCAACTTCAAACGATTTTTGAATAATAAAGAAACATTTTTGGAGTGAAAAAAGAAAGACATATGGTTAAGTTGTTTTTTTTTAGAAATAGAGAAACGCAAAGTAAGTTAAGTCCCTTGAAACTAGATACTTGTGTTAGAAGGTGCAGCAACATTTTTGTATGTTTTTAAAAGGGACCAAAATTTACCACTCCAAAATATGCCTCTTTAGCAGGGGCTCTGAAAACTAAGTAGAAGTTACCTTTTCGTAAGAGAAATTTACATTGATAAGAGCAAACTCCATTTGTTAGGATGTGTGCCTCTCTATACCAAGAAGAGAAAGATGAGTACATAAATCACTTGAGACTTTTATTAATGGAGAAGTCAACTGACTTAATTTTTTATAGCAGTCATATTCTGTCTGCTGTTCTTTTCCTGATATCCTTCTATAACTGGCTCCCACACCCTACATCATCTTTCTCTTTAGCTGGAGATGGTATTTAAATTGATTCCTTCCAACATTTCAGTGAGTTATTCAGTTTCCTGGATATCTCCCATGTGTGTAGGAGGTATACATGTTATTAAGCTTCTGTGGATTTTTTTTCCTCTTAATCTGCCTTTTACTACACGGGAGTCTCAGTCAAGAACCTAGAATGGTAATGGGAAATTATTTTTCCTCCCCTACAGCTCTTAATGTTATTATATAATCTAGAGAGAGAGGGAGGGAGAGATCATGACAAGAAGCATTCATGTTACCTGTCAGCATTCACACTTTCTCCATCTGGGGTTGCCATGTAGAAACATAAAGGGAATCATGTACTTGGAAAACATACAGAAAATAATGTATTTCCCAGCACTGAAGTTGATAGCTGCCAGGTCTTCCCCTCCATGAACCCCATTTGAATATCTGTCTCTCAAAGTATATAATGCACTAAAATTAATACTCGCTTTGTGGTTGTTAACCTTGGATCACCTAAAGATATTTTACCAGTGGGTGGGAAGAGGTTCTAATCCACACTTGTTCATAGGAGTGGTCTTGGGCTATCCTGAGAAAAATAAATTTCTGAGACTTGCACAGGAGGGTGAGATATTGTAGAAAGCTTTATTTCTGTGGAATTACACCCTGAATGTCCAAGGTTCCATTTCCCTTTGTACACCCTCCAGGAAGAAGTGTGGCTGTGACTTCAATAGGACTAGCATCAAAGCCAGTGTCCAGAGTTTCTGGTCCATTTTGGAGCAATCCAGTCCAGCATCAAGCTAGCTTAGTTTGTGTTCCTAGCTACAGCCCATTAGTCCATTGCATCTGGGGTCCTCATGGCTATGGGCCATGTGGCTATGGAGGAATATGGGCAAGAGCAAAGCCAAAATAATGGGAGAGCCAACAGCGAACCAAGAACCAAGAGAGAGAGAGATAATTCCTCTGTTTGGGGGATTATATATCAACAAATTTTGTGGCTTGCAGTGGCCCTGCCTACTCTGACCAATGATCTCTGTTCCAAGGTTTGATTGGCTACAAGCACCTTCCCTGTGTCACCCCAACTTCACTGCACACGTGTCTATCTCTTCTTTGTTGGACCCTTTACACACAATGATTCTGCAGGGAATGGGCCAGTGGTTCCCTGGGGAAATTGCAGCTTCCCAGTGAAGCTGCCCAAATGACATCCCTAGAATGTCTGGCCTCCCATTTGCTCCTTTCCTATTATTAATAGCTAGCTAATTACAATGGTAAAAGGTCAATAGTTTAATCAGAGCTTCCACTTAAGAAAATCTACCAAATCACAGAATGTGTGCTTTTAACTACTCAGCTCATGCTTTCATGATTACTCCATTTTACACTTTTGAAAACATCCAATATTTTTCAAACATTACTTCAAAGACCCTTAGGATTTTGTGTATGGAATATGAAGACCCATTACCTTCCCTAATATTTATATCAACTTCTCATCCAAGGTAATGGTGGAATAACAAAAAAAAGAATTGAAAACCTGGACTGCTGAAAATGTATTTGTACTTTTCTCTAATGAAATCTATTATTCATACCAGAACAAACAAACAAACAAAAAAAGATGTTTAAATAAAATGATGTTCCTTGGAATAAAAGCCTCAATTGCATGCAGATTAGTCCTCTGATTGTCTTAGTACTTTGATGTTGATGGAGTGCTGGGCAGGCCACCGCAAGATGTGACACTTTGGCATATTAATTATTTTGTATTAAAGTTACTTGGGAAACAGCTTGTGCAAGGAGCATACTCTGACCCTCCTTTCTGTCCCCCTGAAGGCAGGAAATAAAACTTTCACATGAAAGGTAACCTCCCCAAACCCAGAGGTAGTGAGACACCCTTGTTGCCAGAGATAGGGTAATTCCGGGCAGACAGGCTGGGTCAACAAGCGCTGCCTAGTTCCTTCACAGATTAGTCACCATGACTAAGTTTCTTTGTCTTGTCAGTTCTTCACAATGTATTGTTCTTTGTCTAACATGTATAAAAGCTGTCTGCTTTTGTCACTTTCGCGTCTCATATTTCTATGGGCTTCTACACATACAAAATTAACATTTGTTTTCTCCTGTTAATCTGTCTTATGTCAATTTAATGACTAGAATATCCAAAAGAATGAAGAGGGATAAGTGGAAATTTTTCCCTACCTGACAGTGCCTCATAATTAAGGAGAAAAGCCCTGGCTGGTTTGGCTCAGTGGATAGAGCATCGGCCTGCGGACTGGAGGGTCCGGAGTTCGATTCCAGTCAAGGGCATGTACCTTGGTTGCGGGCACATACTCAGTGGGGAGTGTGCAGAAGGCAGCTGATCGATGTTTCTCTCTCATTGATGTTTCTGGCTCTCTATCCTTCTCCCTTCCTCTCTGTAAAAAATCAATAAAATATATTTTTTAAAAAATAAAAGATCTTTAAAATAATAATAATTAAGGAGAAAAGATTCCTGTTTATATTAATTAGCCATTAGCAATTGGATTCGGTAAGCCTTTTTCTTTTTTTTTTAATCTTTTTTTTGGTCATTGCTTTCAACTGCTCAAATACCAGGAAAAAAGGTTAATTTTCGAGTGAGAATATAACTATACAAGTATCTATACCAATAAAAGAGAAACATGGTAATTAGCGTACGACCGCTACCCTTCCCATTGGCTAATCAGCATATCCTTATGCAAATTAACTGTCAGCCAAGATGGTGGCTGGCAGCCATGCACTGAAGCGAACAGGGAGGCTTGCTTGCTCCAGCGACGGCAGACTCCAACATTCCCCGCCTGCCGCTGCCGGCCTCTCAGCTGCAACTCTAAGCAACTATGTACTATGTTGCAAATAAGAAGCTAAACAAAACCCCAGACACCGGCTTTCAGTCAGCCAGGTTCAGCCAGCCTGACCACAACATTGTATCAAATACAGAAGGAAAAACAAAGGCCAGAAACCGGCTTTCAGCAGCCGAGGCATCAGAGCTAAAGCTGGCCCAGAATTAAAAAAGAAAAGGAAAAAAAGGAGCTGTTGGGAGCTTTAGTCACCCGCCAGCCGGAAAACGGCCCTCAGCCCCTCACCCAGATTGGCCAGGCACCTCAGTGGGGACCCCCACCCTGATCCAGGACACCCTTCAGGGCAAACCAGCCGGCCCCCACCCATGCACCAGGCCACTATTCTATATAGTAAAAGGGTAATATGCCTCCCAGCACCAGGATCAGAGGAGCAGCGAGGCTCCTGGCACTGGGATCAGTGTGAGAGGGGGCAGCGCCCAAACCCCCTGATCGCCCTGCGGCTCTGTGAGTGACAGGGGGCGGGGCCACAACCTCCCTATCTGCCCTGCTCTGTTCATGACAGGGGAAGGCGCCCCAACCCCCTGATCAGCCCTGCTCTGTGCCTGATAGGGGGGAGCTCCCCAACCCCCTGATCATCCCTGCTCTGTGGGTGATAGAGGGTGGCGCCCCAACCCCCCTCCACGGGCCTTGCTCTGTGTGTGACAGGGTAGAGCCATAACCTCCCCATTGGCCCTGCCCTGAGTGTGACAGGGTGCAGTGCCCCAACCCCCTGATCCGCCCTGCTCTGTGCGTGACAGGGGGCGGTGCCCCAACTCCCCTATCGGCCCTACTCTGTGAGTGACAGGGGGGAGCTCCTCAACCCCCTGATCGGCCCTGCTCTGTGCATGACAGGGGGGAGCTCCTCAACCCCCTGATCGACCCTGCTCTGTGTGTGACAGGGTATGGAGCCCCAACCCCCCTTATTGGCCCTGCTCTGTGAGTGACAGGGGGCAGCGCCCCAACCCCCTTATTGGCCCTGCTCTGTGAGTGACAGGGGGCAGCGGCCCAACCCCCTGATCGGCCCTGCTCTGTGCGTGACAGGGGGTGGTGCTGCAACCTCCCCATCGACCCTGCCTTGAGTGTGACAGGGGGCGGTGCCCCAATCCCCCAATCGGCCCTACCCTGAGCGTGACTGAGGGTGGCATCGCAACCTCCCGATCCGCCCTGCTCTGTGCATGACGGGGCGGTGCCCCAACTCCCCAATTGGCCCTGCTCTGAGCCCCACCAGGGGCTGCACCTAGGGATTGGGCCTGCCCTCTGCCACCCGGGAGCAGGCCTAAGCCAGCAGGTCGTTATCTCCTGAGGGGTCCCAGACTGCGAGAGGGCACAGGCCGGGCTGGGGGACCCCCCCTCCCCTCCCGGGTGCACAAATTTTTGTGCACCGGGCCTCTAGTCTATATTAATAAAAGGGTAATATGCTAATTAGACCAGACATCCATCTGGACAAAGCCACGGTGGCAGGGGCCGAGGCAGAGGAGGTTAGGGGTGACCAGGCCGGCTGGGGAGAGAAATTAGGGGTGACCAGGCCGGCAGGCAGAGGTGGTTAGGGGCGATCAGGCAGGCAGGCAGAGTGGTTAGGGTGATCAAGCAGGCAGGCAGGTGAGCGGTTAGGAGCCAGCGGTCCTGGATTGTGAGAGGGATATCTGACCGCCTGTTTATCGAGCTTAAACCAGCAGTCAGACATCCCCTGAGGGGGTCCTGGACTGGAGAGGATGCAGGACAAGCTGAGGGCATCCCCCCACCCCCGTGCACAAATTTCGTGCAACGGGCCTCTAGTAGGTTTTATAATAGTGATTTTTAAAAATTCCCTCTATTGTATTAATCCCTAAATACCATCTTCCCTTCTTTAAGAAAGGGAGGGGTCCATCAAAGTAGAACAAATTTGTTACCTTTGCATATAAGATTTTTTTTCTCCTCCTAAGTTCTCTTTCTGCCTGAGTTAAAGGTTGAGAGGAACTCCTATTATATATATGCATTTTATATAGAAACAGGCTTGGTAGAAAGAATCATTCACCTGCCAACATTTTTTTTCTTTTACTTGGATGGAACTAGGCAGATGTGTTTCAGTCTAGTTTCCTTTCCTCAAGAGCATAGAAAACTTATATTTACAAGCCCCTTTTGCAGTTAGGGTGGGACTGGTCAAAGTGATGTGAGCAGAAGAGATACAAAGTTCCTCTAAGCCTGACCCTTAGTATTACTTTGTGCACTCTGTGTCTACTCAAATGCTGAAAGCCAAGAAAAAAAACGGACCAAGGGAAGAAGCCTGGATGTCTGAGTCACCCCTTGGAGAAGAGCTGTCTGGAAGAAAGGTTTATGTACACTACCATAAAAGGTGAGCAAGGAACACATTTACAATGGACTAAGCCACGGAGATATGGGTATTTATTTATTTTTTTAAATATAGTGAGAATATATATGTATATTTTAAAAAATTAGTGAGAATTCGTCTAACTAATAAGGCACCTGGAAAGGGCCAGCCACCTTTTAAAGAACTTTATATCCACACATGGCAAAAACTATAATTGCCAAGTGTACAGAAATAGCAATCTAATATCTGAACCTGAATTATATAGTGCCCCTTGCTTTAAAAAGTGCAGCCATTATAAATAATTAGCAGATTCATAAGGCAGGATTCTGTTTCTCTGTTACCATTAGCTGTAGAGATCATAGTAAAGTAACATAGATAACAGTATAAAGTCAGAAATGATTACTTGGGGTTGCACAAAAAGTTATTAATTAATAGTGAGTTCTTGCTCTGACAAGTGAGGATTTCACATATACATTAGGGTCACAGAAGTAATCTTAGCTAAGGAAATATATTTTATGTGCAATGTATACTTAAAATTTTAATAGATATGCAAACTTTACAACCTTTCATAGTTGTTTTGATTTTTACCTAAGGGAATTTTCTCTTAAGGCCTAACACTATTCATTGACATAATAGTATGCCATCAAACACTGTCATATAATTAGTCAAATGTATGAAGAATTTTGCTTTACTGACAAGTATAACTATGGTAATTGGTAAATAAATATGTGTAATTTAATTAGATTGTTAATTAACACTAAAACAATATAATCACTCTTCACGATGCAAATGGTTCATGTATTCTCTGTTCAAACATATATATAACCACGTATATCCCTTGTCATTGACTGAAATTTTAAAAATGTAAAATTATATTTGTGGGGGAATTTTTAACTTAATTGTGGAGCAGATACTGCAAATATTATTTTTAGCACAATTTGAAATTTTGCTCTGAGACTGAGATCCTAATGTGAGTAGAATATTTCTATTGATTTTTAAAAAATTAACATTTTCATAAAATTCAGGCTGCTTTGGCTTAACATAAGACACAACATAATCAGTAGGGACTTGTTTCTTCCCTGTACTTGGTGAACCCACTCTTTTGTTCTGACGCAAAGGTGAACACAAATGTTTCTAATATGCTAATGATATCTTAACAAATTCTTCACTTTAGCACATAGTCATATTTTTCAAAGGTTTTCATTCTGAGAAATACTGAGTCAAAATTCACCATATTGGAACATTTAGAAGATAAACTTCTGGCATCTGCTTTCAGGGGTGGAATGCCACAATGTTCCCAATTATTGAAAGATGAATTACATGCATTTTTCCACACTGGGACGCTCTTATTCGAAGTCAACATTTGGGTCCTTAGTATTTTTCTTCTTGTTCTCCGTCTAAGGAAGCTATACTTTCAGTTTGCAACTTTATTTAAAGCATTTTGTATTCAAAACATGCAATACCTCTCTCCTGGCCCAAACAAAAACAACAAACCACTTCACAATTCCGTCCCTGGCAGACTGATTGCATTCTGATTGATGCCAAGAGTCTGATTTCAGAATTTAGCTGTGATACAAAGGCAAGGTGATAAAGTAATGAAACTGGTTTTCTAATGTAGCTCTTGATCAGAGTATTTCAATAAATGGCATTTCAAAAGTGTTATTAGCAATGGCAACTTCATGGGTTAGCTAGAAAATAATGAGGTCAATGCAAAAGTTTTCCTGAAGGTTTATTATCTCAGAGGTAAGGCAATGCTGAGAGAGGTGGGTGGATTGGAAGAGATTAACCAAAGAACTTGTATGCATATATGCATAACCCATGGATAGGGGGTGGGGAGGACTAAAGGGGCCAATGAGGGGAAAAGGGGGACATATGTAATATTTTCAACAATAAAGATAAAAATAAATTTAAAGGAACTGAAAAAAATAGTAAGAGAGGAAAGAACTTAAGTAAAAATGTCAACAATCATAACATCAATTTTGAGGGAAATATTGCAGAGAGTAGACTAGAACAGTCAGGCACTCCAGAGAGAAGCTGAGAACATACGAGAAAGGAGATACAGGGAAGCATGAAGATGATGGAGAACAGGGTTAATGAAAAGAACTTTCAGAAAAAAAGAGGTGTTTTTAAAAAGGGTTTTCTGAAAATTTTCCTATTTTGTGTGTGTGTGTCTTCAAGATCTATATTATTATTATTAATATCTGCTTGGAATTGAATTGTTTCATTTGAATTGTTGTTGTTTGATTTTTGTTGTTTTTAATTGTTTTAGAGGCATTCGTGTGTTGTTCTTATCTGTAAGTGTATGGCTCTTGCCTCAAAATGACCAAGGCATATTCAAGCTAATCAACTAACTTATTAAATCAAGGGGAATAGAAGTTGCAGCAGCCACTGTGACTCATAATCTCTACCTAAAAGTAACCTGGAAGTATTTTTAGAAATAAGAAATGCATCCTAATTTGCAACTTCAGCCCGGTAATATACCTGTCTTGGTATGAACCAATCCTTTGTCTCCCTGTTCTTACCCTCATCTACTATCCAAATATAATTGGAAGAACAAAGAGAAACCGTTAGAAGATCACTGCAAAATATTTGTGTAATTAGAGGTTTAGACAAAGATGAAGTCATTTAAAATCAACATCAAGAACAAAGATCCTTGCCCAGCCAGTGTAGCTTAGCAGTTGAGCATTGACCCAGGAACCAAGAGGCCCTGGGTTTGATTCCTGGTCAGGGCACATGCCTGGGATATGGGCTCAATGCCATGTGGGGGGCACGCAGGAGGCAGCCCACTGATGATGTTTTTCTCTCATTGATGTTTCTATCTCTCTATCTCTCTCCCTTTTATTGATAAAAAAATCAATAAAAACATATTTTTTAAAAAAAGAACAAAGATTCTTAAGTGCTTGATTTGGCACACAACAAAACAGACCAAGTTTTATTTTCATGGAACTTTCCTCCCAGTTAGAGAAATTCTAAAGGATAAACACATTCACAGATAAATATCTTAAAAGTTGGAAGATACTATAGTGCAAATACATTAGATACTGGGTAAGGAGTGATAATGGAGTTAGTTGTGAATTTCAGAGAATTGGAAAAAATGAGGAAAGAAGCCATGATGGCATATAATTCATTTCAGACAGAAGTAATACAAGAGGTTTGCGTTTTCTAAGAGAATAAAAGGTAGGTCCCTTCACAGTGAGGAGAGTGAGGCAGATCATAGAGACCAGGCTCTTGTACAGAAGACTCAGGACTTTCACACTGAGTGGCCTTTGTGGTTTCAGAGCAAAGTGAAATGAATTGGGTTAAACCTTAGAAAGATAGTTGTGACTACAACAGTCTGAGTGAGTACAAGTTGGGAAAAGAGAAGAGGTAACTACTGCAGGGTCAAGTTGAGGGATGATGGTGGTTAAGACTACTTGAAGACATAGTATATATTTAGATTTTAGACTCTTCAGCATTTGCTGGTGGATTGGCCAAGAAAGTGTGACAGGAAGAGATGACTCACTCATGACAACAGGCTTTTCAGCGTAAGTAATGGGAATGAAGCCACTGCCATTTTCTGAGAAGAAAAAAAAACCTGAAAGAAGCAAGTTCATGTGCTTAGAGTGGAGTGTGTGTGTGTGTGTATGTGTGTGTATGTGTGTGTATGTATGTGTGTGTGTGTATGTGTGTGTGTATGTGTGTGTGTATTTGTGTGTGTGTGTGTGTGTGTATGTGTGCAGGGCAGTCAGTTTACATCTGACATTCCAATTAGACACCATATTAGAGATGCTCACTGGGATGTCACATGAGTCAGTTTTGCCAAGATAATCTGATATTTATCAGCACAAAGAAGGTATGTAAATCTATCTATATGAGGTCACTAAAAAGGTGAGAGATTAAAACAAATTCAGAATCCTGACCTTGACCTATAATGTTCACATTTGAGAAAATGAGAAAAAATATTACTAGAAGTGATTGGGAAGAAATTACTGGTGTAACCAAGAAGACCAAGGAGGGAGGTATGTTTTAAGAGCATGGGAAGGTCCAGAAAGATGAAGCAACTATTATTTTTTTTCAGGAACATAAGACATTTTTAAATGCCATGGATTTGTTTTAATGCTATTCAATAATCCTTTTTGCTGGAAACGGGAGAAAAAAATCATGTTAACAGGTAAAATATTGTTTCTTATGTGAGCATATTCTAAGTTATACAAAAGCAAATTTGTATCCCAGATGGCAGGCTGTGCCAGTCCTTAGGGAATTAGGAGTAAACCATCAGTCATCACTGGGAAGAAGAACTGGGATCCAGCAGCTTCCATGGCCCACTTTTCTTCCTCTCTCTACACATCGAGCACCAGTGCTGAATCCAACAGGTAGTATATTCTCTCTGTCCTTCAGAAAATTATGCTGGATTCTGCATCAAAGATTACTACAGATTCAGTTTTATAAATTTTGGGCACCCCTAAGTGTAGGCATTATTTTTAACACACCCACTCAGTTATTTCAGAAATTTCAGGATGTATAGTGTACCCTGGTGAGTACGACAGAAGTCCTCATCTCCCACATCTGTATGCATCACAGTTAAACTGTTAATATTATTATTTTTTTAAATTCTCACCTGAGGATATTTTTTCCATTGATTTTTAAAGAGAGTGGAAGAGAGAGGGAAAGACAGAGAGAAATATTGAAGTGAGAGAAACACATTGATTGGTTGCCTCCTGTACGAGCCCTGATCAGGGCCCATACCTGGGAAGAGCCTGCAACCTAGGTATATGCCCTTGACCAGAAGTGAACCCGGGACCCTTCATTCTATAGGCGGATGGTCTATCCACTGAGAAAAACTGGCTAGGGCTAAACTGTTATTTTTAAATAGAATTATGATATTAAAACCTCAAAGGAACCAAAACACTTTAAAGTTTGCTAATAACAGCACAATTCACTAATTTTATCTTTTGAAATTACCTCTCTAATGTCCCAGGAAATTAATGATTGCCTAAAACTTAGCAGAAAAGTAGCAGAACAAGGAAGTATACATTCATCATGACATGACACATAGGAGAAGATACAATGATGTCTGCAGTTTCGTGAAGGCCACAGATAGCAACAGGAATTTAATAGAGGGAATAAGCTATTTTTGCTGTAGATACGAAAAACCGTATTTGGCAGGGCAATCAACTTTTCCAGAAGGAAAGTTATACCTGTGTATAAAAGTACAAAATTGAAAACTATGTTTAACCACCATTAAATTGTACCTGAAAATAAAACCTTTTAAACATACCTAGATTTTACTAGAATATTTTCACTTGAAAAAAAATAGTGGCTAGTTTCTTAACATGGTACTGATGAGGGGTATTTGATTTGATTTCAAGTTTATCATCTAATCAAATGTGTTTTACACTTAGTGTATATGTTCAATATTTAACCATAACTAACAACTCTTTTATACTCATATCTACCTCTAGAGCCATTGGTTCATAGTTCTTCTATATAGGTTCTAAATTAAAAGCACATAAACATATACATATGCTAGACTTCAAGGAAAAAATGGTAATCTAATTTGACCTCATTCTAAATCAGTGATGGCGGACCTATGACACGTGTATCAGAGGTGACACGCGAACTCATTTTTTTGGTTGATTTTTCTTTGTTAAGTGGCATTTAAATATATAAAATAAATATCAAAAATATAAGTCTTTGTTTTACTATGGTTGCAAATATCAAAAAATTCCTATATGTGACACAGCACCAGAGTTAAGTTAGGGTTTTTCAAAATGCTGACATGCCAAGCTCAAAAGCTTTGCCATCACTCTCTAAATAGATTATTTTGCATTAATAAATAACGAATACCAATGAAAATGAAATATGACTAATTACTGTTCAATTATTTCTGAAGAGCAACTTCACTGAGGGTGGAAAAAAATGCTTCTCCTTAATGAGATTTTATCAAGATTACTTGTTTACTTGTGTCAGTCAGGTCTAAACTTTATAATACAGTATTTGTTTAAATGCAGTGGAGATAAATTGAGTGCACTGATTCTAAATTGAAGATCTATTAAGCAATAAGTAGGATGTAGTTTTATAATCACATTCAGGTTATAAACAACATTTACCACAAGATCAAAATATGTTGACTTAGAAGAAGAGAATGCAAATTAAAATGGGAGAAATTTTAGAAATGCAATGAACAGAATTAAAAGATATGATACTATTAAGAATTTTTAAATATTTCTAATTATTTTGAATAACAGGTGATTATGCTCTGGAATACATATCCAACAACTATTTTAGGCATTTCATGAAATATATTAAGGGATTTTTGGTTTAATAGATAAAAATATTTAAGACACAGGTATTACAATTTCTTTAAAAAATAACTAGAGCAATCACCACTTTTCCCTGCTGGTGTGTGTTTGTGGGGGTATGTTAATAACACTGCTCCTGATTCCTCTGTAATCCTACTTCATTATCTTATGCAAATAATTCCCAGAATGGATCAACTTATTAAGAAGAATTCTAAAAAAAATGAATGCCACCTATATAGAGTTGAAAAAATACACTACATTAAAAAGAAAGTCATAGGAAAGTTTTCAAGTTCTTTGTTGTTTTTATTTCGTTGTAAACTATATTTTTAGAAAAATAATGGTAAGACACTAAAGTGATTATCTGATGATATTCAGATTCTTGTTTGAGATACTATGAACAGAGGTGTTCATATCAAGTACTATATAAGGATTTATTTATAATTGTTTTTCAAGTAGCTTTCCTTGTACTGTTCATTACAAATTGTAAAGAAAAACAATGATTATAGAAATGTTATTTTTTGGACACTACAATCTCAATTTAAAAAATAGTTGCTCTGTTGCTTTGAAATATTTACTAAATATACCTGTTATAATAATACAATTTTAACTATATTTGGGAAACCTAAAGTAAGTCCATGTCAACTTTAGAATGTAATCTAAACTATTTGGTATGTCATTCAAGGGCTTTGTGCATCTTTACAGACTTCCATAATTTGCAAGTAGTACCAACATATTGATTAGGTATGGTTTAAACATATAAAGCTAAAAAGGAAAATCTATCTTTAAACAAGTGTTTTCCCCTGACCTTCCCTATACCACCACTTTGCCAGTGGCCCAGATTGCCTATTGTCCATCTTTCAATACTGAAAGCAAATATTTCTATAGCAACCTAGTCAGAATTAATTATTCTCCACATTATATCACCTTGAACTGAGTAAATGTACCAGACACATCAGTATATTGACAATTATGTGTGTTATAATAATAGTAATAACAATTTTCCCCATTCACATGCTAAAAATGTAATGCATATTTATTGAATGAACAAGTTACTTAACAAATTATCAGTAGAGGTCTTTAAAATATTCCATATGAATATTTCTCACCGCTATGTTCTACAAAATGGTCTCAAATTGAGTTAAAGAGGATTGAATTCATCCACCTTCATTCATTGCATGTGGCCTCCCAATTCTGATCCTGTAAAATTTCTGGCCGAGTCCATGAAAACCTGAAGCACTGCCTTATATTGTTGAACCAATTTAATTATCAGGCAGAACTTTCATTTGTTCAAAGCATTTTGCTTTTGACTCTACTTACCTCTGGAATAAAATGAGAGACAAGTTTTTGCATCGTGTTCCCCTGCATTCTTCAACACATATCTATCTTCTTTATATAAACCTAGGCCCTTCTTAAACACACCTTCTTTATATAAACCTAGGCCCTTCTTAAACACACCTTAAGTATGTCTGTGATAGGTTTTCCTACAAGGTGTCCTTCCACAGTTTGGGCTCTTTCAAAGCCAATAGAAATATTCCATATATTTATCTACTTATTTATCTAATCTATTATCTATCTATCTATCTATCTATCTATCTATCTATCTATCTATCATCTATCTATCTATCTATCTATCTATCTATCTACCTACCTACCTATCTGTCATCTATCATATCTATCACCTATATACCACTTACTTTTCTTTCTTGAAAGAACCTAGGAATAAATGAATGTATGAGTAAATAATAAAGGGATAGAAAATCAGAGAAAAAATATAAAGTAATTGTTAAGTGCAGAAGAGTATATATTAACATTTCTAGGGCAACACATGTTAATACAAATGGTCTGTCTGCAAACTTAGTATGACTTATAGTAAGCCAAGGAATGCACGTTAAGTGCACTTTCATTCTTTTCACTAAATACTTATTTCACAACTTACTACTATATCTGGCAATGAGCTAGATTCTGGAAATAAAGCAGGAAAAAAGCTCATATAATATGAGAAAATACCATTATTGATCATGAAATTACACATGTGATATGTAGCTAGTAATTTTCATATGTCTTTTATTACTACACAATACATGCAGGTTCTCTTGGGCAGGACCTATTGTGGGTTTTTTTTTGTAATTATGACACCCAAGGGAGAATAGTCTGAATGGTATTCATGGGTCCTAAATTTTTCTTGAAAACAGTTAGATACATAGACTTTGCAATTGAAGATAGCAATTTCATTCAACAACTTTGCAATATTTGTTTTCCTGAGATTTCACTATTAATTTTTAAGTGATCACCATTTACCTGCTATATTCATTGTCCTTCTGAATTGCCATTCATATAACAAATTTGGATTTTCATATAAAAAGATGACAAGTATTTTGAATTACTGTAGGTTGTCACTGCCCATCAAACAAGGTAGTTGATATATTATCAGAAGATTTATCTGAATAGTAATGTTTGTGCATTCATGAATGTAAATCCAGAAATACTCTCCCACCACCTCCACAACCTCATTTAGTAATATGCAAGGTCAAGTGGAAATTTTAATGTTTAATTTGTGCAAAGCACATTGTACATACAACAGGGGAAATGCTTTATTTGTGAGACTTTGCATTTTTCTCCCAGGTGTTTAAATAATGTTTCCAAAAGTATTTATTTGCAAGAAAATTATCTATAACTTGATTTAATTTGAAATTTTTGTCAAAAACCTTCTCAAGAGTTTACAAGTCAGTGATGCTTTAGGAAGGATTAAATAAAATAGAATTAACTCAGGAATTCTTCCTATTTGTTTAACTATACTATACTTTGCTTATAGATTTGAACTTCAGATGCTTTGTAATCAAAGCCTGCTTTCGTTGAAAACAATGTGAGCCACAATGTTTGCTACTATTTGTATTCACACAGTAGATATTAATCACTCTTGTACGAAACAGCGAAAAATGTTCCTACTCCAAGAGAAAGATGCGAATGGGGGAGTAAAGCAGGTGCGAGACACAACCAGATGGAAATTATTACCCGTTAGCTTGCAATCAGCATCCTAGAAGAAAAGACTCTAAAAACATAAAAAGCTACAGTTTTTCCTTCCTGCCACACGAGGCTAATATGGCACTTTTACACTTAAAAACACATCTCAGCAGGTCTCCAGCTCTGAGAGGAAAATTCCGATGATCACACAGAAAACAGAATCATTGAAAAGTTCAAGCTGAAGAGCAAGGCTGAATTTCCGCTTGTTTTCTATTAGTAAGCCGCTGCGGAAGGTTCTTGAAAGTGGAATTCAAAATAAAACAACAAAACTGAAGGTTCAAAATATTTTGCTAAGATCAGTATTATCATGGTATACACTAAAAACCCCAAATACAAGCTAAAAATTGGCTCTTCAGGCATTACTGTAACTGCGCTGTTACCAGAAAGTGTAGAAACAGCATCGTTTATCCCTCACCCCTCCTACTGGAAAGCATGTAGAGAAGGAGATTTCATTAGAAAAAGCAAAAGAGGAAAGAGTAAAATAATTTCTTGTATTTTTCTCCATATTGTATATGAATCTCAAAGCAATTCTCCTCCACGGGTTCCTGGTTTCATAGCTTCAGGGAACACTACCCATAAATATGCAGTTTGTCACCAGCAAATATAACACCTACACTCTGCTGGTTTCAACAGAGTCATTAGATGTATGCCTTTGAAAGTTTAAGAAATCACTTTTCTTTAGCCTGCCTTGCTGTTTTTCTGCTGTTCTTTGTGAAGAATTTGGAGAATACTGCGTGAATGCAATTCATGGAAAAATAGAAATTCTTTAGTAATGGTCTAGATGAGAAAATGTCAGATGTCAGTGAATATCATCAGGTAGCCAATAAAAAATGAAACAGGGACTTCACCTAAATGTACAGAAACTATTAATTCCTAAAAGTCAAAAGAATTTTTGAGTCTCAGATATGTGTTTATTTGATAGTCATCATTTCTCTATGTGGCTGCTTAATATTGAATTGCTATTTGCTTAATGATTGTTATTAAACTAGTATCCTGGTGCATGTATTTGTGCACATTGAAAGGAAATTAATTAGAAGAAATCCTATATAATAAAAGGATAATATGCAAATAAACCAAATGGCAGAACAATTGAACAACCAATCAAAGTGTAATATGCTAATGATATGCTAAAGCTGCTCAACTGCTCACTATGACATGCACTGACCACCAGGGGCAGACAGTCGACCGATCGACCAGTCACTATGATGTGAACTGACCACTAGGAGGCAGATGCTCCGACCGGTAGGTTAGCTTGCTGCTGGGGTCCGGCTGATTGGGACTGAGATGGGCCAGACATGCCCTGGAACCCTCCTGTGGTCCTGCCCCAGCTCAATCGTGCACCGGTGGGGTCCCTTAGCCTGGCCTGTGCCCTCTCACAATCCAGGACCCTTCGGCGGATGATGGAGAGTCGGTTTCAGCCTGATCCCGCAGGCCACTCCCCTTGGGAGGGTGCCAGACACAGGGCTCATGGCTGGCGAGCACTGCTGCGAGCCTCTCCTAATCGGGACTGATTGGGTGCGAGCCTGCAGCAGGCACAGTGGGGCCAGGATGAATGGGAGCGGCAGGTAGGAGCTACAGGTGGCATTGGACTGCGGGTTTTGGTCCGATCCCTGCAGGCCACCAAGAGGGACCCCACCTGTTCATGAATTCATGCACTGGGCCTCTAGTATTTTAATATTGGTATTTGCCCTTTCTCTATAATAGATGTGTCAACCAAATTCATGATCGACAATGACAGATCAAAACACATGCGTGTGATTGGTGCCAGCGAGAGCTTTATAGGTATCATGCATGGGTGAGTCAACTTAGCCATATATATATAATTAAATTGCTTAATTAGACCTGCTTTCTGATTTAGCTAAATTTTCTCCAGCCCAGAGAAGCACTCCAACTTCTCTTTCAGGTAATTGTAAGCAACACAGGATTAAATATCAACATGAAGCAGATTATTATTGTAGATCACACAGGGAGAACAAAGGGTAAAATATTTAACTGTAGCAGTGTTTGACTATATTCTGCCCAGTGAGAAAACCTGAAGTCATTTTCAAGGTCCACCATTTCTTACTTCTTTTCAGTCGGGTCAAGTTTCTAAACTTTCTAAATCTCTGTTTTCCAGCTAATGAAAAGAAAATAGGATTCCACCGCGTCTTCTATCTACCTATACGAGGACTTCTGTGAGGATCAAATGAGATGAGGCACAGGAAAATGCTTCACAGACATTTGGTTAAAATGTAAAATGTTTGCACCTGGCTATAAATCAAGTTGTGTGCCTGGGCTGAGGAAACTGCAAGGAGGCTAGTCATTAGGGAAAGGAAGCCGAGCGTTGCTATCTGACATCATTACCTGGCATCCACAGCAACCATTTCTGGTCTGGGCTAGGCTGTGGGCTGCATTTTGCGCCATAGGGTCTTGGCAGCATTGGCTGTGATTTGATGGGGTGTCGCTCCTGGTGGTGGAAGGGCCTGTGTCCCACTTGGGAGAAGCTGAGTGTTGGTTTTTTGGTGCCAGGTCCATGGTGCTGTTTCTTTTTCAATGGCCAGTACACGTCATGGCAGCTCCTGCGTTGAGCGTCTGCCCCTGGTGGTCAGTGTGTGTCATAGCTATTGGTCGGATGGTTGGACAGACACTTAGGCTTTTATATATACAGATGCCTTAATTTATACTGAATTTCACTAAATTAATTCCCTATTACTATTAGGATTGTTTTAGGTGATTCTACTGAAAATATCAAATAATATCACATACAAAGTGTATACTAAATACAAATGTTAGGCTATTATTAAATCACAATATGCCCTGTGAGTACTTCAAAATATTTCCCTAATCCTACATAAATAAAAGGTACTTACATCTGAAAGAAATTTATCCCCATACCATAAAGTATTTATTGTGGAAATTATTAAATATGCTACTCTCTAATCATTATAGAGCATTTCATATTCTTCTTTAATATTTTATAATTATGAACTATTATCATTTAACTATAGTTAAATCTATATCTATGTATGTATTTACATAATCAGATATATAAATTATATTTTGTATTCATATTTATATATGCATAGGATTTGAATATTTTTCTACAGAATACGTGGAACAACAGCCTATTTTACTGTCACAAAATAGGTAAGTGTATTGAAAGCACATGGAATACATGTATATAAGATATGCAAGCATACACAGTATAGGGTTACATACTGTCACAGATCTTGCATCCGTCTGGACAAGTGTCGCCCAGATGTCCTACTGTGAGAAATGTAATGGACCACAGCCCAGCTGCTGCACTCTGAGACTCACCCCATAACAATCCTGGAGAACGGATTTCCTTGGTCCACTTCCAGCAATGCTTGGGGACGGCCCAGGTACTGAGACATAACTGCTATGAGGGAAACTCTGGCTTCCTGACAACCTCCTTGAAATTTAGAGTTGGTGACCTTCCTTCCCTCACTCTCACAAGGTTCAATCTGTGTCCTAGACTGGGGACTCTCCCACACACCTCCACTTATATGCAGACTTTTTTCAGTAAATACGGTAAATGTATTTTATCTTCCTTATGATTTTGCTAAAAATATTTTCTTTTCTCTAGCTTACGTTATTGTAAGAATACAGTATAGTGGATATAACACAAAATATGTGTTAGTTGACTATATTATAGGTAAGGCTTCTGGTAAACAGTAGGCTGTTAGTAGTGTTTCCATACTCACAACATAAATAAACAAGAATTCCCCTCACATACACACATATGCCAATATGTAATACACCTGTGTACAATATAGGAGTGTGCCAGATAGTTGTTTTTTATTGCTATGAAGGGGAAATTTTTTGTTCAAGAAAAACTCTAAGATTAAATATAACTGAAAATGAAGTCTTGGCTCACATCTACAACTCCTCTGTGTATGTGTGTGTAGACATAGCTTTCTTAACATTGTGTTAACATTTTTTTTTGAAGTTGTCTAGGCGATTTTCTATTTTCTACATTATATTTTATTTAAAATAAATGTTTATACACTATAATATATTCATATTATATAGAGAGAATTTATGTTTGAGTGGGTTTTTGCTTGTTCTTTTCACAATTTAAATTTTATATACTCACATTATATTTAGAGGGGAAAATAAAAAATAAGTTCTCATACCTTACACCTGTTTTATCCTGTAATTACTTAGTGTTTTCACTTACAATTTCTATACAGCCTTTTCTTTAGATGAGAAAGATTGCTGCATGAACACAAATGCCACAGAGAGAAACTGGTTAAAATCTACAAAACTTTTGTTGTTGTTATTGGGCCAGGAACTTCTCATTGAGCATTGTACAGGATTTGGTTCACAAAGACCAGTCCAGTTAATCATGTTCATCGTCTCCAGTCCCCAAGACTCCTGTACGATGGCTATGGCCCAGGTCAGCTGTGACATTGCCACCCTGTCCCCAAATTGATTTATGGGTATTTAGTCTTCTCCTGGGAAGAAGAGATTTCCCTCATCTACCCAGGCAATCATGGCCTCCAACAGATCACAGTTTTCTTAACGATTCACTGTATTCTCCTCAAGGGGCATCCCTAGAGATACATTTCAGCATCACTCCATTTACTCAGTAAAAGTCTTCTTTGAGTAAAGACACTTCTAAGTCTGTCACTAAACAGACTTTCATCTTTCTGAGCCTCAAAGTCCTTCATCTGTAATAATAATAACTCTCCTATCTGCCTCACAAAGATAATGTGAAAATAAAAAAATAATAAAAGATAATTTGAAGAAAAGTTCTTTGAAGACTATATAAAGAAGTAGTGTTATTATTTTCAAGAAAACCTAGCCACAATGTCTCTGAACTATAAAGGAATTCTTTCATCAGAAATAAGATATGCAGTATAAAAGTTTAAAATAGAGTCTTTCCGTGATATGTAAAATACTTCACCTAAATCCGGGCTATTACTGAGCTTAGTTTTAGAGTGCTACAGTGTTCTGATATGTATCTTTGATATAATCAATGTACAGACCATCATATATCGATGAATCATGTCTTTTCACACACCTAAAGGGGAACTTCACTGCCATCCACGTCTCTATCCCTAATGTGAATCAAAATGCTCTACTTAAAGAATGCTGAGTTTGTTAGCTTATCACCTTGCTAACATGTAAGAACAAAATGTGAGCTTGCAACTAGTTACTCAACAAAAACAGTATTATGAAGTTTTCTTAGTGATTGTTAGTACATGTATTATATTGACTTAAAGGAAATCCAAGGAAAGTATGAAATCTCAGAAAATCAACATGAAGACTTTTTACAAGATTTGTGGGAAACAGCAGCATTTACTCTGGAGCACCATAATCAGTAACAACATAGTAGACACTTTTCAGGACGCCTGTCTAACTTATGACCATCAACTCCTTTTCAGAATTAGCTTTCTATAAGAAAAATAGTCTAGCAGTCATGTTTAGAAATAATAACCTGGTCAAAGTTGATTAGACTAAGAGTGGACTCTTGAGAAATGCTAAAACAGTAAGATCCTTGGTCCTAAAAATCTGAATATCTGAATTTGGGATTTATAAATTATCCTACATGTGTCTTAAAGCAATATTGATATGAATATGAAAGAACTGTTATCCAATATTGCTCTACTATATGAATGAATAAAGGAGTAGAAATCAGTGTTTGGGGGGGAATAGAAAGAGAATTATTTTTAAATGTTTTTATTGATTTTAGAAAGAGATAAAGGGAGAAGGATAGAGAGATAAAACCATTGATAAGAGAGAAACATCATTGATCAGCCGTCTTCTGCATGACTCTAGTAGAATTCAAGCCCAAAACCCGGCATGTGCCCTGACCTGGAATTGAAACAGTGACCTCCTGGTTCATGGATGGATGCTCAACCACTGAGCCACACCAGCAGGGAAAGATAGATAGTTTATTTTAAAGGATTGCCTCATGTAATTGTGGGGATGGCAAGTTTGAAATCTTCAGGGTAGGCTATAAAGACACAGATTTTTTCTTGCATTTTGCCAAGTGAAGAGCTTTCCCTGACTTCCTTAAAAAGGTAGCTCCATCCTCTCAATGCAGTAACTCTTTTATTATTTATTTATTTATTTATTTATTTATTTATTTATTTATTTTTATTTATTTCAGAAAAAGGAAGGGAGAGAAAGAGAGATAAAACCATCAATGATGAGAGAGAATCATTGGTCAGATGCCTCCTGTATGCCTCCTCCTGGTGATTGAGCCTGCAACCCTGGCATGTGCCCTGACCAGGAATCGCACCATGACCTCCTGGTTTATAGGTCGACACTCAACTGCTGAGCCATGCCAGCCAGGCTTAATTCAGTCACTCTTGATCCAGTCCCCTTCCTGGAATTTGTGTTGTGTTTTATCAATTACAATCATATGTCACTTAACAATGGGGACATGTTCTGGGAAATGTGTTGTTTGGTGATTTTATCACCATATGAACATCATAGAGTGCAGTTACACTAACTTGGATGTTATAGCCTCCTGCACACCCAGGCTATACGTTACAGCCTATTACTCCTAGGCTGCAAACCTGTGCGGCATGTTACTGTACTGAATAATGTTACTGCACTGAATACTATTTGTGTCTCTAACATATTTCAAGAAAAGGTACAGTAAAAATACAGTATAAAACCTTTAAAAAATGGTGCACGTGTATAGGACACTTACCATGGATGGAGCTTGCAGGGCTGGCAGGTCCTTTGCATGAGGCAGTGAGTGAGCGGTGAGTGAGTGTGAAGGCCTAGGACATTACGTACACTACAGTAGACTTTATAAATATTGTGCCACAAGCCCTCCCCCTGCCACCTTCCAACAGGGTCAGAAACAGAATACTAAAACTGCCCATGCTGCTCCATGAACAGAAATGTGGTCTGGATTGATTGGAAAT
The DNA here is from genome assembly GCF_000147115.1 of Myotis lucifugus. Classification (NCBI taxonomy): domain Eukaryota; kingdom Metazoa; phylum Chordata; class Mammalia; order Chiroptera; family Vespertilionidae; genus Myotis; species Myotis lucifugus. Next base: position 59,624,223 of record NW_005871048.1, on the reverse strand, counting down.
ATTGAGAAGTGGCTGGATAAGGCATAGATCACTGTAACAGTGACTTCAGCAGGGAGTAAAAGATGGCCTGAGGATCAGCAGGAATAAGAAATCAAGGTGAAATGATAAAGGAACACAGGGTTTTGCCTTAGTAATGCAGTTTTGGCTATTGCATGTTGGAGCAGTGATCAGATTTAAAAACTCTATGGTATTCATTTTAGAAAAAGTGTTTAACATGGAGAGGGTGTAGAACTGAGAACTCAATATTTTGACTTTGGAAATTTAATTTTGTTCCCATTGACACTATGTGACAAAAATGTGCACTCTCTGGCATTGAGTTGATGGAAGAAATAAAACTTATCTATACTTTATATCATTGCAACATGAAAACATTTCCAAAGTGTAGGGACAGACTGGCTCCAAACCACAGGTAGCTTTTACTGAAGTGGCAGTGGCACTTGATATTATTAAGGTAACTCCTGTGGACCCATGTCCTTGTACAGGAACTTGAATCCTCATCAAGGAATGTATAGCGATGTACTCTGAAGACCATCAGGCTATATCTGGGAGGGCTGAAGTGCCCTCTGAATGTGTAGAAAGGGTGGGGGGGTGAGGGCTCCTCTGTGTGTGCTGAGACAGCTCAGAGGCTGACTGACTGATATAATCCGTGCACTCAAAATTGAAGTGCTGAGAGAGAGAGAGAGAGGGAGAGAGAGAGAGAGAGAGGGCATCTATTGCCAAGCCCCACAGATATTGCTCCTGTCAGAAAAAAAGAAGTATTCTTCCACATCTTACAGGAAAGTCAACTCCATTATAATTCTCTGGGATCACCTTCAAATACGTGGTCGTCATTGACTGAAACATCAATATGTGGCACATGACAGTTGTTACCATTAGAAGTCTATGAAGACAAAGGCTTCTTCAAACATATTCTGTTTTCTATCTGCAATATTTTAAATAGCGCTTAAAATATTATGTAAGTAGTACAAATTCTGTTGGACAAATACAGAAATGAATGCCTGTATTAGAAATGAAAAAAATTAATACAGTCAAATAAAATAGTTTTACTTACCACAACTTAGTAAAGCTAAAATTTAAACAATGTGTATAGGAAGTTTTAGTACATGGTAGAAATAAAATGGTAAGCTACTTAGACTATGGTTAATTAAATATGTATTAACTAACAGTACCATATTCTGAAGGCAGTTTTCTTTTTAATAATTTATTTCAAATAAGTAATAATGTACCCTTGAAAATAATATAGTTAGGAGCAATGATTTTTATAAACTTTTGATATAGATTGACTCATATCTATATCTTAGGCATTATTTACTACTAACTCATATTTATTATTACTGTTCTTGACCTTTTTGAGGAAACGTTGAAAAGTAAGAGCCTATTGTTTTATTTATTCATGCATTTATATATTTAGTTCTGAAGTATGCACACATTTCTAAAAGGCTTACCTGTAAGAGGCATTCATTGTGAGGTTTGTTAAAGTTTAAAGCATTTGCAGATAAAAAGAAAACCCACACAAAAACATGACTTTGGAAGCATTGCAAAGGGAGAATTCCTCTGACTCATTTTTAAGATATAGAAATGATTACATTATAGTTGCAAATTCTTATTGTTTGGGTTTAATTTGCATATGTTTTTTTATTTAATAAGGATGATTGAAAGGAATAATACATACGGATTTGGAATTACAAAGATTGCTTATTTTCTGATTAGAATTTTTAACGTAAGTATACAAATAATTATAAGCAATGTTTACACCAAGGCTCTGTAATAGTTATTAAGCAGAAATAAATTGCATTTTCATGCCCTCCAGCTCAGGCTAAGGTATTAGATTGCAATGTTAAAGACAGATTGATTCATAAAAAGAAGAAAACATGGATTAAGAGAAAATCTAAAAATTGCAAAACTCTTTAATCTCTGAAAATCTTTTTTTGTCCTTTCATGCCTATCATGTAGCCTAAAGTTAGAAATAATCCAGTTATAATAAAAAAACATAAATTTCAATATACATTTTAAATTTTGATAAATTTTAGCAATGTATAAATTTCAAAAACATGTTTTTTTAAAAGTTTGCTTTTCTTTGTTATTGTTTTCATTTTCTCCTCCCTTTATATAGACCATTTTTCTGCATTTTGCCCCAGAGTAAAAACTGCTTTTGTCATTTACTCTTAGAACTTTCTTCTCTACTTGGAACAAAGTCCAGAAGACTTTCCCAACAAATATGTGTAACTAGATATTAAAATGAGGAATCTACATTTGCTTTTGCTATTGTCGCCAAAGGCTGAAAACAAACAAATCGGAGGCCCAAACCCCCAACTTTCCTAATATTTTGTTGTTTTCATCATTTTGTGGTTTTTCACTCCATCCAAACTGTAAATCTATATAATCCACGTAGTCCCTTTCTTTATGGTAAAACTACCATAAAATAATCATACGGGACTGATTACTGTTACTATAAATTTACTAATTTCAACTCTGTTCCAAATAAAGTCTGAAGATCTCTTCAACTGCAACAACAATTTCAAACCTCCAACCTCCTCAATATCTTCTCCCTTTAAAAAACCACTCTCACATACTAATTAACAGAGAAAGTAATAATAATTTTTTTAAAAAGCTGGGAAAGTTTGTTTTTTGCTATTTCTAAACACAGATATCCATCTGAATTTTCATTTTCTCCTAGTTTCTCCAGTTTCAATAATGTAAATTTCCCCATTCCTCACTTCTACAAAGATCCTTCTACAATCAATGATCTCTTCTCTACCTTCAAATGATTATTTGCTACATAATAATAATTTAAAAAAATCTGAACAGGATGAAATACTTCTCAGTGTAGCTATAGCAAGGATGGCAACAAAACAATAAAAAATTATCAGCAAATCTATTCTTTGTCCAGCATTACTGTTTGTTCCTTCATCTTCAGAGAAAACATTTAAAAATACTTGTCTACATTAAAATGTCTAATAATGCTTTTATCCCCCACTCACTGATGCATCATTCTAAGGTGGTTACTGCCCTCATCGATATATGAATACAGCTCTTGATGAGGGCATCCATAATGTCCATGTTAACAAAACCAATAGAATTTTGTATCTTTCTGTTTGATTTTTCAGCAGTATTTGAAACTGCCATTGTTCTTTCAGAAACACTCTGGATACTCATTTTGTTCGACACTATACTCAGACAGTTTTGTGTATTTTCCTTATCTGACTGACCCTGAGAAGGGATACTGGATGAGGAGGGTAGATGTGTACCTAAGTGACAGATGGTATGACTGATTCTGCATCAATTGTTAGTCACTTCTCTTCCAAGCAAAGTAATGTCTAGAAATAAGGATGAAAAACAAAGGGAGAGTTATCTATTCATACCATTTCAATCTCAGTCTACACAGAATCCTTCAAGAAAGCCGTAATTTCCCTTTTTGAGTACTTGGTGAGAAAGACACTTTTTTGATGGATATTCATTAATGAGTTGGAGAAAGTGGGAGAATTATCCTTTCTATTTCTAACAATCTATTCTGCAAACTTTAACCAAGATAATGTCATCTGAGCCATTCACATTTTCATAGTTATTTCTTTGTCATCTAGGACATTTAGTCTGTAACTATTGCAAAAATAAAAGAATGGAAAAAGAAAGGTTAGAAAATATCATTAGGAAAAAAATAAGCTTAAGTTCCTAAATAGATTTTCTGTTCATCACTGCTCTTTAATATAGTTCAGAGTTGCCTACCCATAGTGTTTTAGAAGAAGTAAGTCTGTAACTACCTGGGAAACAGGCTGAAAATAGATGATGACTGTACCCTTAGAGTTTTTTTATTCAATGGATTTGAAATAAGGTCTAAAAATAGATATTGTTAACAAGTTCTGTGGGTGATTTTCATGACAATGATTTGGGGACTAATTTGAGAAGAACTGATTAAAATTATATGTTTAATCTGCAGAAGAAGATTATTGGAACATTATGATACCTCCTCAACTACTTGACAATCTGTGTTATGGAAAGAATAATAGCTTCATTGTGAATCTCTAAGATACTAGAGAAAATCTTAGCAGCGATGTAAAGGTTACTTGAGATTATTATAAGAAAGAGACTTCTAAGATCAGAGTTATAAAACATTGATGATGGGTTCTTTAAACAATAGGGATACATTTAACTATAATATATTGGGTGGGCATAAAAAAAGAAAAGGAAGCCAAATCAAAAAAGTGTTTGCATTTGGAGAAAGGAGAGAAGTTATGATTGAGATGGGCTCATACAACAGATTTAGAGTTGTCTGTTATAGTTTATTTTTGATCTAAGTTGTGGTTACAAAGATAACCATTTTCATTTTTTTCCTATAAAATATTATTTTCATTTTATGTATGTTTTATGTCATTGTGTGAATATTAAAAACATTTTTAAAGACTGAATGATCAACCATTGGTAAGAGCTACAGTGGAGGGATCTATGACTTATCTCGAAGGAATCATCTAACAGGAAGGTTGTCTACTGATAATCAAAATGCACACTTAAAGCTTTGCAGTTTGGCTGCTTTTCCCAAATTGTAATATATTTAAAATAACTATATTGTCGAAAGATACAAGACCCCAATAGATTGTAATTTGGTTGTGCTTTTAGTTCTGGTGAGGCTGTAATTTTTTTAATTTTATTTTTTTACATGTAAATTAATTTTTTTTATTACTGCATCCTATATTCAAAGTTAAGAGATCCTAATAAAGAAGATATAGATAAGTTTCCTCATTCTTTTAATAATTTATGACTATATGAATGAAGATATTAATACTTTATATAAGACATCAACATTATAAACCAATAAGGAGATGGTCTTAGCAGAATCATCACAGGAACTACAAGGTTAAATGTGAATTCAATATCAATAGTAGATACTTTCATATATGTCAACAATTAGAAATTTTATTAATAGCCATTGACTCTACGAGACATAGTCAGACTAGTAATTAAATTATATTTACTCTTAGAAATTTATTCATAAAATGTTAGAAGTGTGTGGAACTAGAAGTTAGGGGAGATTAGAATCAAATGAATGTTAGTGCTAAGGACCCCTCTGAGTAAGTGAGAAGCTTCAAGAGCAAATTAAGACACTATGAACAGATAAATTCCTCTAAGACATTTTATTCTCAATTTGGTATTCATAGGATGTCTTTACTGTCTGTATTACAGTGAACATTTGTTTACAGAGTCTAATATCAGAAATAAAGTCAACTGTGTCGAGTCTGGAGCACTTCCCTTGTAGACTTAAAGATTAAATTTCTCTCTTATGGCTGCACAGTGAGTATTGCATTTTCAGCTGGTTAATCCTTATAATCTATTGCCCCATCTCAATTCCCACAAAAAATAAAAAGCTTGTTAAAAGAAGAGAGAAGTTATCTCCTCACTGAGGGCTAATTCTAAGTTTCTGGAAAAAATATTACTCTACTGAAATTAAATGTAAAAATGCACTTAATAAATACAAGATAATTTTACAGAGATTAGTACTAAATTGAGATCACCATGATGCTTCAGTTAACTCAGTTGGAGAATGTCATTTGTGAGGCTAAGATCATACAGTTTTAGTTCTCCAAGGACTAATTAATTTTTCTTAGAGAAAAGTTATTTCCTGTTAACTGACTTCCATATAGACAACAGTTGCACAAAATGTTGCAAACAACAGGGGAAACTGTTTTTATAGATTTATATAAATCCCTCAATTTTAAATATTTTGAGATTATAGATGTCAAATTATGATCTGGAAAGTACTATGGTCCTCTGCCTAAAAAAATAACATATTAAATAATGTATACAATTTCACAAAAGCCATATAATTCTAGAGTCCATCTATAGGCTGTCTGCAGTTTAAGCTTCAGAGTAAAATAGCCCCCCAAAAAACACTCAATAGAGAAAACAAAGATTAAAAACAAAATTAGAACATCTATTCTATTAAGTTTGTGGTAGTTTTATTTTTATGTATAGAAAAGAGCAAGTCAATTCATATTATTTATTTTAAAAATATCACAAGGGTTATTGAAGAGGTACAGCACATTCTTGGAGATCAATTGAAAAGTTACCTGGGGTGGTAATGTATCAGTTTGATTTATTTAATTAAAAAATACCTTTAGGCTTGAACACATGAACAGATTTTAATAAGAAGGCATTCTCAAAAAAAAAGAAAAAAAAAGAAGGCATTCTCTTGAAGTTAAACAGTAGAAAATCAAGGAATAAAGGATGTGACTTGAATTCCTCATGTATTCTTACAAAGAGCAACATACTGACCTACCTGTTGCCTATCTCATGTGAATATTTAATAGCTACATTAGGAGCATTATCCTATATAATAAATGCCTAATATGCTAAGTGTCTGGTCGACCGGTCATCCTTTCAACCAATCGAAGTGTAATATGCTAATGATATGCTAAGGCCGTTCAAATGCTTGCTATGACATGCACTGACCACCAGGGGGCAAACGCTACAACAGGTAGGTTAGCTTGCTGCTGGGGTCCAGCCTATAGGGACTGAGCAAGACAGGCTGGACGCACCATGGAGCCCTCTCACAGTCCCTCCTGAGCTGGCCCACCTCCTGTGTCCCTCCCCAGCCCCAATCATGCACTGGTGGTGTCCCTCAGCCTGGCCTACACCCTCTAGCAATCCAGGACCACCCTCAGGGGATGTTGGAGAGCCAGTTTTGGCCCGAACCCACAGGCCAGGCCAAGGGACCCTACTGATGCATGAATTCATGCACGGGGCCTCTAGTTACTAATAACCTATCTGCGATTTCTTCTGTTACCCAGTAGAACAGTGGTTCTCAACCTTGGCTGCACATTAGAATCACCTGGGAATCTTTTTAAAATCCTGATTTCTGGGCCTCATCCTCCGGAAATTCTGTTTCTTTGTAACTAATGTTGTGGCTCCACCCCATAACAAAGAAACAAATTTCCAGAGGATGGGTCCCAGAAATCAGGATTTTAAAAAGTTTCCCAGTTGCTTCTAATGTGCAGCCAAGGTTGAGAACCACTGCAGTAGAGGAAACTAATACTGAGGGAAGAGCATGAAGTGAGTATGAAGACAAAGTAGAAAACAATGACAAAAAACTAAAGTGCTCTCAGCTATAAAGATTGTTGTGCAAACATACAATACACTATGAATTGTATGTATATTTTCATATAAAAAATTCTAATCATCTTTGAAAATTACCTTTTCATAACTAATCATGAAGCATTGGTATTGGTTCATTTATCTGTACTATTTATAAAAGGCTTATCCAATGCATAATATACTTCATACTGATGATGATAGAAGTCATCATAGTCATCATTTATTAAAAACTACTAATAGATTCACACATATTGATTAGTAATCCAACAATATAATAATTATTTTCTCTATATTGAGGTCCAAAATGTTAATGAATATATAGTTAGTTACACAAGTTATTGAGTGGTAGACACAGCATTTAAACCCTGACTGGATTGCAGTGTGTGTGTCTTTACAACTTGTTGAGGACCATGTTCTTTACTTTACAGAAGCATTCCAATTTTAAAATATATACCAATGATCCCTTGCAATATAGAACAGATATTTTTCTTATTTTTAAAAAGAGCTAATTTCCAAAACCTTTTTTCTAATTTACCCAATGTTTATTAAATGGTTACTGAAGTTAAGTGTTTTTCATCTTCTAATATCAATTCTGCATTCTTGCAGATAAAATAGTAAGATTTTTGAGTAAGATCTAGTAAAATTTGAGTAAATTAGCCTGAGAGCCAAATTATTCTTAGAGTACAGAGATACTACAGAACAATGTTTATTTAGGTGTGATTCTTCAATAACACTAAATGTAATTATCTCACAAAGAAATGGGGCCAAATTTTTAACTAGTTACATTTAAAAGTTTTATTCCTAATGGAAAAAATAAAAATCTTGTTCCTCATATATTTCATTGTTAAATTTATGACCACAACATAAGCTTTGTGTGTTCCATTCTTTAATCTGTAGTTGCCTTTCTTCCACCTGATTTTTTCCCAGTGTGTGGGTAAAGGAAAATGGAATACAATAATGATGGCTTATAGTATTACTGCCTATGTATCCTTTGAAACTCTTTCCAAATTTGAGCAATAGATTTTTTTATTTTTACTACATTTTTATTGATTAGAGAGAGAGGAAGTGAGAGGGAGAGAGAGATAAAAACACCGATGAGAGGGAAACAACTATTATCTGCCTACTGAAGATCAAGCCTGCTACCTGGGCATGTGCCCTAAACAGGAATCCAACTGTGACCTCCTTCCTGGTTCATAGGTTGATGCTCAGCCACTGAGCCATACTGGCTGGGCAGGAATTGAGTTTTTGACAAGTAATTTAAATCCATACTATATAAGAGAGAGAGACAGTCAGAGAGAAAGCAATTGATTGATTAGTGATTTATATCTTTGACAATTTTATCCAGAAAGGGGGGTAAACCTTAAAATAACATTTGAATAAGAAAGGTACTATTTAGAGGAAGGCAAGCCACAGTAAGACTTCCTTTAAAAAAGATAAATGTCTTTTAAGATAAATTTGTCAGACAAAATTACAATTAAGTGGCACTACCATTTCAAGTATAATATAATACACTAGAGGCCCGGTGCACAAAATTTGTGCACTTGGGGGGGGGTCCCTCAACCTGGCCTGGACCCTCTCACAGTTCGGGATACCTCTTGCAGTCTGGGACCCCTTGCTCCATACCACCCACCTGCTCGCTGCTCCTTAGCGCTACCGGAGGTGGGAGAGGCTCCTGCTACCACCACTGGGCTTGCCAGCCATGAGCCTGGCTTCTGGCTGAGCAGCACTCCCCCTGTGAGTTGCACTGACCATCAAGGGGCAACTTCTGCATTGAGCGTCTGCCCTCTGGTGATCAGTGTGCATCATAGTGACCGGTTGTTCTGCCATTCGGTCAATTTGCATATTAGCCTTTTTTATAGGATTATATTACATACAAATATGCATATATGTTATACTATATAATAAAAGCCTAATATGCAAATCGACCAAACAGTGGAATGACCTGCAGAACGACTGGTCGCTATGATGCACACTGACCACCAGGGAACAGATGCTCAATGCAGCAGTTGCAACCAGCCTGCAGGCCCCAGGCCAGCCAAGGTGGGTGTGAGTGGGGGGGGCAATCACTCTGCCAGTCACCCCACATAGGGAGGCGACCAGTGGCGGTGGTAGCGGGAGATGGGGCCAGCGAGTGGGTGGCGCCAGGCCAGCCAACATGGGTGCCAGCAGAGGCCTCCCTGATTGCCGTGTTGGTCGCCCCACAGATCGGCCCTGATTGCCCGCCAAGCCTAGGGATCCTACCCATACACGAATTTCATGCACCAGGCCTCTAGTATTCTATCCTATATAATAAAGCCTAATATGTTAAGTGTCCAGTGGTCCGGTCAGCCATTCAACCAATCAAAGTGTAATATGCTAATGATATGCTAAGGCCACTCAACTGCTCACTATGACATGCACTGTCCACCAGGGGAAAGTTGACTGGTCAACCAGTCACTATGATGTGAACTGGCCATTAGGGGGCAGACGGCAGATGCTCCAACCAGTATGTTAGCTTGCTGCTGGGGTCTGGCCCATCTGGACTGAGGGAGATGGGCCAGACATGCCCTGGAGCCCTCCCGCGGTCCCTCCCTGGCCCCAATCATGCACCAGTGGGGTCCCTTGGCCTGGCCTGTGCCCTTTCACAATCCGGGACCACTTGGGCGATGTCAGAGAGCCAGTTTCAGCCCAACAGCAGAACAATCAGTCACTATGATGCTCACTGAACACCAGGGGGCAGACACTCAATGCAGGAGTTGCCCCCTGGTGGTCAGTGCGCTCCCACAGAAGGAGTGCTGCCCAGCCAGAAGCCTGCAGTGCTAAGGATGTCAACTGAGGGCTCCCAAACTGTGAGAGGGCACAGGCCGGGCTGAGGGACACCCCCACTCCGAGTGCACAAATTTCATGCAACAGGCCTCTAGTATAATATAACATAAATTCGTGCATGGGGGGCAGGGGTGTGTGTGTCCCTCAGCCCAGCCTGTACCCTCTCCAATCTGGGACCTCTCAAGGGATGTCCGACTGCCCAGTGGGATTGGGCCTAATGGGCAGGCGGACATCCCTCTCACAATCCAGGACTGCTGGCTCCCAACCACTTCCTGCCTGCCTGCCTGCCTGATTGCCCCTAATCGCTTCTGCCTGCCAGCCTGATCACCACATAACCACTACCCTGCCAGCCTGATAGGTGCCTAACTGCTCCAGTGCTGGCCCGATT